>NW_024425452.1:27714992-27839279 GCF_017311325.1 Ursus maritimus
CCCCCCCCCCCCCAATGCAGGGTGAAATAAACGTAACAGGTTTCTCTTTCCCTTGTTTCTCTTTCTCTCACTTCCCTCCAAACTTATCCCCTTCTCTTCTTACTTTTAAATTTCTTAGGGTCATTAATAAGCTAATGTCTATTGTGAATCTTCAAGTGGAGAACATAGTCAGCGGCTTTGCCAAGTTTGCTGCCCACAGAAGTTCTGCATAGGGACACTGGGGGACACGGCATGGGATGAGAATTCTAATGAACCCTTACTCACTGCCCCAATCCAGCGCCTCCTAGTGGTGACAGAAATGATAGGGAGGGAGATGAGCACCGCGAGACCCAGCGGCGGGGGGTGGGGGGCAAGAGTAGGGCCTGGAAAACCCGCCTTTGGGTCTCCCAGCAGGTAGACCTGCTAAAAGACTTCACGTGAGTTGTATTTCTCTGCAGCATTTACGGGCAAGCAGGCCTGACTAATGTGAACTGGCTTCCTCTGCTTGAAAGTTCCTAAAGCTGGCCATGTTACGGGATCCTTATCGCTGTTTAGAAAATGACTCAAATTTACCCCGACAACCCAGCCGATTCACAGCCAGGGCCTGGTTTAATAAATAACAGCTGTCAGCAACCCTACACTCAAGACTTGTAGTCTTGATAACGGAAGTCAGGGGGGAATAGTCGGAGCTCCACTTCCTTCTCTCTGCAGCAGAGAAATACATTAGCTAGGAAAGCTGACGGAATGCACAGATTCCACCCCCCTAAAGAGTAACAGTACGTGTGTGATAACCAAATGAGTTTCCCATTAAAAAAAATATTAGTTTTACTGTCATTTCCTTCAGCCCAGCCAGGCGTAGTCTAGGCACCAGTAAAGCCGAACAGAACACAATAAGGCAACATTGGAGAAATAAATTTATCCACATGTGGGGGCCCTGGACCAGATATATTTGAAGAACAAAAGCACCTAGTTTATAGATAACATGCTTTCCCCATGTTATTTATTCAGGACGAGCTCGGTTTTTGTTTGCTGTGTGTTTGCTGGGTACACTTTCCTGGGTACTAAGTCAACATTCATTGTTTCAACAAATATCGACTTGGCCCTTCAAAATCTTCAGCACTAAGAATTTCAGACCAACTAATTGCTTTAGATTTTAATTTTATCCTTATATAAAGTTTTACATTTTAGATACAATGTTAGAACTGAAAAGTATCTTCGAAACTTCTCAGAAATTTGCTCACTTTGCAGATGAAGCTGAGACTCAGAAGTTGCGTTGCAAAACCCAAGGCTGGGCGGGGCCTGTGTGAGGGGCAGTGCCAGGGAAGGAAAGAGCCAGGAGGGGGAGCTGTGGGACCAGGCCTGAAAAGGCAGTTGCCGTTGATTAGAATCGTTCACAGAAGAGATCATATTTGGAAATTTAATTTGTGAAGCACTCCGTACTGCTTCCATTATTATACTTCAAAAACACTTTGCTAGGTGCGTTGATGCCCCTCTGCTTGCACACCGATCTTGGAGGGGCACCTACAACTTCGGGCTTCAGGCGAAGACTGAGAAATGATCATGAGGAGGGGGAGGCCCCTCGGAAGAAGAGACTGTGCAACGGATGAAAGTTTAGTCGAAACTTCTGAAGTGAAGCTTTCCCTATCCTGTTATCGTGTTCTTTCTTTGTCATATCCCAAAGACATTTCTCCTTAGAATGATGGACTCATTCACCAGTCACTCAAGGCCATATGACTATTTGCCTCCTCCTTCACACATCCCCAGGGCTTTGCACAAAACAAAATTTGCACAAAATCAGTCTGAACTTCCCCTCTTTGCTCTTGATTTGGTCCATACATTATGTAAACATTATGTAGCAACAACCTGCAATGCTCTGAACAGTCTGTAGCTTGGAAAGAGGGAAGACAAAGAGACTTGAGATCAATAGTTGCTTAGGAAGAGTACAGCTGAATGCCATCTTCTAGGAGAGTACTTTCAAGTCATAATCAAGTTGTGTGTGGATTTGACGAAGTGAAGTCCTCACGATTGGTACAGAGACTAGTTGGTCTAGAATTGCCTTAGCTTCCTGGATTTGCTTAAGCCCTTTTGAGCACATTATTTTTATGGCACGATAGAGAGGTTTCTTCATGAGCCTTACCACACCCACCAAACATCTACTATCGTTTCGGGTAGCCTCTGGGATTACAATAATTGCTTGCCGGCAAATGAATTAATCTTCTGTCCTTAACGTACTTAGGAAGCGCTTCTACGCAGCGAATATGACAATCTCGGTGTAGAGGCAGTCCAGGGCGCTTGGCCTTGGTGTGTCGAGCTGGGTCAAGAGCTGCTCATTTGCAGCCGGTGGGAAAGTTCCAGGTCCATCCTGGCACCAAGAGGTCCTGGCCTCATCCTTAGCTTCCCATGTGGATTCTGGAGGTAGTCGAAGCATTAATGTCATTCCGGTTCAGGCCATGCCCTGACGGAGCCTTAGGGATCCCGCTCCGGAACCTCCAGCTGCACCAGCAGCGCGATGACAGTTATTTGTAGGAACAGGGAGCTCGCATTTATTGAGGGCCATCTGGTGCTTGGCAGTGTGCTGGGCACTTCAAACGTCTTCATTAATAGTCAACAACCACCTTCCAGAGTAGATATCACCGACCTCCTTTTCATAAACGAGAAAACCGAAGTCCATTTTAGCTAGCGAGTACATACACCCCTAGATTAGCGTCCACGTGTCTGCTTACAACGCTCAGCTTTTGACATCATTCTAGCGGTTTTCCAATGTGGGGTGTCCAGGAGATCGCTTAGGGTGCAAGGGGCCAACAAGGGATGGTGGGGTGGGGGAGGCACAAACATGCCAGCACCTTCACTCTTACCCGTTTACGTATCAGACTTCCACAAATGCTTTCCTTTGAACAAAGGCTAGCTTAACTAAACAAAAGCTCAAAACCACTGGCTGCCACAGCTCCTTCGTTAGGCAGAACGTTTGCTGACAGAAGTACAGTCTGACACGACAGCGACTCCCCGTTCGTTCTGTTGCTCCAATGCAGCTGCAATGCACACGGCTTGAAGAAAGTGAGCTGCTGTGTGGGGCTTGGAAATATGGGCATCATTCTGAGATGTCCAGCGTAGGCACATTTTATGTATCAGTTTCTCCCCTGATTTGCTTATATAATGTCTTTTATCTCTATGCCAAAGGTCCTGAAAAGCATTCCCAACTGGCTGACTGAGGAAGGATGTCCCTTAGCTCTTCCTCATGTGATAAAAACCATTTAAATAAATGTTCCTTGACTGCAGGGAACACTTTGAGGCATTTTACAGTTAACATTAAAAAGATTATGGTCTTGGTCACCAAGCAGTTTATAAATTCATAGGTCCCTGATGGTCCAAAACTGTCTTTCTCAAGCTTCTTGTCATGCTTGTCAGGCCTGAAAAAAGACTCTCTAGTGTCAGACCTCTGAGGGTCTCCCGAGCGCGTATCACCAACTCCAGTTCATTGCACGGCGCCCCTTTCCCACATAGAGCACACGGTCCTATCACTTGCCCCCCAACCTGGGGCTGTGTACTGATTGCCTTCTGCCCTCTTCTTTATCGTTCTTTATAATTTCCTTATGCCCTTCTCTTGCGCTCTGGGGCAACACGCACGTGTTGGACAGGAAGTGAAGCATCTCCTTTGATAGGGTCCCGTCCTAAGGCAAGACTTCAGCTCAGTTTGGCGGAAACCAGGCTTCGCCTGGGCTGGCCTGGGCTGAGGACCTGTTAGGTAGTTTTCAGGGCCGCCTCTCCCCGCCTCCAGCAGCCCGTTTCAGTGTGATGAAACCGAGTGTTCGCTAGATGGCGCGCAATAGCCAAAGAAGAAGGAATAGATTAAGGGATGAAATTTTAAGAGCCCCAACTGCTTTCTGCCTTCTTAAAAACCACCGTGCGGTGCGCACTGGTGGAGGGAAGAGAAGTCTGGAAGGAATTCGCGCAGTGGCGGAAGGAGCTCCAGGGGACGGCTGATAGAGCCATTAGTACTGCGTGATTACCTCGAAGGTCGGGCCTCGACGGCCGGGGGAGGGTGCTGGAAACTCCTGGATCATCTTTTCCCGTTCCCAAAAGGCGGCGTTAGGAGTTCCGAGGCAGGCGGGCCCTCCGCGCCCTAGCGCCCAGCGTCATCAAGCCTCACACCTGGACGCAGTGGCTAGATTTCCCACGGATGGCGGGGGAGTAAACCCCCAAGTGCGCGCACCTGCCGCTGCCTGGGGGGAGGGGATTGGGGGAGGAGGGGGAAGGGATGGGGTGGGGGCAGCCTTAGTGCCATCTCTCCCTCTCCTCCCAACTCATAGCCAAGGCTTTGAGGTCTCAGTTTCATTGGTGGGCAGGAGCTGAGGGGTCATTTCTTCGCTGAGAGCATCAGAGAATGAATGACAAACGTACCCGTCCTAATTACTGGTAATCTGCAGGGCACTCTTAAGTGCTCAAGAACATGTTTTAAATTCTTTAAAATCAGGAAAAAAAAAAAAAACCCAATATAATCCACGTCGGGTATTCATCTCTATACCAACACAGTCATAAGATATAATTTTAAGTATTTCTATTTTTATTTATTTTAAAGATTTTTAAAATTTATTTTAGAGAGAGAGACAGATCATGAGCGGCAGGAGAGGCGGAGGGAGTCTCAAGCAGATTGCCTGAGCATGGGGCCCCGTCTTGGGGCTCCATCTCGCAACCCTGAGATCATGACCTGAGCGGAAACCAAGAGACCTGGGTGGAACTGACTAGTCACCCAGGCACCCCTAATTTTAAGTCTTTTAATTAATTAATGTTAATATTTTTATTAATATTCATGAAAGGCCTAGAGCCCACAAAATCTTAATGCATCCCTGGTAGTCTATTTCTTTCTCAAGATGTGAATGTTACCGTGATACAATGTTTGGTGCTCAGCACTCGGTAATTTGTATAAATCTGGCTCTCCCGAGGGCTCCTCTGAGCTATAATAGGGACCTCACCTTCCACACTGGCCCGTGTGGTTTATTTTCCCAAATCTGAGAACATTCCGGATTTGCTGCACCAGCAGAGGGAGTGAGTCTGCTCAGCGGGTCTGGACTGTCAGCGCTGCGGCCTCCAGGAAAGTGCCCTGCGTGGAGGACAATCCCAGCAATGGTCTGCGGCCTTGGGAAAGTAGGTCAGCACCTTTAGCCACCCTCGGCCTTTCTATAAAATGGGCTATTTAAACCAGATGATCACTCATGTCCCTGCAGCTCAAGTATCAATCTCCCATTCTAGGTGTCCTGCGGGAACCACCGAGCTGGAACATGAACAGGACACATACCTCCAGAACTGCTGATGGAATTCGGGGATCAAAAGAACTTTTAAAAAAAAAATCTATAATTTAATGTTTCATTGTTTTATTATTTTATTATTGGCCAAAACATGTTGTGTTTATGGCTTACAGCTGAAGGGCAGGGTTAGGGTGAGAATAACATTCAATGCTAGAGAGCACAGGGCACAGCACCGTACGAGTGGCTGGAGCTTAACACACATTTGTGGAATTGACTAGGTTACTAGCGGGAGTTCCTTCCGGGTTAAAGAGACATGTAATGTGAAAAACTTTGGGTTTCATTTTAATTATCCACTGTTCTCAAGAACAGGAACCACAAACTTAGGCTCTAGGAACCACAAACGTATATTAGGCTCTCAGAAACTCTTCTATGAATGGATGTGTGAATGCCCTTACACATCTTGCCCCGGCTGAGACTCAAGAATTATTTCTGCTTCGGTCATTATAGGGCGTTTTGGGTGCATCGGTGTTAGGACCGGCTGGTGGAGGGAGAGCTCTGAGAGCAGAGGCTGTGGGAGGAAGCCCAGGCTTCCACGCAGACTCTGCTTTCAGGGGTTCCATGAAGGAAACTCCATGCAGTGGCTCATGTGTGGGAGGAGGGCCCGGGTTGAAATTCTGGAGAGGGCTAAAGGTACCTGGAGGTGCAGGCAATACTGGGGTTCCCTCATGGAAGCATGTGTTAACAGAAAATCCCCATGATGGCATCCCAGGAAGCACGGGGCAGCAGCAGTGGAAACACAAGAGACGGGGCCAGAGACAGAGGACAGAGGGCGGGGGCAGAGGCTGCGAGAGTCTCCTGGAAGGAGAATTCCCGCAGGCGCCTCAGCTCTGAAGGGACACTCCTAGCAGAGCCAATAGTGCATATGAAGGGGACATTAAGAAGTTCAGGACTTTTGTTTCTGAAAGTGAACCTTTTCCTTTTCTTTCTTTCTTTTTTTTTTTTTGGCATTCTAAGAATATAACAAAATATTATAGGAGATTTCACTTGGTGAAATACGAAATCTAACAATTCATTTAGGATTAATTAAACTGAAGTGTGTTGTCACTTTTTCTAAATAGGTTAAACAACCTTTGTATACCCTGTAGGAGGGTTGATAAGACTCTTTATAGGATGCCTGGGTGGCCCAGTTGGTTAAGCGTCTGCCCTTGGCTTAGGTCATGATCCCGGGATCCTTGGATCGAGTCCCGCATCGGGCTCCCTCTTTAGAGTGGGGGCCTGCTTCTCCCTCTGCGCCTCCCCCTGCTTGTGCTCTCTCTCTCTCAAAAATAAATAAATAAAATTTAAAAAAAGACTATAAAGGGGCAGTAGACAGACTTGAAGAAAGCACACAGAATTGCCATCGAGTTCCAGCTGTAGCCCTTGGTGATTGTGTGACAAGTAAAAGGTAAGTTACTCACACTTCTCTGAGACACAGCTTTTCTGACTGTGTAATGGGGAGAAGCACCTACTTTGTGTAGTATTTATTAAGATTAAAAATAGTGTCAATTAATAGTAGCTGTTACTGTTTTTATTGTCACTGTTGTGGTAGGTGACATCTACCACCTTTTCAGAGCTGGCAACTAAATGGGAGTCTTTCACATTATGCAACTTTCCTGAGAAAATGAGTTTGCTCTGGCTGGAAGCATCCTGGACGCCAGACTGTAATTAATTTCAATGTTCACCGTTTACCAGCCTTGAAATCTGCCCATTTTTGAGGAGAGAGTGAGTTAGAATAAGTATGTGTGGTTTTGCATTTGAAATCTTCAGCCTGCACAGCTAACTGGCATACAAGCCCTCCATGCTTCTAAGGAATTTTCAGAGCAGCCTAAATGAAAGACGACTCTAGTTGCCAGGATGCTGGCAGAATCCTGAGCAAGCTGTGATTTACTCGGTTTTTCAGTTGATAAATCACAGATAGTTCTAACATTGGTTTATACTTTCTATATCATAGATTCATTTATTTGGGTTGTTTTCAAAAGCTGAATGGCAACCACACACAGTGATAACACTGTGTCACTTCTCCTACGTGTCTGTGCCTCTGCAGATGTTATTTGGCCTAATTGATGACTGGCCCTCACTTAGAGACACACCCAGGAATTCAGATGCTGATCTGAATGCGGAATGATATTCTCTAGAAATCTCGTGAGAAGTTTCAACATTTCTGCTCTTCTCTTCTCTTTAGTCTAAAAGTAACAATGGAATAATATTTTCCCCTCCCAGCGTTAGTACCACAAACTACATTTTCACCCTGACCTTAGGCCAAAAGAAAACAAATGAAAAAGACTTGATTGGATTTTGTTTCAAATTTTGCAAATAGAATTAAATAAATGGTCTGTAGGGCATAGAAAAGAATTGCTAAATCCTCTGACGACAACTGCCTTAACCTTCCCCTTCAGCTTGACTACTCTAGACCCCTGACTTCCCTTTCCTTAGAGTAGCTAGTTTACAAAACTTGTCATTGTAAATTCATTCTCTGCTCCTTTGAGATGTCAATCTTCTTGAAAGCTTCTTGCCAGTATTACAACTCAAGACTGCCTTCCACAAGGACCTAGGAACCATTCCTTTGAAATGTAACCATCAAAGAAGATAGCACCCCCTGTTTCCCAGTCTCTGTGGGAGGATAGGAGCCTTGCTCTAAGTTTTAAGATAGGAGGGGAACAGGCCACGTCTCATTTTCTACTTCATTCCAACCTCACTAAGATCTCACCTCTACTCTTGCCAGTCTGCTAGATTGCTTTTGGGAAGGGTTCTAGTGACCTCTGGACTGTGAGCTTTTTTTTTTTTTTTTTTAACGATTTTATTTATTTATTTGAGAGAGAGAGAATGAACGAGAGAGAGAGAGAGAGAGAGAGCGAGCACACAAGCTGGGGGAGAGAGAAAGGGAGAGAGAGAGAAGCAGACTCCCCGCTGAGCAGGGAGCCCAGTGTGGGGCTCGATCCCAGGATCCCAGGACCCCAGGATCAGGACCTGAGCCGAAGGCGGTTGCTTGACTGTCTGAATCACCCAGGCGCCCCTGAACTGTCAGCTTAAATGACCTCTACCCATTGTTCACTCGCAGGTGCTGAAATAGCTGAATGCCTGTCTCTCCTGCTCTTCTCTCCTCCTGGCTTCTGCAGCACCATCTTTGGCTCCTCTCAATGACAATCTTTCTATTCCCCATAAAGTGTTGGGGTTCCTCAGAGATTCAGTCCCAGTTCTCCTTTTCTCCTGCCCTACACCTTGCCCTGGGCTATTTTTCCAGCTATTCTCTGGTTTCAACTGAGGTTTCCCAAATGTATATTTTCTGCACTGGTCTCTGGCCTCTAGACACCTGCTTCATAGGACAGGAATCAGTTCACCGAGCATCCATTTCTGTAAAACTGGTTTTCCCAAAAACATTTTAGGAGTATTTTTATATCCTTAAGATAGCTTATTCATTTTTGAATTAAAAAAACCTTTATGAATTAATCTATGTAGCTTTTGTAATTACCTGTATTTTTTACTAAGTGTTTTCAAAATTGGCAATATTTAATGAATGATGAATTATATATATATGTATATATTTTTATTTTTTTTTGAGAGAGAGGGCATGCATGTGCATGTGAGGCCAGGTGGAGGGGCAGAGGGAGAGTGAAAGAGAGAATCTTGATCAGGGTCCATGCCCAGTGGGGAGCCCGATGTGGGGCTTGATCCCAGGACCCTGAGATCATAATCTGAGCTGAAATCGAGTCCAGAGCTCAACTGACTGAGCCAACCAGGTGCCCCCAAACTGTATGTTTTTATTTTGTAATTTTTTTGTAAAGAATACTTTAAGGACTGTTTGGTACTTAGTTTGAAGACTTTTTGAGTTTTAGAAATTTTATTACAGTGTAAACTGTAAAAGACCATAGTCATAAAAAAATAAAAAAGAAAGAAAGAAAAGAAATTGAACAAGGGCTTTTAGACAACCTGGCTTCAAATGCACTGGCTCAGTGTGCCTTTCCCTTCCAGGCTGAGCGACCTTCTTTCCCTCCTTTGTGTCCAAAGCTGCTATCACAGTGAAATAACTGAAGTACGCTGAAACTTCCAGAAGTGTCTCCAACTTCCTCCTGCCTTTCTTGGAGGAGCCCGGCCCCACCCTTCTCTGCCGGGGCCCTTCTTTGCAAGGTAGCACGCGCCTGACAGCGCCATCCTTCAAGAAAGCCTGCCATGACATCCCCTGGCCTCTAGAATTAATTGCTCTCTCTTTTGTGCATCATAATATTTCTGTTCATATCCTGATTATTGTATTTAGTGGACTTGATTATAGTTCTTCGCGTATATATCTATTTCTCTTGGCTGATCGATATTTAGCTGCTTGAGGGCAGGGATCCACTGGGTTCTAGTGCTTGTAATAGTGCCTGACGGGTAGCAGATAATCCCTACTTACTTAATATAGGAATGAACAGGGACCCAATCATGATTGCATGATCATTTATCTGTCTAACTTTTCTGTAACAGCAAAGATAAGGGACAGAGGGACTAAGACTCTGGTGGTTTAAGAAAAACCAACCAACAATTGGAAATAAAGAGAAACGTGGACCACACTAACCTTCAAATTCATGCTAGAGCACTAACAAGCCCCCGTCTAGCAAATAGGGATCATCCGTGGGCCAACCCAGCCGGCTGCCTGCATTTTTTCCCGTCTGTAAGCTAAGAAGAGTTTTTAGTTTTTTTTTTTTTTTTTTAAAGATTTTATTTATTTGACAGAGATAGAGACAGCCAGTGAGAGAGGGAACACAAGCAGGGGCAGTGGGAGAGGAAAAAGCAGGCTCATAGCAGAGGAGCCTGATGTGGGGCTTGATCCCATAACGCCGGGATCACGCCCTGAGCCGAAGGCAGGCGCTTAACCGCTGTGCCACCCAGGCGCCCCAAGAGTTTTTAGTTTTTAAATGGTTGTATAAGTACCTTCATAATATCCTCGATTTTGCCTTTTGGCTCACAGAGCCAAATATTTACTATCTGGCCCTTGACGGCACACTTTGCTGACCCCTAAAATGCAACAACTTTGAGTTACCATTTGCTCTTGGTGAGGGTGTTTTACAACTCGAGAGAGTTAGAAGTTATTGTATAGAAACTGGATAAGACAAAGTGATGCTAATTTCTGTGTCCTATTTAGCATGACATCCGTATTTCGTCATTCTGATTTGTTTTCTGGCTGTACAGAATTCCCTTTTCCAGGGCCTTTAGACCAGATTTGTCATCCTAGTGATTCCCTTATTAATGAGTGAAATAAAACTTTGATATACGCTCACGACTTATTTATATGAAAATTATGGTTTTCACATTTTAAGGGTTATTCTTTGCTAAGGGTTGGGCGAGGAGGGGATGGCTAGGGCTGGTGGCTGCCAGGCCTGGGCAGCACTGGACATGAGGCAGGAGAGCCTCCAGGGTCGTGCAGCCTGCTTCTGATCTCCTGTTTCTCCCAGAAAGGTGGTGAGGGAAGGGCAAGGGGTGAGACACACAGTAAGTGTTGCTGTATTTGGCCATCCTGGTTGGGAAAAGTTTAAAATTATAGGATGCCCTCTCTGCTTTCCAAACATAGATTCTTGGGATTCTCTCCTAGAGACAAAGCTATGTATTTATTCCTGGCACACGGTACTTCCCACAGCCGTCCCTTTTCTCTCTTAAGTTTTCCCCTTTTAATTCTCTTCCAGGGAGAGTTTTCTCAACAGATTGGGCCAGTACCAATGAGTTCAAGCAAGCACTGGCAAGATCAACGTGAATCAGGGAGGTTTCTTGTATTTGCTAGATGACCTTCTGGAATTACCTGGGATTTTGATTCTAAGTGCCGCTCAGACCTCTTTCATTACGTGCTGGGGGACGGGCACTGCCATACATCAGCCCAAGCCGTAGACACCAGAAAAGACTACGCCAGCAATAGAGCCGTGTAGGGGCTGTGTAAATTGGAATTCGAGTCTCTGTTCTTCAGGAACCTGAAGTAATTATCTTCATTTGGGGTCCGGGGACCTGAGAGGCAACATGATCAGCTGGCTGCACTGGTTCGTTGTACTAGGAGGACATTTTAATCAGCTTGTCTGTCAATCACCATGACAGCCTACACTCCAATATACCACCCAAAGGAGAAAATCTGGATCAGTTAGTCACACTGAACACCTAGGAGCAAAATAGCTCTCATATTCTAGATTAAAGAAAAAGAAAAAGGAAGAAAACTATTGAAAATCATCTGCATTTGTCCCCTCAGTTTGTTTTAAAATCTAGACATCCATTTTTTCTATAATCACAATACTAATATTGTGCGTAGTCCCCCAAACTAAAACTACACAGGAGAACTCATGCTAGAAACACTTTACTGTAACCATAGAGTTTTGTTTGTTTGTTTTGTTTTGTTTTTTTTGGAAGAGAGTTTTACAATTCAGGTTTAAGAAGTTTTAGGAGATAAGCAGATTAATGGATGTTAAGAAGTTCATTGCCTCTGTTGGGGTGCAATGGTTGTGAGTGTTTTAGGGTTGGGGCTGTCCCTGCCTGGATTGAAACAGGATGTGAACAGGGAGGAGCAGCTGTGGATAGTGTGAGGACGAGGTGGGGGTGTGCGGGTCTGTCGTCAGAGGGGGTGCCGGACGGCTGCAGCCTCCGCCCTCCAACGGCAGCTGGCACGGCGGCCCCGGCACGTGTGGCTGGCATCCTGCCTCTCCAGCTCTGATGCTGACCAAGTGTCTCCTGGGCCAGCTCCTCTCAGGCTCCCCTGAAATTCTCAACTCGGCCTCTGCTTTCGAGCTTCAGCGTTCCCCTCTTCATTGTCCAATTTTAGCAAGAAGAATTTCTTCTCAGTAAGTTCCACCTGCTGCCCTCCACCCTGCTCTTTGGCTATAAATTCCCACTTGCCCATGCTGTACTTGGAGCTAAGTCCACTCTCTCCACGTCAAGACCCCCTGCGGGGGTCGCTATCTCCATCGAGATGGCCCTCCTTGAATAAAGTCTTCCCTGCCATCTTGCCAAGTGTCATTGAATTTTTTTTTTTTTTTAATGGTACTGGCCATCTTGGTGGCTGCTGAGCTCTCGCCGCCACCAACTGCCACAGGCTGTCTCACTGTGGGAGACCAGCCCAGAGGGACGAGGATTCTCTACATTAATCTCTAGGCGCAAATTCCCTCTTGCCTTTAGACACTAGGTCTCAATAAAATGGGATTTAAAGGAAAATTCAGTGCTGCCTTCATAATGCCTCAGTGATTTGCAAACTCACAAAAATTTGGAGCTAAATGTCGCATATCAGAAAGTGCTCCTTACACAGTCTTTTTGAATGAAAAAGGCAGAGGTCTGATCATTCTAAAGTATCCCTCTTTGGCCATCCCGCAAGATCTTTTGGGCAGGGACTGACTTTCGTGTATTAATGTGCGAGACGAAGGTGGATGAACGCTTATTGTTTTGGATTAAGCACATAGAAGATGGTCAAGGTCTGATAATCAACCACTTGCTAGTTACTTGGGGGAGTTTTCCCTTTGCCTTTGGGGAAATAACTAAACCAGGATCTCTAGTGGGCGGTGAGGAGCTCACCTCTACTCCCTGACTGTTCAAACCCTCTTCCTTTCCCCCCCTTTCGGGGGCAGCTCGGCACAGTGGCCTTTCCCAGTAAATAGGAGTCCTTTTAGGTATTGAACTTATCCATTTTGACAAATATAGGGGAATTTGTAAAGTTACATTATTATGTATTTTTAACTTTTATAAAATTCTCATTTGGCTTTCTAATTCTGCTGTCCTCAAATCCTTTGGTTCAGGCTTTACTTATGTCCTAGCAGGTTCACTACAGGCATTTCTTGGCAGACCTCTTCCACCCATCCATCCATCCATCCTTCCATCCATCCTTATTCTGTGAGTTTTTAATGTATCAGAAATTCAGATTTTTCTCATTCTCTAAGTATTTAGTAAGAAATAGCATACGGTAGTGTCCCAGGTGTCCCATGTACTCTGGCCTCCCTTGTTCTACCATTAGAAGAATAAATTGCCCATGTACCCCACAGTACCAAGGCCTTTCTGGGATAACTCTGTATAAATTTGGCTCCAGCAGGGACTGAAACCAAAGTTAACAGCATCTCACTTCAGATGCTTTTGGCTTCTTAGAGGAAAAGCTACATAGCCAAACTGGTACCAGGAAAGAAGCATAATTTCAGTTCCAGCCTCTGTACAAATACCTTGTCAGGGTGCTTCTTACTGTTCTCACTGGTACCCTGTGCAAATCACAAATTACTAATCAAGTTAATAACGACAATGTTACAATATTAGCTACCAATATTCCTTAGTCGACTACGATGTGTCCAGTGGTATGCTGGGTGATGCAAACATTAATCCTTACAACTGTTTGCTATCTCTGTTTTCCAGTTGTGGAAATTGAGTGCTGCTGTTAGCGCACTGGACTCATATTCAGGACTATGACCCTCCAAAGTCATTGCTATGCTGCGTTTCCATCCAACATCCCCAGGGTCCCCTCCGCATCCCTGGCAAGGCACCACTAGCTTCCTGCTGTCTTTCTAAGGCACTACTTAAGTGGCACCTGCATCCAGAAGCCCGTCCCCACGGTAGCACACCTGAGTTCTCCCCTTGGCTCCTGACGCTGACCTGCTCATGTTGTTGGATGGGTCTCTAAGTCGACTGTCGGCTCTCCAAAGGAGGAAGGAAGGGATGAGATTGGACCCTCACCTCTGTTATGCTTTCCAAGTTCTGTACACATCCCTGTTCATTGCTTTCAATTGACTGAAGAAATTGGTCTCCCGATTCTAACTGGCAGGCACCCCTGGTTCCTTCTCAGTTCTGAGGTGGTTTTCAGGGGGAAGAGGCAGTACATTACTAGCATTTAGGAGGTCTTTGATTTCTTAGGGGGTCCTCAGGGCTTTCTTCGCTGCCCCTGTTCAGAGGTAAGCACTCCCAGACTTAGTGCCTGAGGGTGATCCGTCTTTTTAGTGATCCTGTTTACTGAAATGGGAGGCAATTTTCTTAAAGTTGCTCAAAGTTCTACTCTGGCAAAGATAAGTGTCTCCCCACTGAGCCTCTTTGTTTGCATTATGCCCGAGGCCTTTTCCCTCTGCCTCCGTTGTTAGTCCACAGGAAGCCAGAGCGGAGGTTAAAGATTCCCTTCACTAATTCACAGCCAATTAGGAGGCTTTGTTTCCAACCTGACCAGGAGGTCGGCTGGCAGTAGATTCGCAGCCTTGCCCCTCCGCACTCCCGGGAATTTAAAAATCTTCCTTTATTGGTTAGAAAACAGAATTTTGAAAGTAATGGTGAAAACAGTTCCTAATTTGGGCGTAGCTGGTTACAGTGGTACACACAGTACATTTTATTACCAGAATGAATATTTGCTCTCATGTAGCTTTGGGCTAACCCCCGTTATCTTTAAAAGTTTTCTTCACATCTAACACTTCGCTGTTTTAACCTGCACACGGAAGCTGATTTAAGGTGTACAAATGGAAAGGGACATTATTTTCTTTCTTTGGTGATGGTACAGTGGCTTTTTCCCCCAGGTTTGGATATTGGTCTAATGATTAGTTTTCTTCCCTCAGGACACTGTTTCAGCTTCATCCTGAATTGTGTTATTAGGAGGCAGTTCTGGTAGTTCACTACGGCTGGAAGGTTTCTTAGGTAGAAACGCTCCAGGTTGTTGCAGTTTGCTAAGAAAGTGCTTCTGACTTCTCGCAGAATGCAAATTAGCTTGGCTGTTTAAACGACAACAACAACAACAACAGAAACAAGGTCTTAAAAAGCAAAAGTTGTGTTCTGAGGGGGAAATTAAAGCTCCCAGATTGTGAAGCATGAGGTGTGCTTGTTCTCCGCTTTTTGATGTAGGAAAACTTTAACCTGCGTGGTTTAGGACCCTACCTTTCTACTAAGGTGATCCATTAGCTTCCAAAACGTTTTTTAACAAGTGGGATTTTAATTTGATTTTTGTGGCCTCAAAGTTGAACTGTTTGCTAAACAGAGACACAAAACCAAAAAACTCCCACAATTTTCTGGGTTGGATTTTTTACCTGGTTCAATGTCGAGAGAGTAGCTGTCTATCTCGAGGTCAAGTCGTTGGGCTGCAGCAGAACGAAAATCCTCCAAGACCCCCTGCACAGCCTTGGTGAGGTTATAGGGCACCGACTTAGCAAACCTCATTTTGCTGTTCACAATCACACTCCCATTTCTGAAGTTAAGTATTTCAAGTTGCTTAAATCCTGTAAGATTGGAGCGTAGGTATGGAACCAGCTGCAAAATAAAAGATGGTTTACTCTTAACTGTGTTCTAAGTGCTCAGCGGCTGCTAATTCCATTATACTCACTTCTCATCATCTGAGGCATAAATTTCAGTTCCTTTTTGATTATTTTTATTTTTGTGTTTGGATTTAGTGTGAGACCAGAACACGACTATTTTATGATCTATTTGCAGTGATTATGGCCCATATTTCCACCTTTCTTTTTGTGTATTGAGATGGATGGGCAGTGATTTTCTTCATGATGAATTGGGAGAACAGGGGATTTTTAAAAATCTAGGCCAATGTTATCGGCAAAGCAGGAATGCCAGGTTCAGTTATTAAAAAAAAAAAAAATCCAAGCAAACAAAAACATGCTCCAAACTGAGCCCAGGAGCAGACTGACCGAGGCCTGTATAAATGGGACATCTGTTTGGAAGCAACCAATTGAAATGACCAATTGAAGTAACAGCTTACACATCAGCTTGTCTGTCTATGCAGGACATGCTGCACAGTGCAAACAGCAGGGAACTGGCTGTCAGGGGACTTGGGTGTCAGTCCTGGAACTGTTTCCAGCTAGCTGTGTGACCTTCATCAAACCATTTATCCGTTGTATTGTACCTCAGTTCCCTTACCTGAATTGTGAGGAAGAAGAAAAAGTGGTTCCCCAAGGACCTTTTCCAAATCGTGATTTAATAATCTCAGAAGCACACCCAAGGGCTTCAGATTCCCACACCTGCCTATGTGAGCCACAGCCATCCCCGAGATCACTTTTCAGAAATGTCTGAAACTCAGCAGTGTCTGCTTTGTTCTTGGCCCTGAAGTTAACCCCCTCTTCAATTGACACCTACGCACACGGAGAGGACACAGATGCAAGCTAAAATCTGCCAGGCTTAGCCCAGATCTACTTTGTCTTGTCCCTGTCCCCACCCCACCAGAATTTTGACTCTCACCTTGCCTATATCCCCCTCCCCCAGGTTATTGTAAAAATAAGACGAAATTGTATACAAAGTGTGGAACTTCTCAGTCTACTCGGTCCTCTCCTACTTGCATTGACTGGGCTCAGTTTTTATGTCTTAGCATGGCGCTGGCCTCTGGTGGGAATTCGCTGTCTTTACCCAGTATGCAGATGACTGCTGCTCCCTTCTCTCAAATCCATTTTCTTCTTCACAGGAAAGAGGTTGCCTCGCTAGAAATCACATTTCCCAGCCCCCTTTGCAGCAAGGTGTGGCCATGTGCTAGTTCCCATCAACAGAATATGAGTGGAAGATGTGTGGGCAACTTTGGTATCTTTCACTTTCTTAGGAAACTGCTCACCCTGGGCTTCCTCTCTCGCCCCTTCTCACAAGTGGAAACAGGGATTTATTGGTGACTCAGCTTTTTGTGAATGAGGAAACACCATTGGGGTTGTCAGAGTTACAAGACAGGGGAAGTGTGGGTCGCTGGATGACACTGTACAGCAGAACTGCCCTACCCACCAAGTTGAAGAGAAGCAAACTTGTATCTTACTTATGTTATTATATTCTTTTTTCTTTTTTTTTGAAGTATAGTTGACACACAATGTTATATTAGTTTCAGGTGTACAACGTCGTGAGTTAACAAGTCTATCTGCTTTGCTACGCTCACCACAAGTGTAGTTACCATCTGTCCCCATACTTAAGTTACTATATTTTTGAGCTCTTCATTATGGAAGCTCAGCACGTACTCTAACACACCTGAGCTAGGTGCACTGGGACTCTGTTCCCTGAGATTATCCCGATATCTGCTCACCTCCCCTCACTGGGGTGGGGGGAGGTTGCATAAAGTCTTCCTTTAAAGTTCACTTGGAGACCTTGGTTTTTATGTGGTTTTAATTTGCATAATGATTTAAATGAAAATGATTTATTTGAAGCTTACAAATATTTTTCTGTTATTTTCAGAAGTTCTACGATTTTTGCATTGTGTGCTTTAATTGGCTGTGACTGTATCCAGGCATCACATAGTTGAGCATTTCTTATTATCTATGTGTTTCTTATTGTACATATAGAAACAAAATAGACATGTGAGTTTGGGGGTATTGTATAATCAAAGATATGTGCCATCATGACCGTCATCTCACTTTCTTTGTTAGGGATCAGGGATGATACGCCATTTAACTATTTTTTAGTTTCACGAGAACTTAAGGGGAACTAAGAATGGAATCCTTACACTTGAACTCTCGACCTCATCTGTTCTGGACCTTTCTAGTTTTGAATCCATCTCATGGCTGGAAAACAGCCTGTGGCCTTATAACTTAGGGAAAGTTTGCTCATATTGCTTTTAAACTCCACGTTCAGTGCTTGAGTGGCTATGTATTATTCCGGAGAAAACTACATTAGGAAGAACTATGATGAAAAAATCTTAGGGAAAGATCTCACGGGGCTGGGCAGTGTCTGCCTGGAGTGTCCACCGCAGAACTTACTTGCTTGTTGGACCTGAATCCATCCCCACACTTTAGCTAAATGCCTTAAGCAACAGCTATGTCAGAGGCTTGTCTCATCCAACATTCATTGCTCAACACAACCTGTGACTATATTCTAAAGCGACAAGGAAAAAAAGAAGGACATGCAGGGAATTGGAAGCAGAGCTTACTCACCAGCTGTGTGAACCATTGCTCCAGACCTTGGTACTCCAGAGAACTCTTGTTGAATAGGTTGTTGGAGAAGGGCATGTTAGCAACTCGCAGACTGAAGAACACTACCAGTTCTTGGCCCGTGGTGGCCATGGTCATAGAACTAGTGGTGATGTACTGTAAAGCTGGGTTAGGAGTGGTATTCTCCAAGAAATGACCTGGGGTAGTAACATCCCCCCTGAGTCTTGGTACCTCAGAGGAGGCAGGAGCATTAGTTAGACCCATTATGTCCAAGTCTCTCATGATATCTTGGCTGCCTGAAGATGCAGTTGAATGTGAAATTTCCAGAGCTGATTGGCTGATGGCAGAATAGTCATCCGTGGGGATGGTTAGTCCCGGGATTAGTACTGTCTGGTCAATGGGCATTATGTCTGTGGCACTTTGATCAGTCAGAGAGAAGATGCTTGATGCAGTAAAGAAGGGAAGAGTGTCTGATAGCGAAGCAGAGGCCTTGGCAGGTGGAGACTGAGAACTGCCTGTGGAAAGATCTTCTGAGTCCAATTAATTTTGTCCAGGTATTTTCCCCAAAGAATAGAAAGCAAAAAAGGAAATCCAAAGTTAGACTTAACTTCAACAATGCATTTGCATTGACTGCTTTAATGTCATATTTTTAAAGAAGAAGAAATTGGTATAGAAAGGATAGGCAGTCCTGTGTCCAAACCTAGGGAAAGAGAGGGTGGGTCCCTGTACTCATTTCATTCACGCCCAAGTAGTTCTAGATAGATGAGACTAAAAGACCACCAGTAACCTAAAATTTCTGCTTAGCCAGAAACAACACAGCTAGGGACCAGCTGGTAACAAACTGACTAGGTCACCAGGTGGGGCCAAAACACAGCCGGCATCAGAATAGATTTGGATCCCACATTGCCCTCAGGTACTCCCAGCCAATTAGCTATGCGGTTTGGGTCCAGAAATTTTATTCACCTTCCAATCGTGCAAGCCTGCATTTTATGCATTTGGATTTTTTTGAATCCGAGTTATCACATTTTGGTAGTTTTACCACTTAAAATTTAAATTATGCTTTCCCAAAATTGGATAATCTGGCTGAATAACTTGCCAATTTGCAAAATGATTTTGGGAAAGTAAAGGTGTGGGTGACACATATAATTTGAACTTTATATTGGCCATACAACTTGTTCAATATTTGATAGTATTTAGAGTTTTTTCACTTTTACATGAGTATACCTTCGTAATTTTTACCACCATTTTGCATTTCTTCCTTGGATAGGAACACATTGAACTCCTAAAGTCTATTCTCTTTTTGGTACAAAGTTAAAATCAGTAAGTATTTATGAACTAAGAAAGTGGTTATATGAGACTTTCAGATAAAGAGATCAGTGGGTTATTAAAATATTCCAATAAACCTAAATCCAGAGCCACTGACAATATTTAAGGCATTAGGTAGATCAAAACAAGGAGCTTTCTGTGATTACTTCAGGGGCATTTTGGCAAATATGTGGGAAAGCTGTGTTGAAATCCAAATGCTAAGCATGATGAATGGACTGTCTGGATGCAGATATAATCTTTGGACTCTCTGTCAGCTAATTTACTAGAGTGCAATCACCCAAACTGAAACTCCAAGTGATAAATAGCTCTGAAAGGTGGAATCATATTACTTTTATTAGTTTCTTAAAATAAAACCTGCCTGTTGGTGAACTGTACCCAGATTTCAGAGAAGTACCCTCTTTTCTCTCACTTGAAGAGAATGCCTGGGCATGTTCGCCCATACTTATTTAACTGTCAGAAATGATGTTTTCTAACATCCACGATCTCTCTGGATATACACCCGTAGTTTTATTCAAGTGTTCACTGCCATGGACTGAATGTTTTCTATCTCCCCCCAATGCAGACTTTGAAGCCCTAATCTCCAACGTGACAGTATTTGGAGGTGGGTCTTTGGGAGGTAGTTAGGCCATGAGGGTGGATCCAACATGAATGGGATTAGTGTTCTTACAAGAGGAGACACAGAGAGATCATCTCTCCCTCTGCTATGTGAGGATACAGCAAGAAGGCATCCTTCTGCAGAACAGAAAGACATGCCTCACCAGGGACCAAATCAGCTGGCAGCTTGATCTTGGGCTTCCCAGTCTCCAGAACTGTGAAAAATAAATTCCTGTTGTTTAAGCCCTCCCAGTCAATGGTATTTTGCTGCAGCAGCCTGAGCTGACTAAGACATCCATAGAAGTATCTGGGATGAATAAATGAAAAGGCTGCAAGTACTACCGTGATTTGATTTGACTTCTTTGTGTCACGGGGAGGTGCATATGAACTTGTGTTCCTATGACGTGGTCTTTCTGCTCCTCCAGACGATAAGGGTCTGGGAAGAAGCACAACGACAGATATCTTCATTCTGCTTCTGAGCCAGCATCTTATTACTCACACTTTTGTTACTAGATAGATTTTAGCCAGATTAAAATAGTCTGCTGCCTTAATGTCATCAACCAATAAAAGTGAATTTCTAACTCCATCCCTTTGTGGCATTTTAACATTAATCTTTTACATTCAAAATAAACGTAACCAAGTTCTTACTGATAGAACAGTTGGCTATTTAAATGTAGGGTCCCTAGGGATGCCTGGGTGGCTCAGTCAGTTAAGCGTCTGCTCAGGTCATGCTCCTGGGGTGTGGGATCTAGTCTTGCATCAGGCTCCTTGCTCAGTGGGGAGTCTGCTTCTCCCTCTGCCTGCTTCTCCCTCTCCTGCCACTCCCCCTGCTTGTTGTCTTGTTCTCCCTCTGGCAAATAAATAAATAAATAAATAAATAAATAAATAAAATCTTAAAAAAAATAAATGTAGGGTTGCTAGATAAAGTGCAGGATTTTCATTGGAAAATAAACTAAACAATTGTTAGTTGTTTATCTGAAATTCAAATTTAACTGGGCATCTTGTGTTTTTCTTTGCTGAATCTAGCAGTCCTTTTTAAGTGTGGTTTTAAAAGACTCTATCCTCTCTTGGCTTGAGATTGAAACTAGTAAGTCTATGGCTAATTCTTTTGAAATAAAAATATTGTCAAACCTCATCACTACTTATAAATATATTTTAGACAATTATGTTTTCATTTGATTCTTATGTAAAAATTAGACATGTCAATGACACAGGCCATTTCAACATTGAGTATTTTACACTGCAACAGAGAAGTCAAGCACTAAAGGCCAAGGCCATTTATTTTATCATGAGGTATGCAAAATAAGCAAACTCAAAATAACTTTACTTTTAGCTGTTATGTTACAGTGTGTGTGGGGTTCCTGTGACGGTGTGGGGTGTGTTTACATGTTGTGTGCATGGTGGGGGTGATGGTTAGAATTCCTGCTGCTGGGTATAGAGGAAATGGCTAGTTTGGTCACTTCTGTGCAGGAGACCTGTCCAAAAGCAAAGGTCATAGAAAAAATAGTACATACCAAAGTATATGAATTCAGGTTTAGCTGAAACCCATAGTGAGAGATGCTGGTAATGGGTGAAGGTGGGCACGGTGGGGGAAGCCAGAAGCCATACTAGTAGCCAAAGGAAGGTAAAGCAGAAGATAAGCAAGGTGTGAGGGACAAGTAGAGATGAAAGAATATTTTAAATGCTTCTAGAAAAAGATACACAGACATAGCATAAACATCAAGTGGTTATCTATTTTATGTTTAAAAATCTAAAAATAAATTCCACAATCTCTTTTAGATCTTCAAGTGGCATGACCAACAATTTCTTCATTCTATATCAAACAAATCCATTCTTATTTATCATAAAGAAAATTATTACTTTCCTTTTTGCCCTGGTATAGGGATAGGAAGTAAGTGTTTATTATACATTCATTCAACAAATAAATATCGATAGCCTACTATGAGCCAGGCACTGTTTCAGGTGCTGGAATATATTAGTGAACAAAACAGATGAAAGTTCTGGCCCCAAGGAGCTTACTGTCTAGTGGAGGAAGACAGAAAGTAAGCAAATACACAACGGGAAATATATAGTATACCAAGTTGTGATAGGTGCTATGGAGATAAAGTGGGAAATAGGGTGAGAATATTGGGTTGGCAATTTATATAGAGTGGTCATTGAGAATATAATATTTGAGCAAGACCTGAAGGAGGTAAAAGAGTTTAGCCATGAAGCAAATGCAAATGAGAAAGCCAAAGGAAGAAGTGTGTCTTTCATGTTTCAGTAACAGATGGCTGGGAGGGCAGCATGGCTAGAATGGAGTTCTATACTATCAATCAAATGTCAGGGTGACAAAAGATAATTGCAAGCACTCAAAGTCTCCAAAAATTCTCCCTAAGCACCCTTTTTTTAGGATGTTTTCACCTAAAATTATGGTAAACCAAGAAACAAGAAGAAATTGGATACTGAAAAAAACTTATGGAAATCCCCTGACAGGTGGTGAAATGGTCTTTCAGGGAGATAGGTACTGCAGGTGTCTCAAGAGACAAGTATATAGAACACTTGTATCATCAAACCCTCTGCCATTGTGGTAAATTATTTAACTTGACAAAACTGCTGGAGGATGTTCTCTACAAGACAAGAGAGTAAATCCAGAGAGGGAAAGCCTGAGATCTAGGAATCAGGGAATCCAACTTAGTAGAAAGGCCAAGGAAATTCTAAGGGTGATAGCAGAGGAGAGTCGCAGCTGACAGCTGTCCAAAAGGCTTAGAGAGTAGCAATCTAGAGAGAAAGAGAAGAAGGTCTTTGAAAATTAGAAGTGATAAATTACCTGATGTGGAAAAGTATGTTGGAAAATTCAATGGAAAATTTGGGAATAGTTGACATTAAATACAAAGAAAACTAAGCAAATGAAAAAAAAAATCAAAGAAAACATTAACTCTAGGAAAACAGAAAGGAAACATAGAGCAAATAGATCAGCTATGAATATATAATATAAATGCTGAATATTGATTTAATAATAGTTATTACCATTTTGGGAAGATGGGATGGAAGCAGAAGAATGGTGTTGTATTATTTACAATAATAGAAAGACAATAAATGATAAATAAAACTGATGACTCAAAAAATACTTATTTAAAATTACAGGAAGAGTAAATGCCAGAAGATATAGCTAACTGAGTTAAGAGACTAGTTTTGGTAAGTGGGATTGCACAGTGAGGAGGTGTGAGATAGCAAAATGCTGTATTTGTCAGAATACCTTAATGTCACTTGACTTAAAGAAACTTAAGTGCTTTGGGGCGCCTGGGTGTCACGGTTCTTAAGCATCTGCCTTCGGCTCAGGGCGTGATCCCAGCATTCTGGAATCGAGCCCCACATCAGGCTCCTCTGCTGGGAGCCTGCTTCTTCCTCTCCCACTCCCCCTGCCTGTGTTCCCTCTCTTGCTGGCTGTCTCTCTCTGTCAAATAAATAAATAAAATCTTTTAAAAAAAAAAGAAACTTAAGTGCTTTATTTTGGAATAATTGTATATTCAAATGCAGTTCTACGATTACCCAACATTTGCAGCAGCATGGATGGGACTGGAGGAGATTATGCTAAGTGAAATAAGTCAAGCAGAGAAAGACAATTATCATACAGTTTCACTCATTTATGGAAGATAAGGAATAGCAGGGAGATCGGTAGGAGAAGGAAGGGAAGAATGAAGGGGGGGTAAACAGATGGGGGAATGAACCACGAGAGACTATGGACTCTGGGAAACAAACTGAGGGTTTCAGAGGGGAGGGGGGTGGGGGATTGGGATAGGCCGGTGATGGGTTATTAAGGAGGGCACATATTGCATGGTGCACTGGGTGTTACACGCAAACAGTGAATCATTGAACACTACATCACAAACTAATGATGTATTGTATGGAGACTAACATAACATAATAAAAAATTTTAAAAAATCCAAACAAATGCAGTTCTAAGAAATAACAGAAAGTGACATCAGTAAAAATGGCATAGTAAGAAACTCCAAAAGTCAGTTGTCCTTTACATTCAAAAGTTATAGCTAGTAAGTAGTCGTGATATAATAACAAATATATATTTGGTCTCTGCCTTCAGTTCCTAACACAGAGCTCCTAAATTCCTTGTAATTTCCTGGGTGATAGGAGCATCTTTTGTTCTACTGAGGTGACTTCTGGTGGGTTCCTGGATAGCATCAGGATGAAGGCTGGCCACTGGAATGATCTAGACAGGATTAGGAGCTTGGAAATTTACCCCCAACCCCCAACCTCTGAGAAGAAGAGATGGGCTGGAGATTGAGTTAATAATTGATCATGTCTCCATGATGAAGCCTCCATAAAAATTCCTAAACTATGGGTTTTGTAGAACTTCTGCACTGGTGAACACATCCATGTGCCAGGAGAATAGTGCATTCCGGTTCCACAGGGACAAATGCTTCTGCACTTGGGACCTTTCCAGAACTGACCTTATGTATCTATCTCTCTTCATCTGGCTGTTCATTTATATTTGTTATCATGTCCTTTAAAATAAACTGGTAAACAAGTAAGTATTTCCCTGAGTTCTGTGAGCCATTATAGCAAATTTTGAAACTTAGAAGGGGCTTGTGTGAACCTAAATTTACTTTTTATTTTTCTAAATTTTATTTCTTTCAACAGAGATTGTATATATTTAAGGTATAGAACATGATTTGACATACATATATATAGAGAAATGACTATAACAGTCAAGTTAATTAACATACCTCCTCACATAGTCACCATCCTTTTCTTTGTGAAAAGAACACTTAAGATCTCCTGCAGTATTCAATACAGTATTATTAACCGCAGTCATCACACTGTACATTAGATCTCTAGACTTACCCTATATAACTGCAACTTTATATCTTTTGATAAATGTCTTCCCATTTCCCCCACCTCCCTGCCCCTGGTAACCACCAATATGCTCTCTGGTTCTAGGTACTTGAATTTTTAAGATTGCACATGTAAGTGAGATCATGCGGTTTTTCTTTCTGTGTCTGGCTTATTTCACTTAGCGCAATGTCCTGCAGGTTCATCCATGTTGTTATAAATGGCAGAATTTCCTTCTTTAAAGCTGAATACTATTCCATCGCAGATATATATCTATATCTATATCATCTATATCTATATCTATATCTATATCTATATCTTTATCTATCTATCATCTATCTATCATCTATCTATCTATCTATCTATCTATATCTATATATGTTTACATATTTATCACAATTTCTTTAACCATTCATCCATTGACAGACACTTAACAGCTGGTTGATCAGAAGTACAAGTGGTAAGTGATAGTCTGGGACTTGCAACTGGCACCTAAAGTCGGGGGCAGTCTTGTGGAGCTGAGTGCTTAACCTATGGCGTCTGCACCAACAGGTGCAGTGGTTAGTTAGCTAGTGTCATACTGAACTGTTAGTGGGTAGTTAGTGTCATACTGGGTAGTTAGTGTCATACTGAACTGTTCGGTATCTAGATGGTGTCTGGGGAGTTGGAGAATTGGTTGACGTTGAAAACCCCTCCACACCTTTGATGTTAGAAGTATTGTGAATAGAGAAGTAGTTTTCCTTTCAGTAGCTAAGCCCTCAGGAACTTTGGCACCCATGAGCCCTTCTTGAAACAATTATCTCATGATACATTCTAGCCAACTCCAAGGTAAAATAAAGAACTCAGGAATGTAGAAGCTGTGGTAGAAGGTTTGAGAGTAAGACTTAAATCCACTTAAATATGGAAATCTGCCCAAGAAGCCATAAGAGTTGTGACTGCAGAATCAATTCTAAACTTATGAAATGTGACAATTGTAAAATATTCACCTCACTACCAAAACTGGGATGTGGCAGAGTGCAGATGGCTGGATTATGAGTGTTTTGATAAATTTATCTTTCGTAGCAGTACATCAAAAATGCTGCCTAGTGTTGATACATACAGTGTAAATGATAATAACTCCAAATTAATGTTTTAGGTAATCTTTCTTTAGGGATCTGTTAAGAATGAATATGTCATGAGGTAAGGAAATATTTATCTGAAATTCAGCAATTTCTTGCATGTCATTTCAGGTTCTTTTTCTTCTATTGAAGTCAAGTAAAATTAAATGCAGTCTCTATTTTATTAGGATGACATTGCAGAAAAATTCAATTTTTGTAAAAGTACTTCTATCTATCCTTTTATCTTTTTAATTATATTGAGAGATATCTGAAATGATAGGTATCATTTAATTATTTCTGGAGTGGCAAAATTTTAGCATCGTTATTTCACGAGAGAATCTTTTTTAAAAAACTTTTTTTATTTTTATTAAAAAATTTTTTTAATTTAAATTCAATTTAGTTAACATATAGTGTATTATTAGTTTCAGGGGTAGAATTTAGTGATTCATCAGTTGCATATAACACCCAGTGCTCATTATATCAAGTGCTCTCCTTAATGCCCATCACCCAGTTATCCCATCCCCCCACCCACCAGAGAGAGAAAGAGAGATTCTTAGGCAGGCTTCATGCCCAGCATGGAGCTCAACTCCAGGATGGATCTCACTACCCTGAGATCATAACCCCAGCCAAAATCAAGAGTCTGACGCTTAACCAACTGAGCCACCCAGGCAGGTGCCCCCGGTAATTACTATTTTTAAAAAACCTATTGTTTAGTCATTCAATATAAATATACACTTATTGTTTTTCTCATAGATAGAGATATTTTGTAAACCTCATATAAAAACACAGTTTCATGATTATGTGGAGTAAATGTGAAATTCCAAATACATCTGCATTTTTTTTTAAAGATTTTATTTATTTATTTGACAGAGATAGACAGCCAGCGAGAGAGGGAACACAAGCAGGGGGAGTGGGAGAGGAAGAAGCAGGCTCACAGTGGAGGAGCCTGATGTGGGGCTCGATCCCACAATGCCGGGATCATGCCCTGAGCCGAAGGCAGATGCTTAACCACTGTGCCACCCAGGCGCCCCCAAATACATCTGCATTTTAAGTAAAAGTCTTAAACAGAGCCACAGAAGAAGCAAAATATTTTATTATCAATTCTTTATTGTTATTAATAATGTTAAATAACATCTGGATTAAAACTGAAGCTGGTAAGAATCTTAATTTGTAAGCTCTGGGGAACTTCATCATTAGATGTTTCTGCGAGGTTATGCCTCAAAGTCTAGTCTTAGAATCTTGGGAGGCAGGACTGAGGATAGCATGGGAGGAAACTGATATTTATTTGGCACCTGTTATGTTCTAGGTACTATACAGAGATATTTAAAAAAAATTCTCCATTTACTTTAAGCCGTTTTATATTTTCCCAACTGATTATACACTTTGCATTTGCTACTTGAGGTGAATTATTGGAGTCTTGAAGTATCTGTCTAATTATGGCTTCTCAAATGATTTAACTGGGTAATTAAGAGAGGTACCCCAAGGCTACAAAGATGAGTGTCCCCTCAACCACTGGTCATTATTAGAAAGAAATATGCATGTCTGTGCATTTGGGCATGATGCATTCCTTTTCCCAAATTATCAACAAAAGTACATTTTTTTGCAGTTTAGTTTATTACACTTTTCCCTCACTTAAAAAAATGCTTACTCTGAGAAATCTTATTAGACTTAAACTCTGCCTTATATAATATGAAAACTACAGACCTCAGAGCTGCAACATACCTGATTTCTTTCTCTCTTCACTGTGGGTAACATATCTCTAATAACTTTCAATTTAAAATCAGCCTATACAAGGAAATTGTGAGGATGCATTCAGATAAAAAGCCCATCTGTGTCTTTCCCTCATTTGTTGGTGGACTTAATAAAATTTTTGGTTGTCTGTTCTGAAGAAATAAACATTTTGGGACAAATGAAGTAATTGTTACATGAATATGACAAGCAGTGATGCTGTAGCCTTTAATAGCATGTTCATAATTCAATTCTGAATGGCTTCTGCATTATTTATTCCAAGATTATTGACAAGGTTGTTTTTCCAGCTCTGGCTTGCAAAGTGAAATAATCAATATTTTTCTCTCTATTAATAACTTCATATGTATCTAAGGAAAATATTAAAGATTAAGATAAAATAAAATGTGAATTTGGGAATGTGGAAAGCACACAAAATATTACACGGTACACAGCCTCTCATATGGTCATTGATGACCTTCACTTTCTGTTATTCATATCCCTGTATGGTCCCTCCTAAATGCATGGAAGTGACCTCCACGGAATGCTATGGAGGTAATGATTAAGAGGTTCTAGTACCCAATTTCAGTGAAAAGGGAGTTTCCCCAAACCACCAACCAATTCTCTGGCACCAGCTGGGTATAACACAATTCAACTCAATTCTGACACCATCTACCTGGAGATAGCACCAGATTCCACATGTTAAGGACTCAGCCCCACAAGACTGTCCTCCATTTCAGATGACATTTCCAAGCCCAGATTGTTACCTGTGTTTCTGACACACTTGCTACATATTGGAGGTTCCCACAAAGCCCTCCCTGGCTGTAATTTCCTACAGTGGCTCACAGAACTCAGGAAACCCACTTATTCACTATATTACCAATTTATTACAAAGGATATTAAAGGATACAAATCAAGAGCCACATGAAGAGATACATAGGGCCAGGTCCCAAACAAAGGAGCTTCTGTCCTTGTGGAATTTGGAGCCTAGCACCTGGAAGCTCTCCAAACCCTCTCCTTTGGGGTTTTTATGGAGGCTTCATTACATAGGCATGATTGATTATATCATTGGACCCTGGTGATTGATTCAATGCCCAGTCCCTCTCTCCTCCCCAGAAACCAGGGGGTGGACTGAAATTTTCACTCCTCTATTCATGATTAGTTCCCCCGGCAACCAGCCCTCATTCTTAAGTGATTTCCAAAAATCGACTCATTAACATAAACCTAGTTGTGGTGAAAAGGGCTTGGAATGAACAACAAGATGCCCATTTCGCCTTTATGTCTCTGAAGTGATTTCAAGAACTGAGGACAAGAGGCCAAATATTATAAGAGATGCTCCCATTGCCCTTATTGCTCAGGATATTCCAAGGGTTTGGGGGCTGGGAGCCAGGGACTGTGGATGAAGACTAAATTTATATGAGAAATGTTTTGGTTATCCAAATAACCAAATATATATTTCCTGTAAATCACAATATTGCAATGATGTATGATTATGAGGCTAGGTCATAAAAGATGTTAGTTCTTCTGTCTTTCTCTCTTGAATCAATTATCCCGGAGGGAATCAGTTGCCATGTTGTGAGGATGCTCAAACAGCCATGTGGAGAGGCCCATATGAAGAAGAACTGAAGCCTTCCTGTAGCTAATTTGCCAGCTGTGCAAGTCACCTTGGAAGTAGCTCCATCAGCCCCTGTCAAGTCTCTGGAAGACTGTAGCCTTGGTTGATATTTTGACTGCAACCTCAGAAGAGTCCCTAAGCCTGAACTATCCAGCTAAGTCAGTCCTTGATTTCTGACCAACAGAAACTGGGAGAGATAATAAATGCTTGTTGTTGCCTTAAGTCACTAAGTTGTGGAGTAATTTTCTATGCAGCAATAGGTAACCAATACACACAGAAACCTTTAAAAACCTGAAATTGCAGGACTGTAGGTCTACCAATCTCTGACTCTGGCTTTTATCAGAATACCACAATGAATGTTGCTTTTTGAACATGCCCTTCTTATAAGAATCCATCATAATTTACATAAGATCGGCTGAAAGATTATGTCAGTATTCTGATCTGCACTGGAGACATTAGGTTCCAACCTATTGATAGGGAAGATTTTAGAACGGGGTATGGGTTTGTATTTATGGTATGAAGAGGGGAAGAATGAGAAGAAAGGACAAAGAAAAGACAGATTATACATTCAGGAACATGGTTTCTAAGAATGGTTTTGCCACTGTGAATTGCATTTACCTAATCTAGGTTGCAGTAGGCAGCCTCCATGCCAGCTGTTCCCAATTAAACAACTCAGTACCCCCTTTTCCTAACAATACTTTGTAATGTCACCTTTATGACCCTGAAGTGACCTTAATCAAGACGATAAGCTAGCTAATACGTACCTCCAAAAAAGTCAACGCATTGTTCAAACAGTGACATAAAGGAGAAATAAAAGGAAAATAATTTATAATAATGTAATATGTATTTCAAAAGGCATTACAACACCATAAGACACAATAAAGCAGTCAGAAGCTTGTACTTATATGTAAATATCTATAAATATCACTGGATTCCACAGTCACAAAGACAGACTGATTCAGCTGTTGTACTGGCAACATAAATACCATCATCACTGCTGTCATAAGAGAAGTGATTTTCTGAAATGATGGTTAACACTTAATAAAGTTCAAACAAAACAAAATACAATCTCCCCTTAATTTATGTATTAGTTGCATTCCTAGAAAAGTCAGGTTAAATTAAAATTTTGCAAAATATACTTTGCAAATTATACTTATGCGAAAAAAGAAGTGTCAGAAAAAAATGTGAACCACTTAAGTGTCTTACTGAGTGTAACTGCCACCGTACCTGATTTATAGGGGCCTGTGCCTTTCATTGCTTTGCAATCTGTTAGTTGCAGAATACTAGTAATGTAAATTATTGTTGTCCATAGAAAGGCAAAGGATTTTCACCAGGTGGAATAGAATTGCTTATTTCCCTGTGGATATTCACCAATTTTGCATACACTGGTAAATTTATTTCCTCTTTTTTTTTTGGCAATGGCACCCAGATTTGAATCATCCTCATTTTTAATTGCTGATCACGTGTTGTTGAATTCGCTTTCAAACTGGTCATAGCATCTTGTTTCCCCATTAGTTAATTTGTTAGGCACAATCTTTGTTTGACGCATGTTCATTTTATAAATGTGTAAGAGTCATGATGGTACTTTTTAATAAAATTTTACTTTAACAGGGGTTAAGGTCTAGGCTTAGAAATAAATAGAGTTTTTTTCACATACAAAAATGTCTAGCAAGATAAACAAAAGTCTTGTTGGAAGCAGATGAATTCTTTGTTGTGTAGTATTGTCTTCAAATTCTAGAATTTCTCTTCCCACTAAGTATTAGTGATGCCCTCCCATTATTGCAGCATTAAAAATTGCCCTTCCTCCCCAAATTTACCAAACATATCCTACAGGGTTCTACACTGTGTAGTTCTACACAGCAGTAAAATTACTGCTGACAATGTTGACCTTTAACTTGAGCTTTACCGGAAAATGTCTATGGTTAAGAACCCCTCACCTCAACCCTTTTGCTTTCCGAAATCTCCCCACCATCTTTTGTTCTGGGAAAGGGCTAACTGCAAAATATCACCTTTCCTTATAGGACTCCGGTAAGACTTGTCTGCTCTTTCCCATGACTCCCATAAGCCTCATAGATGACTCCCTGGTTTACCTGCTTTTATAAAACTCCACTCCCTCTGAGACAATATGAATGGACCTAGAATGTATTATACTAAGTGAAATAATTTAGACTGAGAAAGACGAATAGGATATTATTTCATTCATATGTGGAACCTAAAAAACAAAATAAATGAATACACAAAGAAAAAGCAGAACCAGACCTAAAAATACAGAGAACACATTCATGGTTGCCGGAGGGGAGAGAGATGGGGTGTTGGGCAAGATGGATAAAGGGGAGAGGGGGATATAGGCTTCCAGTCATGGAATGAATAAGTCATGGGAATAAAAGGCACAGCATAAGGAATACAGTCAATGATACTGTAATAGCAACATAACGGGACAGATGGGAGCCATGTTTGTGGTGAACACGGCATAATGTATAAACCTGTCAAATTGCTAAGTTACATGAAACTAATGTAACATTGTGTGTCAACTACACTCAAATAACAACAACAACAACCCCATCCACACTTTCCTTTGAGATATTCCTCATTAATGAATATTCCCCCTATTGTAACAGTGTGAATAAAATGATATCCTTAATTATCTGGTACATTTTGTTTAACACACTGCTCTAAGCTCTAACTTTACAAATTATATGTACGTATGCATTTTTCATTGATTTCCTAAATCAATCATGCCTCAGTTATTGAACACCTACTATATTCCAGTATAAAATGGTGATTTAAACCAATTGCTAGAGAAGTCTTTATGGTTATTTTAAAGGTACGTTGGTTTTAAGTCAAGGACTGAAGCAGCAAACCCAGAAAAGAAATTTTCAGTTAATCTGATGATCATTTTCATAGAGAATTAGTGGAATCATTGTTTGATAATGTACTGGAATCTTGTTTTCTAAAATTAAGCTTTTTGTATATTCAAGAAAGCATGGAAGAAGAGTAAAAAGGCATTGGACTTGGAATATTTGAACATTTGATTCAATTCTGCCTTTACTTCACTCAATCATTCATTCATTTAACAAATATTTATTGCATATTGATATGTGCCAGGCATTTTGCTAGGTCAAAATAACAGCTCTTATTTTTTTGTTACTTGGTACATATGAGGGACAGTTCTAAGCGTTGTACACATTAACTAAATCTTCACAAGAACCCCATAAAATAAGTACTATTATGACCATTGCACAGATGAAAACTGAGGCACAAATAGAAGCTAAATAACTTGCCAAAGGCTGCAAGTGGTTCAGTTGGGGGTTGGAGGCACATAGTCAGACTCCAGTACCCATCTTCCGGTACCGCTGATGCTGGGGTGATGAACACAAGAGACCCAGCCCTTGTCTTCAGGGAACATTCAGTCTTCAAGTATTAACTACCTAATCACAAGAATGCCAAGTGCTGTGAGAGAGGACACTCAGAGTGCTTTGGGAGCCATAAAAGGGAGACCTGATTTTCATTAGCTGGTGGATCTGCGTTTGTGGAATGAAGCTGGTGAGAAGACCTGCTCTCTTGGCTTTCTGGATGTGGTGAGGAGCAAAGCCAAATATGATATCAGAAAGCAAAACTTAGTGCAATTCTTCAAATCACAAGCTGTGTTCCTGTGCAGAAGACAAACTGGTGTACATTGGAGATGCCAGTGTGGCTTCAGGAAAGAGTCTCTTCAGAGAATGACCTTAAGTAGTTTTGATTGTGAACTGCTAAGATCAAAGCAAGTGTTATTTTTTTAATAAGGCAAACATTTCAGTGTACATTTGGGAAACTGTTTACTTGGCAAAAATTTTTCATAAGAATATCATAAAAATACTGAAGGTATGTTTAATGAGGATTTTTCTTAATTGCAATAAATATTCAACAGTTTAAATGAAAATAAGGTTGATTTAAAAGTCAAGAATGCACTTTAAAAGGATGATCAGGGACTTGGTTTTTATGCACTGTTGTTTCCTACTAGTCAATGAAAGAAATGCAGTATGCATAGGAATTTTAAATGGAGGCTGCATTTTCTTTTGGGAAGGGAGGAAGTTATAAAATCACAAGTGAGTCAGACCTAAAACGGAGTATCTCTATTGGCTTGGAAATGCCTGTGCCAGGAATGTATGTTCCCTGAGGGCAGAGCCTGGGTCTTCTGTTTGGGAGCATCTTGACTAGAGAGAGCACTTTGTACATGCGCAGTAATGACTCATGTTTGGTCTGTGACTGAGAAGCTGGCAGTCTGAGAGAGGTCAGTGAGTGGTGGTCAGCTCCTGGTGTGTGCCAAGTTCCTGAAGCAGAGAAGATGTGTTATGAAACAGGGTCTGGCCATGCTCTCAGCAGATCAGGATAAAATGAATTCTGTTCAGAGTATATCTCTGAAGTCCTAAAAAAGTTAATGTAGTTTAGTTTCTGCTGGGAAACATTGTGAAAGAGTGTGAAATGAGTTTAAAAGATTATTAGGTGTCTTTTCAAGAAAATACTGAGCATCACCTAGCAGACCTTTGGAGGTTATGTAATTTTAGAGGGTTCTGTGCTTTTTATGGTCTTTGAGCTTTATAAGCTTTATAAGCTATAGAAAACTAATGGTAATGCAAATAATTTTAGTCCTTAGAAATGCGGGCCAATTTTGTTTGGATGGAGATGCCACTGATTTCTCTCCTATGGAAGAGATGATTCTAAACATATTTTATTGCTGGGTGGATTTTTTTTTTTTTAAGATTTTATTTATTTATTTGACAGAGAGACAGCCAGTGAGAGAGGGAACACAAGCAGGGGGAGTGGGAGAGGAAGAAGCAGGCTCCCAGCAGAGGAGCCTGATGCGGGGCTCGATCCCAGAGTGCTGGGATCACACCCTGAGCCAAAGGCAGATGCTTAACAACTGAGCCACCCAGGCGCCCCTGCTGGGTGGATTTTGACAAGTTTTGCATCAATTTGTAAATTTGTGTAGCATTCCTGATTGCCTATATCACGGGCTGGCAAATTTTTTCTGAAAAGAGCCAAATAGTCAATATTTTAGGCTGTGTAGGTCCTGTGGTCCCTATTGCAACTATTGAACTATGCTGTTACTGATCTAAAGTAGCCATAGTAAACCGATGGGCATGGCTGTGTGTGTGGTGAAACTGAATTTCATATAATTTTCACATCATAAAATGCTGTAATTCTTTGGATATTTTTAACCATTCAGAAATACAAAAACCACGCTTATCTTGCAGGCTGTACAGAAATAGGCAGTGGGCTGGATCTGGCCCACAGGACTGTAGTTGGCTGATCCCTGGCTTCTTTTTCATCTGTTCTTTGGATTCTCCTTTGAACCAATGTTAATATCTTATTGGTTCCCTCATTAACTGATGAGTAAAACAAAATCTTCGACAATGTGTTCACTTTATATTTGAATGAGAATTTTGATTTTACTCCTTTAAAAAATTCTTTTTTTTAAAGATTTATTTCTTCCCTTGAGAAAGAGGGAGAGAGAGAGAGAGAGAGAGAGCAGGGGGAAAAGCAGAGGAAGAGGCAGACTAACAGACTTCCTGCTGAACCCAAAGCGGGGCTCCACCAGGACCCCAAGATCATGACCTGAGCCGAAATCAAGAGTTGTAAGCTCAACCGAGCCACCCAGGTGCCCCTAAAAATTTTTTTCTTTAACATTTGCCAAACGCAGTTAATGGAATTCAATTGAGTTACTTGGAGAACATGAATCAAAAGACTGCGATTCTCTGCCCTGAGTAAATATTAGAATCCTGGGAAGTTTTCAGAACTATATCAATATCTGGGCCATTTTGCAAAGGAATTAAGTTAAACCTTTAAGAGAGGGGCCCTACATTGGTATGTTTGTAAAACTTTTCAGGGCATTCTCAGGTGCTACAAAATACTAAGTAATTTTATTGCTATCTGACATTTTACACCTTGGAAAGGTTGTGGGTTTTTTTTTTTTTTTTTTACATATTTTATCCAAAATGATCCTCAAATTTTTAGTAAATATTATAAAAGGTAATTACATTGCATACAGATTTGTAATTTATTTCCCATACCAAACCAAAACTTTTCCCATTATTTGATTCAACATCAGTTACTTAAATAGTAAATACAAACTTTTCTTTGGCTTGTTGTCTTGGTTCTCCCTCTCCCCTCCCTGTGTTGTTTGCATCCGGTCTTCTCTCTCCTGACTGACAGACCCACACAGGGCAGCTGGTCAGCTGCAGTAGGGAGTCTTTGTATCCAAGATAGTGTGTTTTTGTTCTTTCTCCATCTTTCCTTTTAATGAGTCCCAATATACTCTTTCATTTCTGGCATATATTGTTATTGCTTTTTTTTCTCTGGGCTCATCCTTAATATCATTTATGTCTGTTAACACTCCTTTGAGAAATGGGGTTGTACTCTATTTACAGACAAAGAATCTGAGGCTGAGAAAATTCAAAAGTTCTACTCAAAATTAATTCATGACACAGCACTAAAGTTCATTTTTCCTAACACGTCCATTTGATTTCCACACAAAATTCTAAAAGTTGTTGACATTTTCCTCTTTGCCAGGGCTTTATTCATTCATGTATGCATACTTGCATCCATTCAACAAAAATCACTAGTATCTCCTATCTGCTAGGTACTTGTAAGACACGGGGCAATAGCAATGAACAAGAGAAATACATTCCTGTCTCAGTGCTTACAGTAGCTAAAAATATGGCAATAGCTCCAATGTACTGATCATCTTCTATGTATGTATTTTATTGAACCAGAAGATCACATCCAAGTTTTAAGGTGCTATCATTCCCACTAAACAGATAAAGAAACTGAAAGCAGAGAAAGATGAGTAAATTCTTAACATAGTATCAGTGATGAGTACTTAATAAGCCTGGTATTGGGACAATATACCCATGGTCTCAAGGAAAAATGGGTAGTTTAGCAAGGTGCTAGATGTAATATATGTTGTGAGGAGTTGGGATGAAAAGGGGTGGTGGATGGGAACATCCAATAAAGTGGTGCTGCTGAACCTTTGTGAATTACATGCTATTTACAGCATAGAACAATGACCCTGCAAGCGGGGGGCGGGGGGGGGGGGACAGACGCAGGGATTTATTAACACATGAAATAAAACAAGAGATCAGCTTTTCACTTTTCAATAATGAATCTCTAAACCACTGAAGCCACTATTTTCCAGGTAGTACAACTGTCTCAAAGTGCTGGGAGAGGTAGTCTAATGACAATGTCACCGTCCCCTTTCCCTTTTGGTTAGGGACAGCCTGGAAGCTGAGACTTGTGTAATTGCTAAGCAAGGAGTTCACAGAGACCTTTTTGCGATGAAAACACAGACTGTAGAAACTTCAAGTTAAGGAAAATTATGTCAGGTACACTTTAACAACTGCAGTCTGACAATGTAGCAAAATCCTTGTTTATATTCTTATAAAATTTCATAATACAAGAGTAATTGAATTTATTAGCAATAAACTTTTTCTCAGAAGAGCAGCTTACCCTGTTAAAACCCAGGCCCCGATGAGGCTAGTGCTGAAATTAATCAGCCAAATGGAAAAATTCAAAGACTGAAGAGTCAAAGTACTTATGATAAGAAAAAAACATACCGAAGTGAGGATGAGAAATGGGAATCTGAGTCCACACTGTATTGGGGGATTAGCTCCTTGAGTTTCTACCTGAAGAGTAGGTCTCACCAGCCGCACCTCATGGGTTTCAAGCAAGACAGTTTCCAACACAATCACACTTTTATGGAATGGTGAAGTTTTAAAAAGACATACCACAAAATGAACAAATTTGAAGGAGAAATTGGTTTCATGAATACTAAAAAGAGGATAAAATAGATATGTATAAAAAGTCACTTATTCTGATTTAATATTATGTATCAAATCGTACAAAATCTTTTTTTCCAGAAAAATTTAAACATGAGTATCAAGGTACACCAGGAAGAGAAAACAATATACCCAAAGACACAGAAGTGGAAGAGATCAGGGGTACCCCCAAGGTAGGGACTAAAATCAGTGTGGCTTGGGCAAGGGCTGGGTGTGGGTGGAGAGAGGGGACAGTCTTGGGTGCTTCAAGATTTCCAGGTTGGGTACTTGGCGATTGTTGTATTCAGTGAGATAGAGAATAGAAGAGGAGAAGCCTCACCGTTTTTCATGTATAATCTGTAAAATGGAGAGATACCCTGCGCATCTTATAGGATGGTTTAAAAATGAATTAAATAAAAAGGCATGAAGGGGCCTCTGGTGGCTCAGTTGGTTAAGTGTCTGACTCTTGATTTTTGGCCCAGATCGTGATCTCAAGGATTGTGAGATCTGTGCTCGGCGTGGAGCCTGCATAAGATTCTCTCTCTCTATCTCCCTCTGCCCCTGCCCCACTCTCTCTGGTGCTTTCTCTCTAAAAAAGAAAAGGAAGGAAAAGAAAAGACATGACGAAAGAGCTTTGAAAGTGTTAAAGCCCAAACATCCGTCATAGCTGTAGCTGTCGCCATGGAGCAGTAGCTCTCTAAGTGTACCCGCCACCCGCAACAGGACAGTGTGTTAGAAATGAGAATTTGCCCCGCCACTCTGCTCCAGAATCAGAAACTCTGGGGGAAGGGCTCAGCAATCTGTGTTTGAACAAGGCCTTGGTGGTGGTGGTGGGGGGGTGGATTCTGATTCATGGAGAAGTTTGAGAACACTGGTAAAGGAAAGGTTCTGTAGGTTATTATGTGAACATTTACAGTGACAGAAGCCCAGCCCTGACCTGCCCCTGAGGAGGATGTCACACAACATTGTTCTTCTGCCCTCAAGCCTTAGAGTGGCTCCATCCACAGGTGCCTCTTTACAGTATTTTGCTGGTAAAGACTTGGGTCAAGAAGAGCTACGTGAACATTTAAGTTTAATACCAAAATCTGTGAAGTCTGCAAAAGGGGAACTCTTCTTTAGAATTAATTTAATTATAGGCAAGGAAATTCAACTTCAGGCAGTAGCTTTGTACTCTGAAGAATAAGAAATTTATAATGTGATCACACTGAAGTTTCTTTAGGAATGTTCTTCCATTTGACATTTAAAATGCTTTTTATATCAACGAATGCCATTTTGGAAAAAAATGACATTTTGTGCAGTATATTTATAGAACTTGTTAAAAAGCAAATACGTGTTAAAAATGCATGTTTGAATTTCCAGGATGTTGTCAATTCAAGCTGGTTAACACCTGTCTTTGCTTACTTCTTAATGGAATATAAATCTCCATAGAAAGAGAACTAGTTATGACCATTATTTGTGGTTTTGGCTAAGTTATGGTTGCAGAAGATATTTGCATTTCACCTCTTAGAGCAATCACTTCCTGCCTCAATGCATTTTGTAAGTTGGTAGTGTAAATACATACTTTGATGATATTCCTAGGGTACATCACCTTCTACCAGCTAGAGGGAATCATTACTTGTAAAGAAGGGAAGAATGGAAGAGACTGGTTCTAAATTTCTGTTTTTAAAAGATATTTTTGAAGCATATGAACATTTTTTTATACTTTAATAGTTCCAGTTGTAGTTATTTAAACCTCAAATTTCTAACCATTATTCATCCCCAAGTGATCTACAAAAAGCACCTGAGCTGCCTTTAGTGCATTTTGTTAATTTCATGTTCTTGGTATTGACAATTATACCTAAACTATGATATTTCATATGCTTTCATTTTACAACAGATTTTGAAAGATTTTCAAGATCTATTAAGAATAATGAACTGTACTTGAAGAAATCATAGCCTAATCACATATTAACATTAACTCATTAAAAAATTCAACTCTATAGGACACCGCAGGTGGTGGTGGCAGGGAGGATTAATAGCATCCTGCAAAGCCTGAATGCATAGGGAATGTGAGCACTGAGAGGAAATCTGAATAATTCTGGCAACAGTTTATTATTTATTATCTGAATAAAGAAAATGTATTCGTATTCTCTTTACCTGCAGTGAACAATGCCCAAATCATTAATATCTTTCTAAGCAAATCATCTCCTACTTTTAACATTTTAACTATGGTTAGGAGATAAAATATCACATTAAAGAGGTTTGCATTTTATACCCATGACCCTGACTCAACCAACCATAGCCCTCTTTCAGTCTCACTGCCACCAAAAAAGAAAAAAAAAAAAAGCTGGGAACATCTCCTTATTTAAAATCCAAGGACATCATCGTTATCATTAATATCCATCCATCTCCTACCACCCATCCACCCCCACCCTCATCCATTTATCTAGAGAGTGTCTCAGGGGAGAGGAAGACAAGATAATGGTTAAACGTTACTGTAGAAAGAGATTGCTTCGGTTCAAGGGCAGCTGAAATGGACAACCACATCTAGGTGTCAGCACTGAATGGAAACCATCCCAGGTGATTATGCTGTTTATTACTTTATTGAAGCTGACAGATTTGGGTACACAAGAAGACACTTCCAAGGGAAAATAAACAATTCTGTAGCAACTTTAAAATTACTTAATACAGAGGGAGAGAGCCTGCTTCTTCTTATTAATTCAAATAATAGGGAGATAATTCTGAAGGACAATGACCTGTATTATTTGTGGTTCCCACAGTATGGAAATGGAATGAGTGGACAGCAAGAGCTCTTGGTTGACGCTGGCTGAGCAATGTTTCATGATGTTACTCCAAATGCCACATTGCTCCTTGATGATGGGACCCCTTATGAATTGGGCTCTGAGCTGAACCTGGCGTGGGTTTCCTCAGTCATTCCTTGCTCTTTCCTCTGCTTGGTTTCAGGAAAGTGGCACTAGGGAACTGACCCCTGTAGGTTACATTTCAAAGAACTCTGTGCCATCTGGTTTCTGGATAGGTTTGGCCAACATGAGCACTGGCAGGCAGGGAAGGAAAAAGCGGGGCCTATTTCTTCTCCTCCCTGTGTGCCCAAGTCACTGTTCTGGCAACAGCTGTCCCTCCTCTGTGTCTCCAGCTCCCACTGGATTACGCACTCCAGGCTTCCATCTCTCCCCAGAGAAGGTGGCTCCTGGATTCTGGTAATACTACCTCCTGCTTTTACCTCTTTAGGCTCTGGGCAGTAGCCGTGCCTGCTCTTCCTAATCTCTGGGTAACCTCTCTTGTCTGGTTTCTCGGCTCCTCCTCTATCTGAGTAATGAATTCCCTGCATTAAAGTCCCTTGCTTGTAAATAACAGTTTGAACCATTATATACTGCTGATGTTCGACTGTTTTGACCTTTAAAATTGGCAACCTCATGCCTGAAGTAGTTTCTGTTTTTTTTTCTATTAGATTCTGACTGCTATAGGTCAACTGAGGAAGGGACACTTCCCACCAAAAGGGACTTTACAATGCTGGCGTTGGCAGAGGGGATGCAGTGGGCAGAGAGCCCAGGGGCCCGGGACACAACGCTGGGTGAGGAGGCAAGCACAACACAATCACCCGGCCAATCCAGGGAATGTGCACAGGTAGCCGGCGTTTTGCAGATGAGACCAGATCAGAGATTTTAACCTTAAATAGACTGTTGAGTTGTTAGGGAAGAGAAAATAGAAAGCTTATTCCAGAACCCTACTGAAAAGTATTTATATTTCAATGAATGCATGGAAAAATTAATGCATTTCTCATCCAAAGCAATGCTTAAGTGATTTACAATAACTTCTTCATCATCGTTGTAAATGCCCCTGTTTATATTGTTTATGTCATTATCTGGATTGTTTTAACCCTACCACTCCATTATCTGGCACCCGGGTGCTAGACAAAGCTTGGAGAGCAGTTCTGCTCGTAGAACATGGTTTTAGCAAGACTTAGTTCTGCGTGTGTGGAGCCTATTGGATCTTGAGGCAAAAGGGAAAACGGGCACCCCTGTATACACTGATCAAAATATCGTCCTATATTTTAGCCAAATAGGCAAAGTTAATAAAAGCACTACAATGCAAAAGCATGTCTCTGTGTAAAGTCCCGTGTTGTTCCAATCTGTTTATACTCATGTCAACCCTTGAAAGCCTGCCTGAAGGAGTACACAAGGGCCATGCAGGCAGGAACAGTGGGCAGGCTAGAAACGATCGTTCATGTCATACAGTAATGCCAGGTTGTAAAGTAAATGATGGTTTATCTTTATTTTTAAAATTCTGATATTTTGTACATGACTTTCTTTGCATTTATCCCGAGTTTCTGAAATCTTGCATTTAAATATGGTCTTGAATACTGAGTTTTTTTTTGCTTTCCTTGAAATTTTGTGCCTGAGACTAATATCTTACTCACCATCCCTTAGACCAGCCCTGCCTGGGCCCTACACATACATGCACAGAGCAGGTGTTGAGATTAGCTTGAGAGAAAGAAGAAAGAGAAAAGGTCAGGCAAGTCTTGCAGGAATTCATGGAAGAGGATTCTAGGGTCCTGATATTCAGTATAGACTGGAGGTTTTAATAATTATTACAATAAAGTCTGAGGAAAAAAACTAGATCCATCAAATCCTGGGAAAATGGCCTTTGATTTGGTGGTGAGGCCACTGAAGACACAGATCTATATGGGAATCTGCATAAATCATACATATACTTTTTTGTAGGGGCACCTGGGTAGCTCAGTCGGTTAAACATCTAGCTCTTGATCTCAGCTCAGGTCTTGATCTCAGTGTCGTGAGCTCAAGCCCCGTGTTGGGCTCCACACTGGGCATGGAGCCTACTTAAAAAAAAAAAAAAAAAAAAAAAGACATTTTATTGTAGGTCATGAGTTTGCCAAGAACGTTTGAAATTGGAAAAATGGCCTCAGAGTACCAGAGAATGACACTTGTAATATAACTTAGTATTGCCAAGCAAAGTAGATGTCAATAATAAGGGTTGGAAGATACCATCACAGGGATATTGCTATAAACCGCATACCACGTCACACTGGATCTCTTGTCCAGCTTGTGCTTCGCAAGAGGAAGAAACAACGTTAGCAAAGAGGAGAGAAAATGAGGCTTCCCTGAGGGGAAATGAATTCAGAAATTCATTAGTTTGTGTGTGGAGGCTGCAAACTTAAAAACAAAAAGAAAACAAACAAAATGAGCTTTCAAACCTACAAAACATCAGATGAGACTCACGAAAACAAGAGAGTTTCGGGTCTTTGGCAGATGATGAAGCAATGGATTAAATTGCTCCAGAAACGAGACTTCTAATGTATAATTAAATCTCAGAAAGGTTTTTTTCAAAATCATTTTTTCTCTTTCTTTTTTTAGCTAGGAATTCAGGGCACTTCTCCATGAGTCATGCCAAGCAGAGGTTCCATTTTCCATAACAAATATTAAGGCAGTTAGGGCCCAGGTATTGCAGTACTCCTGAGTTTCTGTGGTTATGCTGAACTTCCCCTTTGCCAAAGAAGAAACACCCTCATTGGGAGAGGTGTTGAGTGAAAAGATGCACCTGGACGAGATGCAGCCAGGCCCTCAGCAAGGGCCTCCCACCATCTAACCCCTCTATTATCCCCCGGGAATATGGGTATGGTCTATCCTTTCTGGACTTCAGTCGGCTTCAATATTCTTACTCTCACTTTCATGGGCAGTCATTCCAAATACTCAGCCATTTAGGGCAACACGGGAATCATGAGTAAAGTTTATAAGAAAGCTAGCAATTTACAGGTACTCAGCACAGGGTCAGCGCCTCTGTTCAATTTACCTGATGAATCTGCTTTCTTGAATTATTTCTGCTTTTCTCCTTTCCCTGAACTACGATGTGCTCTTCCCCACCCCAGGTCCTTGATCAAGCATTGCCCTCTTGAATGAGTTCCCCTAGGGAGATGCTTCAGCTGCAACCCAGCTTCCCTTCCGGAAGGCCCCTGCATTCCCAGTACTGGTGCTTCACCCTTCCTGCCCAGCACCTCCCACTACTGTTTTATTTCTTATTCAGCTTCTCTCTTGCAGCCCTCCAGGTCCAATGGTGAAAACAAATATTCCCAACAATTAAAAGGCCCTTTTAGCTATTTAAGTTGTATTCTTCCTATCTCATTGTCCTTCTCCTGGCCCTACTCTTCCTCTCCACTGTCCAGGTCTTCCAGCTGTAATATTTCTTGCTCTGTGTCTTGAATACTGTAAAGCATAGCGTCCAATTACCGCTTTTTAAACTTAACATTCAAAAAGATGCTCAGAACAAAAAGTGGCACACAGCATTTGCTTAGTACCCTTGGGTCACTCTGACTTTCAAAGCTGAAGAAATTTCCGGCACGATCATTTGAGAATGTCACAAATATGCAACTGTAAGACCTAATGAAAATAATGGTAAACTCTCATGTAAAGACTCTAATCAACAGGAAATTTGTCATCCTCCAAAAATGAAGGTCTGGGTGGAGAATCTAAAGAGATAGATTTTCCTAAACTCTAAACATATTCTCATTCAAAACAAACAAATGGATTGATAAATACAAATAGATGTATTTATTTATCTTTCTGCGAATGCTTTAATTTGTTCCATCTCTATAAGTGAATTTTGGTAAGTGTTGTAAATGCTGACTTTGGACGATATTTTGTAAGCACTTTATTAAAATCCTGTGGATTAGCACTTGTTTCAACATCCCAAATAGCATAAATCTAATATGCGCGCTCTGGCAAGGATTCTACCTAACCTGACAATACAAAGAACTTGCCGACTAGCAACGGAGAGTTGTTTTTCTACCTCTATCATTGCCAAGCTAGAAAAATAGAGGTAGAAGAAACTGAAAATCCTCTTATCTTTTGGTTTACTCAGTGGTCAAAAGATGTTAATTTTTTTTTTTTTTTCTGAGATGAATAGGATCTATTTAAAGATCAGGGTCCCATTTTCCTGAGATTTACATCTTTAAGGGCGGATGGAAGACGGGACCTGTCACTGAGCAGAACGACATGACAATTACAAAAGTCTGCTCAGTTACCTGTATAGACGCTCCTTCTATAAACTGACCACTGCACGTAACTTGTATCTACTGACACTTTTAGAAATGCAGTTTCATCTTCTTAAAACTTAAAAACTAAATCGGGGCTCCTTGGTGGCTCAGTTGGTTAAGCATCTGCTCTCTCTCTCTCAAATAAACAAACGAATAAATAAATAAATAAATAAAGTCTTTAAAAAAAAACAAACTCAAAAACTAAAAAAAAAAAAAAACAAAAAAAAAACAAACAACAAACTATTCATGAGAGTTTCTATCCATGTCCTTCAATCTCCTTATAAATGCTCTTCCTATATCTACTTTAGGATTGCTAATATGTCACTTTTCTTCAGTGCAAGTGTTGCTTCTTTGACTAAAGTACTGATCATATTATAAACCTGTGATTCTCCACAATAGGACCCAAGGTGACATTCCTTCCCCATAGTGTCAGAAGTGACCTTGTCTGCTCCTGGTTACTCTCTGGTCTCAAATCATTTTGGCCATGACTATGAGGCCATGACTGGTGCCTTACGGTCTCTGTAAACATAGAAAAAAGAGGGGCAGAATCACTTGCCTTCCCTTCTATAACCTTGTATGAGTCAAGATAAGAGTATACTAAACAGAGATCCTTGTAGTTATAAATGCATCATATCTCAGTAAGCTGGAAAGTGAAAAATGATGGGAATGGATGACTATGGGATCGGTGAGATGCCATTTTGTTCATCTAGCCTTGTCACCCCATTCCTCTTTTGTCATGACTTTCTTCTGGACAGCTTTCTTTCTAGCTGTTGGGTGTGTATTCCTTGCTCCTTCTTCTACCATGGGGTCCTTCCAATTCCACAAATACTGACTACCTATCGTAACTAATGACATATATCTTTTACATTATGATTAAGGGTATTCAATCAGACCACCCTGTTTTCTCTTTGTACCAGATAAATTGTCTGATTATGACCTGATTCTGCCTGTTCTAGTTCTGGTTTTGCATTTTTTCCCTGTGGATCTAATATATAAAGCACCCTCTGTTTTTTTTTTTTTTTTTTTTTTTACCTACTCTGCAGAGCTTATTCAAGACATACTGTGATGGTTTATTTTGCATCAAGTTGGCTAGGCATGGTATCCAGATATTTGGTTCAAAATTATTCTAGATGTTTCTGTGAAAGTATTTTTTTTTTAGGTAAAATGAACATTTCAATCAGTAGACTCTGTGTAAAGCAGATTTTCCTCTACATTGTGTGTGGGCTTCATTCAACCAGTTGAAGTCCTTAATTAAAAACAAACAAACAAACAAACAAACAAAACAAAAAAACCTGTCATCCTCAGAAGAAGTGGAAATTCTGCAAGCAGGCTTCTTTCCTGGGTCTCTAGCTAGCCCATCTATCCTGTAGATTTAGCCTTGCCAGCCTCCACAACTGCATAAGTCAATTCCTTAAAATAAATCTCAGTCTCTCTCTGCTTCTATATAACTCTCTCTCTCTCTCTCTACACACACACACACACACACACACACACACACACACACACACCCTCCCTATTGGTTCTGTTTCTCTGGAGAACCCTAATACACATACTTAGCATTTAACTTACCTGTATATAAAATTCAATTTACCTCTTTGTAAAATTCTAATCACTTAAGTAGGGGCTTCCTAATACATATTAGAAAACTCCTATTGTCTGACTTGTGCTGATTTTTCAAAGAGAGAAAGAGAAGGAGAGAAAGTGGGGGGGAAGAGAGATACTGAGAAACATGCAGAGAGAGAATGTGTTGTTCTTGTGTTAGGCTTTAACTTCTAGGGCAGGAAGACATTTGGTACCTTGTGTATAACATGGATGACCATGGAGGTGTTCAACCCAATGGTGGTCCAGACTCTTCAACCCATCCTTCTCCTCCATCCATCGTCATCTAAAGTAGTCCCTGGTTTATTGTGTTTTATGTTATATTTAAACTTCATTTCATTTTTAAAAATAATATCTTTTGTATCTCTTCTTTTTTATTATGTTCAATTAGCCAACATATAATACATCATTAGTTTTTGATGTAATGTTCAATGATTCATTAGTTGTGTATAACATTTCTTTCCTCCCTTCTTCCTCTGCTTCTACCCTCATCCTTGGCTCCAAAACTTTATATCAGAAATGGGACAAAATCCCTCACTATCCTACTTTCATCCACCAAAAGCTGTGGCCAGACTAACTTTCCTAAGCCTCATTTTCATCATTCCTCTTTATTTCCTGAATACTCAGAAGAAACTTTTTTCTAACTTGCAAGGCCCTGCTTATACATTTCCTTTATCTACTTATTTCTCTGTATTCTTCTCTGAATCATATTCCAGCCTCTGCCTTTTTTTTTTTTTTTTAAAGATTTTATTTATTTATTCGACAGAGATAGAGACAGCCAGCGAGAGAGGGAACACAAGCAGGGGGAGTGGGAGAGGAAGAAGCAGGCTCATAGCAGAAGAGCCTGATGTGGGGCTCGATCCCAGATCACTGGGATCACGCCCTGAGCCGAAGGCAGACGCTTAACCGCTGTGCCACCCAGGCGCCCCCCTTTTTTTTTTTTCTCATGAAACTTATTCTACCTGGAGGATCATCTCCCTTTTCTTTGGTAAAGTCCTGTGCTACCTTCTGGGCCCACTTACAGCTCCACGTGTGCCTTCTTTGATGCCTCTGCTTCTCACTGATTTTCTGCCCCTGTGACCTAAGACAGTTATACACATATGCCTAGTCTAGAAAGAATTTTTAAGTAGTTTTCCTATTTTATATGTAAAATCTTACATTATTCCTATTTCATATGTGTAGGTCTTGAATAAAGAAGATAGATGGAAAGTGCACTGTAGTCTAATGTGAACTTAATTTTCTTTTTCAGAGCTGTTCTCTCTGCTTGAGAGAACCATGCTGAAGTTCTGGTATTGTTGTAAATAAGAGTTTCCCAACATGAAACTTTAATTTACCCCAAAATCTGGCCTTGGAAACATTGCAGACATATGTGACAGTGCATTCTTATCCTAAAGATGGGATTGCTTTATCAAAGGAGATGTATTTCCTTCAATATTTTCCCCATGTGATATCACCTTAATCTCTTTCTTCATTTTGTCTTACCTTTCTTTCTGAAAACTTTCTCTATTGTCTACATGTAATTGGAGTGATAGGTTTTTAAGTTAAGATTTCTTTTTTTTTTTTTTAAGGTTTATTTATTTGAGAGAGAGACAGAGAGTGAGCATGGGGCGGGAAGGGGCAGAGGGAGAGAGAGAGACAGTCTCAAGCAGACTCCTACTGAGCATGGAGCCTGATGTGGGGCTTGACTTCATAACCCTGAAATCATGATCTGAGCCAAAATCAAGAGTCAGACGCTTAACCCACTGAGCCACCCAGGCACCCGTAAGTTAAGATTTCTGTTAAAGTTGTCATAATGGCTTAATTTTGAAATTCATTTAAGGGCTTATTCATGCGGAGACATTCTCCTTGTCATTAGAGTTGTCTTCTGCTGAGGGATGATCCAGGAACCAGAGCCCAACAATTTGTTCTCATTGTTTTGGTGGCACCAAGTGTGAAAGGAAACAGAACAGAGCTGGAGTCCAGATAAGCTGTGAAGAGGCTATAGTGCTCTGTGGTGTGGGGCACACTTCTTGCTGAGCCAAGAGCTGCTGCATGCTCTTCTCCTGGCACTGGTGAGGTGCTGACATTTCAGCTACATGGAGTAAAATACAAATACAACTGCGGTTTGCTAGTGGCCACTCCAAGAAATGAGAAGGGATAGAATGCAGACGCTAAACCAAAAGTGAAAAATAGGACAGATGCCAAAAACTGAAATTAAAAAACAAACAAACAAAAATCACTGGGTTGTTAGAATGGAAGCTCTAAGTTGGGATGTATACGGGGATCAAGTCCTCATAGGTGCTACTAGCTCTATAGATGTAAAGTAATTGTGGAAATAGTTTCCTAAAACAGGTCATAAAGAGAATTCCCGAGTCCTCATGAATCGTTACATTTACTTATTTATGCAACACATTTTCTTATATTTATTGGCCTCTTCTTTTCTCTGTAAAATACTGGACAGATCAATCAAAAGCATTTGATCGATCCATAATAATGGATACATATCCATCTTCCTCATTATGTAAATTTAAGTCAACAAAAATGTATGAAAGTGATAAAAGTGACCATGTCAAGGATCTGAGAAACAACAAAGGCTGGCATCTCCAAGGATGCGCTCACAAATCAGACGACCATAAAGTGGTAACAGGAAGGAAATATTTGGACATCTGAGAGGCATGGCCAAAACCAGTTCACTAGCCTGTTACAGACACTGCAGACACGTATATTACTACTTCCCACTGATAAGCCTGTAACAGACATTGTTTGTTAATCAGGTCAGGCTTTCTTGCTGAACCTATTCATGGCTTCAGAATTCTTCATAATGATTCTACCTCTTAAATACCACTCAATCAATTCACTTTTGTTCATCTCCCCTTCTATCACTCAAGTCCAAGCTATCAACATTTCTAGCCCAGATTGTTGTCAAGACTCTTCTAATTGATTGCTTGCATTTTCCCACCTCCAGCCAATTTTACACAATGCAGTAAGATCTATTTAAGCTCAAATTTGATGTCACTCCTTTGCTTAAAACCCTTTAATGATTATTAACAGGACTTATAAAACTGTTTCTAGAGCTTCACTGTTTTCTCTCTCCGACTCCTTGTGCTCTAGCTACGTTGCCTTTCTTCACTTTCCTTCAATATGCCATGCCACTTCCAGCCTCCCCTACTCCCCTCTGTCCAAAACACTCTTCACCATCCCCCCCCCCATTTTTGTTTTTGTCTTCTTGTTCTTCAGATCTCAGTTTAAATATTATTTCCTTAGGACAATCAATTGGCTATATAGAATTGAAAATAAAGAATATACATATTATTTATAAATTGTGCACTACATATCCTTTGTATCAGCCAAATATTATAATAAACTTTTGTATGCATATGTATCACACTTTTTTGTTTTTTTGTTTCGGATTGGTTGTTGAACATTCACCAGCACACCACAGAGGAACTCCAGTGGTCACAAAGCTAATTGGCTATATTGGTTTCTCTCCCTTTCCTGTTTTGGTTCCCTGTTCCTTTACTGGGTTTTCTGGGATCATCTCCAAAACACCCCCTTATAATCAAATCCTCATCTCAGAATCTATTCTGTGGGAGACTCAAACCATGACAGTCATGGAGTGTATGCTTTATCCACTCTTTTATCTCCATACCTAATAAGCGCAACAAAAATATTTGTTGAATGAATAAAATAAGCACAGCATCCCAGAGAGCCACTACTAGCTAAGTGAACTTGTTGACATCTTTTTTACTCTGTGGTTTACTAGCCCATGAAGAGTTTGCTTGGATCTGTGGCCTACAGTGCCGCTGCAATTCACCTGTGTTGGACCAGTGTCTCATCTAAAGATGTTCAGGGAATCTAGATGGAGCCCTTGGAGAAAATCAATGTGTACTAGTGCCAAATGAGGTAAAACCAGAGAGCGGACTTAAGTGATATGGAGGAAAAAGAGAACTCCCCCGGGGAAGGAAGAAAGAAGAAGAAACAGTGGCATTAAGGTGAGATGAAGTTGCCAAGAGTTACTGCAAGCTGCTTGGTACCTACCATCCTCTAAATATGTATGTGAGTGTGTTTAAGGGAAGGGCTGTGAGGGCAGGAGGAAGGGAAAGATCCAATTTCTAATGGCAACTGCTTCTACCTGCTTTTGCTCTTGCAGTATTGGCAGAATTTATCTTAGAAACGTGGTCTCAGTCTGGTAAAATGTTAGAAAGATTAAACAGAACACTATTCTGCATCAAAAATAGGATCATAATAGAACTGGGAAGAGTCCAGAAAAAGAATGGTCACTGAGGGGTTTTTTGAGAGAATAGAGGCTGACCATTGTGCAGCAGGGAAGTTCCATAGGGGGCAGAAAGTCAGAGCACAGATTTTCTTGGGAATTGCCGAAATTTGGGGCAGGGCCACTCAATTTCCCAAACTTAAATTCTGAAGGACAGTACTATCTTGCCTGACATCTAGGTAAAGTCTAGAATGACCAAATTAGAGAGTTGGAAGGACTTCAATTCACTTTTCATCTTTCTCTGGGCCTTGTGAAGATTGTATCTATGGCCCAAGTGTAATTGCAAGCCTTAGCTGAATGTCTATTCCTTCCTTCCTTCAGATGCTATTTTCCTCATAGATCTCTCTGAACCATTTTTATTAGCAGCCTATTCCTGTTAGGGAAACTTAGTGTTTGATCCTCAATTTATAAGTACAAAGAAGAAAAGGCAAAAATATTGACCACAGTGATTTAAAGTTCAGCTGAGTTTTTCTTAGAAATCTTTCCAAGTCTTACTATTGTCCTTTCATCCTAAAGTGGAGCAATTTAAATAACATCTTTGCCAGACCTTCATGGTTAAGAGTTAGGATATGAAAAGTTTTTGGTTAGCAGAATGGCCAATCGCGTATTTCTTTCACTTCATGTCGACACATTAATCAGTGTGGTAGTTAATGTATCACACGTGGTGGAGCTGATTAAAGTTCTTCAGCACTCTTCTTTTGATAAAGGTATTTGCCGGTGAGGAATAGCACCTTACATCACCTTCCATGTGAGGCAGTCTGTCTCTATCTGTGTGAGGACTGACACAGGGTGGGGCGCATCATCCAGGAGTTTGCAGTCTGAGACTTAAAACAGTGACAGACTCACTAAGGTCGGCAACAGTGACAAATAATTACGAAACCCTAATCATGTGCCACACACTGTGTTTCGTGCAGGAGTTTTGTTTTGTTTTGTTTTTCTTTAAAAACATGTTCTTTCATTTTAGGAATTCAGTCTTGAAGGGATACCAGACATGCATATTAATAATTTCAATACAGAGTGGTAAATGTTTGATGGTGGTATATATACTTTTTTGTTATGGAGTCAGGAAACAGATGGTAATTATGAGTCTTTCAGGGAGCAGTTGGGGAAAGCTTCACTGAGGAGGTGGCATGTTAGCTGGAACTTAAAGCATGAGTAGGAGTTCATTAGGCTAAAGAAAAGGAAGGGTATTATAGGCATGAGAGAAAATAATTTGTGCAAAGTCACAAAAGCATGAATATGGATGACATATTTTGGCAGTGGTGGGTTGTATGACCAGAATAGATAGCAGATTACTGTTTCTGGATCATTGGATTGGCTCTCTCTGAGCTTCTTAGTAGGTAGGGCAAAAAAGGAAATAATCAAATCATTCCTATTAAATCTGACTTTCATGGAGGTATTATAATAAAAATTCATTTCTTTACTCCTTCAATTACTCAACAAATTTTAATTGCTTGCCTAGTATGTACCAAGCATTTGGCTGGACACTGATGGTATTGCACAAAATAGAGACGGACTGAATCCTTAACCTCATGAAACATTAGCAGCTGTGTTCTCTATTGACTTCATTCAGTTTAGCTCATCTCACTGATTCCTTTCAATGGAGTCAAATGCTGAGGTAAGATTAAGACAATCTGGAAATGTGTGGTGATTTTAATGTATTACCTAGATGGGATGTGATAGCTCATTTTATGTGTCAACTTGACTGGGCCATGGGGTGCCCAGATATTTGGTTAAACATTATTCTGGATGTAGTTGTGAGGGCATTTCTTGGTGCAGTTAACATCTGAATAGGTAGATGCAGTAAATTGCAGATTGCCCTACCTAACATGGGCCTCAGCTAATCAGGTGGAGGCCTGGAGAGAACGGAAGGCTAAGTAAGGGAGAATTCTCTCTGCTTGACTGTGCTTGAGCTGGGGCATTGGTTTTCCTGCCTTTGGACTTAGACTAGAACTTTCACCATTGGGTCTTGTGGGTCTCTGGCTTGTTGACTATACATTGGGACTTCTCAGCCTCCATAACCACATGAGCCAAGTCCTAATATTAAATCAGATGTAGACAGGGATGCCTGGGTGGCTCAGTCAGTTTCAATGTCCAACTCTTGATTTCAGTTCAGGTTGTGATCTCAGGGTTGTAGGATTGAGTCCTGCAGTCAAGCTGTGTCCTGGGGTATGGAGCCTGCTTGGGATTCTTTCTCTCTCTCCTTCTGCTCCTCCTCCTCCCTCTCTTTTGCTCTCTCTCTCTCCCTCTCTCTCTTAAAAAAAATCAGAAATAGATATAACTCTCCTATTGGTTATATTTCTCTGGAGAACCCAGACTAAATACAGTGGAATAAATGACAAAACAATGTCTAACATCAGAATAGCTCTGCCTGAGTTTGCTTTTTCACCACTCAAAATATTGCAATTTATTAATATTAAATATTAATATTAAATATTGCTTGCAACTTAAATGAAATGTCTAGCAAGTGAAAATAGCCTCTAATTTGGGAGGGAGAACACTAAAGAGCTTCTCTTTTGATAGATCAAATGATCATTCTAATGAGCGAAAAGAAAAATGTATTGCTGCCTATACACACCTAAAAGAAATCAAACCAAACCAAACCACAAAAAAATTGACAAAATTTTTGAACAAGTTGATGCATGTAATGAGGAAGACATGATGTTGAGTTTCTCCAATATTTTATGACTCTCATTTTAAGAAATAGGAGTGATCTTAACAGTTAATTGGCTCTGTAAGAAAGAATGGCTTAAGATCAACTACCTCCCAAAAATGTTAATAATAGAAGATCTCAGAATTTTATACAAGATTCCAATTCATTTAGTGTTCTAGAGGCATATTTTGCAAGTACTTTATCTTAAGGGATTAACTACTAAGTCAAACTGCTTAAACTGAGAAATTTCTATGAGTGCTTTATCGAGATTTTAATGGCTTGGTGGGTGTTTGGTGACACTAACCTTAAAAATTTTCTAGGCTAAATTTATCTCAGTAATACCATGGTGTAGGAACTTTGGAGTTCTGGTTGTCATTTTACCTGTGCATGGGAAAGACCCAGAACTGTCTTATGAGGGAGGGAAGTTTTGGTCTTGTCTAGAATGCTTGTGTTCTCCTCCCCTCATTTCCAGGTATATAAGTAAAAAGCCTTTTTATTAGGATACTTATTAGTTAGGGTCTTCATTTTTCATTAAGACATGGCATTTCTCTCCCCAGCTGGGCTGATGATGAAAGCATATGGGTCTGCCTTTAATTGGCAACACAGAATATTTGCACTCTAGGCCTATGTCAGCAAATGCAGGGCTTCTTGGTCAATACTAATCAAAAGCTGAGTTATGAGATATAATTTTTATTTATGGAGCATTGACTAAAAGTTATGCAGCATATTCATTCCTCTGGATACTCTAAAATCAATCCTTGACTTAAGGCAGGCTGTCAGAACCTAGCCCCTCATAGAACTGCAGTAATGAACTGGGCTTTGGCATTCATCACGCCCCTCCAGTGAAGCAAGTGCTAAGAACCTCAGAGGCAAATTCACGAGCCGCCCAAAGCAAACTTAAAGAACTATATAATGTTTATTTTGTATACAATTTTCCCTACAGAGTCATCTGATTTAAAAAACAAATTATTGAGGTGAAAAGATAAGATAAAATTTTAAAGTGAACGATTCAGTAATCGTGAGTTAGGAAATTCACAATGTTGTGCAAATACCACCTCTATCTAGTTCCAAAATTGCTTTATTACTTCAAGAGTCATCTGACTTTTTTTGCTTTCTCTTTTCTTCTATTTTTTTTCAATTCTTTAAAATCTTATTGCATTTCCTGCATGTCTGTAAATCATCATAAATCTTTTTTTGAATGAGGTAGGATTTTAGTAAAAAAAAAATATAAAAAAACCTAACAATAAGCTCCAGTGCAGGAGCCTGAAGAGGAGGAATCAGAAAATAATGAGAAGAATCAAGAAGTTATTTTGTGGAAACCAAACGAAGAAGGAGTTTCAAGAAGGGAGTGGTCGACAGGAGCCCTTGCCAGGAAGATCAAGTAAAATAAAGATGGAAATGAGGCTGCTAAATGGATTAATTAGGAAGCCATCTGTGATTTTTGTGAAAATTGTGTCCCTGTAATGTATGGTTAGAGGTGAAACCTTGGTGAAACTTAAAAAAAATTCACAGTGTAATGAAATAGAGAAAAGAAGCTGTGGTTTGAAGGCAAAGCAAGTTTAAGGGAATATATTTTTTTAATGATGGGGTAGTTAAGCCAAACATAACTTAGTGGGTGGAGGAAACTTGACAGATGGTCCTGGCTTTGCAATCAGCTATGGTGTGACCTTGAGCAAGACACTTCACATTTCTAGCCTTGATTTTCTTATCCATGAAGCGCAGTAGCTTAACAGATTATATCTAAGATTCCTTCCAGCTTTAGTGTTCTAAAGTATAATCTTGAGTGGAAGGAATGTATAAATATAATGAGAACAGTAAAGCAATTTTGAAAATACAGTAACACACTCATCATAGATATAGTATCATTTTTATTAATCTACCTGAAATGCTGATCTTTAATAAAGTTTTATGATATAATGAAAGAAAGGAATCCAGTGAGCATTTACTATCAATAGTTTTACCAAAAAGGTTTGCTTTGTTTTATACAGCCAACTTAATTTTTTTTATTTAAAAAAAATTTTTAAATGATTTATTTATTTATTTTAGTGAGCGTGACAGAGAGAAAGAGAGAGAGAAAATGTATGGAGAGGGGCAGAGAGAGAGGGAAAGAAATCCTCAAGCAGACTCCCCCACTGAGTGTGGAGCCCAGAGTGGGGCTCCATCCCAGGACCCTGAGATCATGAGTTGAGCCAAAATGAAGTCAGACTCTTAACTGACTGAGCCACACAGGCACCCCTACAACCAACTTTTAAATAATTTGAAAGTCAAAATAGTGGTTGATGTGGATTGTAGTGGATTATAAATGGCCACAAAGTTTTTGATACTTCTCCTATCTAGAGATAAGGTCTATGTTCCCTCTTCCTGAATTGAGATGAGCTCTATGGTTGTCTAGCCATTAGAATGTGAGGAAGTGACACTGTTTCTGAGCTGCTAAGAGATTGACAGCTTCCACCTTCTGGCTCTTGCAATACTGACTCTTTAAACCTATTGCTGCCATGTTTTAAGGATGCCCAAGTAGCCCTGTTAAAGAGACCTATATAGAAAAGAAATGAGTTCCCCCCATCTTCACTAGCCAACAGCTGTGGTTCAGCACTGAATTGCCAGCCATGTGAGTAAACCATTTGGAGAAAAGATTTCAACACCTGTTGGCTTGAGATATTCTAGGTGACATAATATGGGGCAGAGCAAGGCTGTCCTCACTGATCCCTTCCCAAATTTCAGGCTTATGGGCAAAATAAATGATTGCTGTTTTAAGCCACAAACTTTGGGAATGGTTTCTAGTGCAGAAATAGGTAACTGTATCATGCAGTTAAAATTTATTCACTGGCAATCATGTAAGCCAAACATAATCTTTATAGGTGGTTCTGCTTTCATGCCATATATATATTTGAGAAAAAACTTGTATTCCATAAAATTGCATTCTACTTGCACACAGGATTTATGAGGAAAGTAGGACTAAAGTAGACCACTCAAAACCTGTAGAATTTTTAAAGAGAGCCCTACCTAAAACAGTAACAATCTTATTAAAAACATCAACCATACCTAGTAATTTCTTTGACAACAGCTATAGAAATATTTTTCTAGATATGTGTCCTCTGGCAAGGGAAACAAAACCAAAATTAAACTATTGGGAGTATACCAAAATAAAAAGCTTTTGCACAAAGAAGAAAAGCATCAACAAAACAAAAAGGCAGCCTACTGAATGGGAGAAGATATTTGCAAATACTGTATCTGATAGGGGGTTAATATCCAACATACATAAAGAACTTACACAACTCAACCCCCCGAAACCCCAAATAATCCAATTAAAAAATGGGGAGGACCTGAATAGATACTCTTCCAAAGAAGACATACAGGTGGCAAACAGATACATTAAAAGTTGCTCAACGTCACTAATGATGAAAGAAATGCAAATTAAAACCACCATGAGATATCACTTGACTGCCAATCAGAATGGCTAAAATAAAAAACACAAGAAATAACAAGTGTTGGAGAAGATGTGGAGAAAAAAGGAACCCTTGTGCACTGTTCGTGGGTATGTAAACTGATGCAGCCACTGTAGAAAACACTAGTTTCCTCAAAAAATTAAAAATAGAATTACCATATGATTCAATAATTCCATTACTGGGTATTTACCCAAAGAAAATGGAAACACTAATTTGAAAAGATACATGCAACCCCATGTTTATTGAAGCATTATTTACAATAGCCAAGATATGGAAGTAACTCAAGTGTCCACTGATAGATGAATGCATAAAGAAGATACGGTATACACACACACACACACACACACACACACACACACACACACACTGGAATATTATTTAGTCATAAAAAAGAATGAAACCTTGCCATTTGCAATAACATAGATGAACCTAGACTGTATAATGCTAAGTGAAATAAATCAGAGAAAGATAAATGCCATATGATTTAGCTCTTATGTGGAATTTAAGAAACAGCAAATGAACAAAGGAAAAAAAGAGACAAACAAAAAAGTAGGCTCTCAAACATAGAGGAAAAAACGTTAGTTACCAGATAGGAGATGCATGGGAAGATGGGTGAAATAGAAAATGGGGATTAAGAGTACATTTATCTTGATGAGCACTGAGAAATGTATAGAATTGTTGAATCATTATATTGTACACTTGGAACTGATGTAACACCGTATGCTAATTATACTTGAATTAAAAATATAAAATTTAAAAAGAATTAAAAAAATTAAAAGAAATCAGCTATAACAAATCTCCTGTGTCCTTTGCACTTAGAATCACAGTTCATCCTTATCAGCCTTATATTCTGGGGTTCATGTTTCCTTAAGGACATTTTTATGTACAGTTTCACCAGAGAGCTATATAAAGTGGAAAGCATAGGGGTTCTTGAAGCCACTAAATCAGCTCCTTCTTGCACTAAAAAAAGACTCTGCTGCAGAATTTTAATTTTTTTTCTTAAAGTCTTCATAAATTGCTAAAATTCCTTTTTAACTGTGATAAAGTTGAACCCTATTGCCTCAAGAATGAACAGTTCTGGAAATTCAAAAGTGAACCTAGAGGATTTGAATGTTTACTGACATCCTTACTTTTCAATTACACATGAACTAATCGGCACTAAGGAAACATATGTAGCAGAACAGATGGTATGAATGGTTAGGCCAGTACGTGGTGAACAGAATACATATATTGACTCTAAAGGCCCAATACTGTGTTGCCATAGTCCCTTATCCCTTATGACTTACCTTGTCCTGATGGACTCTCAGTTTCGAAGCCTTGTAGAGATGACTTTTCTGTGTGGGCAGCAGTTGGTACTGCTTTGGTTTCATCTTGTTTCACCAGTTCTATCAGGAAAAGGGTGTCAGTGCTCTCTGTGGGCCTAGGGCTGAGAGCCGAGGGAAGGACACTGAGGGTGTCCTCCTCTTCAGAAGAGGGTGATTCCATGGCTTGCTCTTCAGTTGGAAATGTTGGTGTGAGGAAACCTGAATTGAGAATGACTTTACCACCGCTAGTCTTTGAGGTAGTATCATAGATGGATTCCTCATAGGGGATGTAGTCAGCTAACATAGACTTTGTGGTAAAAAACTCACCAGGTATACTGTGTCCTGTTCTGTCCACTGTCTCAAGCCTGGATTGACCAAAAGGAAGTTCTGGACTCAAAGTAGCATCCTGAAGAATGAATTGAGAAAGACATGTTGAGAAGTGACATCTCCCTATATGTGAGAAGGGCTACACTCTGTATTTTTCTTTTTATTTAAATATAAGCAAATCATTTTGTAGTTGAATTGAATCTACTATGGATTCTTTTTTTTTTCTACTATGGATTCTGATATAGGTTCTGATATAGAAATTTGTCATGAAAGGAAAACATGCATGGATACAGTGGCAAAATATGATTAAATTGGCTTCTTGGCTAACTGAGTCTGCCTGGGTAGGGTTAACTAATAACTGAAATACTTTGAATTGTCTACCACATTTGAATTTATCGATTCCTTCATTTAAAGAAGGAATAGAGCTTAGTCAGCACATCCATTTGTGAATATCCCAGTGAACTTTTGGCATAAATTAAGTGGATATAGCTTTAAATGAAATACAAAAATTATTACAGAATTTATTATTTTATTTTGAAGACATTATACTTATCAAATCCTCATAAATAAATATAGGTAAGACCTTAAGACTTAAGAACAAGCTTATAAAGTATGCTTATGTTTATATTTATTTCCAAAAGTCAATATTAAATTATATATTCTGCTTTAAGTATTCTTTTCAGTTCATGAACATGTGTTTGTTTTGTCAAAACAGCAAATCCTGACACTAATTGAAACAAAGATCTAAAAACATTGAAGAAAACTTAGAATTTTAGGGTATTTGAAATGCAAGTTGTATCATATTTTATTAATACAGAAACTGGAAGTGGGCAACAAAGTACTGCCTGTAAGACAGAGAAAAATTATAATTAGCATTGCAAAGAAGATTTTGCTCTGTTCAGTCTTTAAACTGATTTTTTTTTTTTTGATGGAAGCTTTTGAGGTTTTGTTCCTATTTGAAGAACAAAAGAACAACAAACTCACTTACCTTTATGATATCAGCCAGAAGTGTAGGCAGCACTGAGTGGGAGTCAGGATCGGAGTCTGGCAATGACCCAAAATATTCTGCAGATGAAAAATCACAAGTTTTGAGTATCTCTTTTTTTTTTCTTTTTTTCTTTTGTGATTGGGCACTAAAACAGTCAGAATTGAAAAATGTGGCAATAATCAGTTTTTAAGGACTGGTATAGCAAATCATTAAGAAATCAGCATCACATAAACTAATGGTCATTGATGTGAATGATATACTGGAGGACAGATGCAAGGGGTACATCTTGTGTGTTTATGTGATAAGAACAGTTATTCAAGTGGATTTTTAGGGTACTTAGTTTTATTGTATAGATTTGGATCAGGCAGGCAAATTGATTGGCTAGGTCAGTGGGGATGAAGGTATAAGGAAGCTAACAAAAAGAAATGGCTAGAATAAACACTGGAACCAAGGACCATTCGCAGACTCCTACTTCCACCTTGAAGCCTGATTCTCAGAATATCCCAGAAGGTTGAACAGAGACAAACCAGAGTACCAGATGGGCTCTGAGTCTGAAACTCACCTTTTCTTGCCTAGGATATTCTCTTGCCCTGCATGTTGTCCCAAGAGACCTTTTGATGTTTTCCAGTGTTGAGTTTGACTATGTAAACCAGAGAAATAGTACTGGCAGAAAATGCCAGTTTCATGCCGTGTCATACTAAAACAAAAGAGCATTTCTAGTTTCTATCTATTGTGCCAAGAGTGCTGGGCATAACGAGGAGTTCTAGGCTCTTGGATCCCTCCAGGTACCCTCTGAAAATCCTGAGTGTGCCTGATGGTCTTGTTGAATTTTTTAGATCCACTCTCTTCTCATCTCCCTGCTAATCTCTGCCCTAGGAGGTTGACTTATATGGACTATATCAATGGCTTTTTGCTTTCTGGCCTTGGACAGGCTTAGATCATTAGGCAAACCCTTCATGCCTAGAGTTAGTAATGGGGCCTTGCTGCTTCTGGCACCAGGGAACTATCCTATTCTTCTGTGTATTAGGACAAACTTTGTAAATAGTCCCTTTATCAAACTCTCCTCATGCTATCCCAGTTTGAATGGCCATCTGTTTCCTTCTGGGACTCAACCAATTTACTAGGTGAGGGAATCTGTTTGGGTTGTGCCAATGGAAGAGACCTGTCCATGGGTGCTTCTTTCCACCTGGACTCCCCTGGATGACTATGGCTAACTACTGAACTGAAACTCTGGGCTTCTTCTAGACCTATTCTTGATGTGAAGTAGCACCAATGGCTCATCAATGAGACACAGGTTGGAGTGAGGGAAAAAAAATGATACCATTCATGATGTGTCTATCACAGAAATGACTGACTCTATAAGGCCCAAGTTGAAATGACAGTGACCATTAGACATTCTCACCTCCTAATATCACTGTCGGAATGAGAATAAAACCAGAACTATGAAATCACCAACTGACCATCAATGAACTGAATTGTTTCCACATCCAAGGATTTGTCTTCCTTTAGTGCTTGGCTGATCAGCTCTTTGAGGTCTAAAGCTGTGAGATAGATTTCTGGTTGTTTGTCCTCCTCCATCATTCCATGAGGAACTCCTTCACTTTCAATTTTGTTGGAATCAAAAGACAGGAGGTCACTTGCAGGGCTTTTTACTTCTGCACCGTCTCTCTTAAAGATGGCCATAAGTCGTGTCTCTGTGGAGCTTGAACTGTAGATGGCAGAGGACACATTCCACCCAAACCCATTGTTATATGCCTTGTAAAGAGAGTCATTATGTTGCTATAAAGATTCCAGACAGCTTCATCTTCTTTTCTGATGGGCTTTTAAAGAATATCCACTTCAAAACTAGTTTAAATGTTTATCAGAAATTTGAAATGTGGAAGAAGAACTGACATATATTTTAGTTGTTAGATAGAATGACAAGATGGGGGTTAAGTCCAGCTTGAAGACTGGCTACCAACTGAATGAAGTGACTGAATCAAGATTTTTACTTTATTCTTTATGAAAAAGTATTAATTGTCAAGAGTTGCTATTATTCACCAGTGTTTTGGGGGGCCTTATAAGTAAAGTCATGAAGTGCCAATCAGCAAGAAGGATGAATCGTCCTTTTCTTCTACAAATAGCCTTCTTTAGGGGGGTCTATGAAAGAGCAGCATAGGATACAGCAGGGAGACAGAAGTATGTACATATTGTAACCAAGTCAAAGCTTTATTTCTTAAGGTTATTTCTCTTCTACGTCTTTCAAGAAGTATTTTTTAATTAAAAAACAAAATTCTAAATCAAACATAATTTTTTCCCTCAAGCTGCTTTTAAGATAACATCTTAAAAGAAAGGTGTGAGAAAAGAGAAAGGGAAGTAGTATATAATTAACCATATTTATTATCATATTTATTGACTTGATGCCTTTTTGCATATAAAAATGAAATTGGATTCTCTATAACTCTTTCCTCTAGGATCAGGTTACCTTTTAGTTTATGCCATAAATCCACACAGAGGGATGCAAAAGTGTTTTAAAGCCTCCAGAACTGATCATGTGTACTCTTGGCAGTTCTTTGGGCCACACTATCAGTCAGAGTCTACAGTTCATTATTTCACTAGTCAATTAGAGAAGCCAAAGCTGGATTCTTATTACTGAGCTCTCCAAGGTATAGTGGGCTCTGTCCCAATTCAAACTGACCTTGGAACCAAGGAGCAAATTAGTTTCTCTTCTTTATTACAGACTTAGGTTGGCTGCTTGTACAAGTGTGCATTCGGACAGACAATTTCCCATCACAAATGATATTTAAGAAATTGTTAAAGCATGCTTGCCTCACAGAAATGTGTTTTTATGTTTTTCTAATTAGATTTTGAATTTTTCAGAATACACTTTCACTGATCAAATCATTGTTTACATACTTATCTAATGTAGTGATTTTGACTTGAGTTTTTTTCTACTACTGAGTAAGTGATCAATTACTCTCATTTAAATAAGACACCAATAAAAAGCCATTGGCTAATGCCAGACTTCATATATAAAAATTATTTGTAAAAGATCAGCATATAAATTTGTGGGGGAAAAGGTACTATGTTTCAAAACAATAGAAAAGTCCAAATTACCCATCTCTTCCTTTCTTTGGTCTTCATTTCATCATATGCAATGGGAACATGCAAGAGAGAAAGAATTTTTTATTAAATTTATTAAGATATTTACTGAATCATTTCAAATACAAGAGAGAGAGAAAGAGAGAGTGAGAGAGAGAGAGAGAGAGATTTCTTTCTTTCTTTCTTTTTTTTTTTTTTAAGATTGCAATTGTACTACTGGGTATTTACCCCAAAGATACAGACGTAGTGAAGAGAAGGGCCACATGCACCCCAATGTTCATAGCAGCATTGTCCACAATAGCTAAACTGTGGAAGGAGCAGAGATGCCCTTCAACAGATGACTGGATTAAGAAGATGTGGTCCATATATACAATGGAATATTACTCAGCCATCAAAAAGAAAGATTTCTCAACATTTGCTGCAACATGGACGGGACTGGAGGAGATAATGCTAAGCGAAATAAGTCAAGCAGAGAAAGACAATTATCATATGGTTTCACTCATTTATGGAACACAAGAAGTAGGAAGATCAGTAGGAGAAGAAAGGGAAGAAGAAAGGGGGTGGGTAAACAGAAGGGGGAATGAACCATGAGAGACTATGGACTCTGGGAAAGAAACTGAGGGCTTCAGAGGGGAGTGGGGCGGGCGATTGGGATAGGCTGGTGATGGGTATTAAGGAGGGCACATATTGCATGGTGCACTGGGTGTTACATGCAAGTAATGAATCATGGAACTTTACATCAAAAACTAGGGATGCACTGTATGGTGACTAACATAATATAATAAAAATATTATTAAAAAAAAGATTTTATTTATTTATTTCACAGAGAGAGAGAGACAGCCAGCGAGAGAGGGAACACAAGCAGGGGGAGTGGGAGAGGAAGAAGCAGGCTCCCAGCGGAGGAGCCTGATGTGGGGCTTGATCCCAGGACCCTGGGATCACGCCCTGAGCTGAAGGCAGATGCTTAACGACTGAGCCACCCAGGTGCCCCAGAGAGACAGATTTCTTTCCATTGTCTCCCATGTCTGCCCAGAGCTTTGAGGGAAATACATAAACTGCCATCAGAATATGGATGGGGATTTTGAGAGCCATATAAATCTCAGGAAGTAAACAGAATTATATGATGTTTCTGAATAGGATTCAATCTTAGTTCAAAGATTGTATATAGTTTTTATTTTTATTTTTTACTTAAATTCAATTAGCCAACATATAGTACATCATTTGTCTCAGATGTAGTGTTCAACATGTACTTTGGTTCTCTTTGTAAACTCTTTGATTTCTTCATATTCGTCCCAAAGAGGTGGCAAATACACATTTGCATCTTACATTTTGGGTGGTGCTGGTGCCAGGAAGTTTTTAAAGAAAGTATTTTATAAATGAATTTTTCACCCTCTGAGTAGCATTAAATGATTAATTTAATCCTGCAGGTAATTTATTTGAGATTGGACACTGGAACTGGTGTTTTGTTGACTGATTATTTTTCAAATTGCCTTAATCAGTAAGCCTTGAGGGAATGGTATAATTCATCACGGAACAGGTTGCAAGAAAAATAAACACCTGTTTACTGAGTGGGTGGTCCGCACCAGGCAGTTTATATGCATCCTCATTTAATCTTTTCAACAACACAATCCCCATTTTACAGAAAAAGGAACACACACACACACACACACAGAGGAAGTTGTTAGCTGAAAGGTGGCAGAGCCAGGATTCAAACCCTGTCCTGCTTGACTTCAAGCCTGGACCCCTTTGCCTTGCCACTACCTGCTTAAGCCTCAAAAGAGGCCATTTGGTCATCAAACTGACAAATATTTTGGACTTCTCTGGGCATATGTATGAATTTAGTTTAGAATCTATATTCAGGTTTCTCATTTTACATTTCAGATGATCTTTGTTGACAAAGACACTCTATACATGTGATGGGATTTGTGCTGCTGTTCTTTCTGCCTGGAGTATGAATTCTTTTAACTTTTATCCCTTGATAAAATATGACTGAAATAGACGTCGCTACTACTTTGCTTCTGTAGAAGCAGGGGAGAATCTATGACCACTCACTGGGGATGCTCTGTGGGAGGGACTTCTGTACCAACTAGACATTCATTTAGGGCCTGCCTCTTGCTTCTTTCAGCAGTGACTTATAGTTTGGTGAGAGGCAGGGCTCCGTGAGCCGACACCGTGGTCCTGCTCATTAAAAAAAATATTGCATTGAAATATAATTGTCATGAAATAAACCGGACATGTTGAAGGTGTACAGTTTGGTAAGTTTGACACTATACACCTGTGCAACCATTACCACAATCAAATTAATTCCTCCCAAAGTTTTACTCATGCCCCTTTGAAACCCTTCCCTCCCATCCTTTCTGTCTGACCCTCCCCAAGCAACTACTGATCTGTTTTCTGTCCTTACAGATTAGTTTGTGTGTTCTAGAGTTACATATAAGTGGAATCATAATACTTTCCTTTTCCTCTGGCTTCTTTCACTCAACATAGGCATTTTGAGATGAACCCATATTGTTGTATATTCTAATTGTCGTATATTCTAATCCTTCCTCTGCTGAGTAGTAGTCTATGGTAACAATATTCCACAATTTGTGCTATCTATTGCTCTGTTGATGGACATTTGGGTTGTTTCCAGTCCTCAGCTATTCCAAATAAAGCTGCTATGGACATTTATGAACTAGTCTTTGAAAGAGTATACCCTCCAATTAGATTAAATGATTGTTAATAGTTTCCCATATTCGCTATAAGAGATAAAGCAGTATTTAAAGTGGATCTTTTTCTGTTCGCCCTTATAGTTGTGTTGATAAATATCTGTCCTCACAACTTCCCAGGTGTGTTGGGAGAATCAAATGAGGTCACTAATAAAAAACGTACTTATTAAACTGTAGATCAGGTTTTATCCAAATGAGCTGACATAAAGACAGTATCAGGAGATTCGTAGGGTTTTAGGGGATCCGGCTCCATGAGAAAGCAATTTCCTTCATACTAAATTTACTTTACAATATTCTGAGCATTGCTAGTTATGATTAAAACCTTGCCACACTCATAAGCATATTGTTTATAGTATTCCGGGTCAAAATGTTTTCTGGGAGACTAAATATTCATTCCATAATGGAAATCGTTGGGAATATATGGTCAAATTTACTTTATAAGCATCTTTGGCAGAATTAAGAATAAAGTTTTACAGAGAGAAACACATGGGAAAGATGCAGCTTCAGTGGATATACCTTTTTTACCTTGTGAAATTTCATCATCCTAACATTTTCATTTTCTTCTGAAATAGATTTTTTTTTTATTATTAGTTTTTCATTCATTTGAAGGGAGGGCATAACGAGCAATTTGAACATTCCGCAAGAGGACTGTTCGTATCATTTCCTTCAGCTTTAAATGAAACATCTGCTCTTTAGCTGCAGTGGCTTGTCCAGAAGACCTTGCCATCTATGCAGAATATTCTACCATCACCTTTTATTTCTCTCTAATCCATCTGATTTCACGTGGGATATTGTGGAGCAGCTTCTTGAAATAAAGAAAAATGAGTCTGCTGTGGTACATATTAAGGGTTTCATCTTTTATAACCTTCACTTTTCAATACTTTCTTCCTCTGGAGTCATACAAATCAGAGGGGTCTGATAGCTTTGAAAGGAAAAAACCAGTGGAGCTCGTCCAGAAGCTATTCTTTGAGTGCGGAAACTTGCTCTGGGCACTTTCTAGCTTTAAGACAACAGAGAGTGGAGGGGCCAGGAAGTACTCTGGGGGAGGCCTTCTCTACCCACTTTACAAATCCCTCCTTGGGGCAGGGAATCTCGGTCTGACACGCCAGGGCTGCACATACCCTGTGGCAATTTAAAAAAATAATCATATTTTGACCCTACCTGTAGATGTTTTGAATGAGAACTTAGAAAGAGGATGCAAAACTTCTTACCAAAAATCATGAACCCACCCAGATTCCAGCACTGAGATGTTAATGGATATAGGCCTGTTTGTGGGGAAGCCACGGGAATATAATCCTGCTTTAGCATGGCACTATTCTTCAATTTCATTTCCTTTATTTAAAATTGTTAATTTAATAATTTTCACATGGTAATGCATTACTACAGTTCAGACGTCAAAATGATAATAAAAGGAATATTTTGGGAAGTGTTGCTTCCACCTCTGTCCCTTTCTACCCCATTCCTTCAACTTCCTTATCTCCTAAGTACTACTTTTTATTAGTTTCACCTGATTCCCTAGGGTCAGCCTGATTTGTTTCAATAATGATGATATTTAGCATTCAACAGGGAACCAGGCAATCAGACACTAAGGTAACTAATTGCTACTTCTTTTGACCTGTCTCTACTGAGGTGTTCTCCTAAGAGGTTCGTTAATAACATTGCCTAGGACAGCAGATGAGCTCTCTGCAGAGAGCAGTGTTTCTGACTCCAGAGGGAGGAAGGAATACAGCTCCTGTGTTACCCCTTAAAAAAATCACCTAGAGTCATGTTCTAATTAGACAATTCCTTTATCTGAAATGCATTCAGTTTTCAGGATTTGACAGAGCTAAACAACTAGGGGGAAAGGAACCTTATAATCCTCATGACACTGCTTTTAAAAGAGGACAGAGAGAAAGTAATTTAAAAATTGAGAAGAGTCTGATTCTCTTACTTACCTAAATCCTAGCACATGGATTTCTTTGAATCCTGGAAGTTTCTTAAATACCTTTTGCATCTGCAGAAAGAAAGAAATTTATGAAACATTCTTTGGCTCTACTGGGTCAGATCTTACCTAACTGAAAAAGTCTAAACACTTTTGATGAGTTCTGGGAAAAACATGAAAATGGAAAATCGAAGCAACTATTGAGGCCAAATTTTTTGTTCTTAGTTATTTCTGAAACCCAGAGGAAAGTGTTTTGATATTTACTTAAAAAGCTGCAATTGGGGGGTGCCTCGATGGGTCAGTTGTTTAAACATCTGACTCTTGATTTTGGTTCAGATCATGATCTCAGTGGAGCCTGCTTAAGATTCTCTATCTCCCTTTGCTCCTCCCCACCCTGCATTCTCTCTCTCTCTTAAAAAAAAAAAAAAAAAGCTGCAATTGGGTAATTCTAATCTGCCTTAATGGTTACTTTAAATAGAATATGAAATAACTTTAAGGTGGTACTTGGAAGAAACTCTTTTGGCTGCAGTATTTTTATTTATTTATTTATTAAAGATTTTATTCACTTATTTAACGGAGAGAGAGACAGCCAGCGAGAAAGGGAACACAAGCAGGGGGAGTGGGAGAGGAAGAAGCAGGCTCCCAGCGGAGCATGGAGCCCGATGTTGGGGCTCGATCCCAGGACTCCGGGATCATGCCCTGAGCTGAACGCAGATGCTTAACGACGGAGCCACCCAGGCACCCCACAGTATTTTTATTTATACACACAGAATGACTATTACATTTTCTGAGTTGAATGAGATGATTTGGAAAATATAATGTTAAAGAGATTACTAAAATCAAAATGGCTGCCGTAACTAAATAAAATGGCACAAGCAGACTCTGATAGGTTAGATTCACATGTAGATTTATGTGGATTTTACAATAAATTTTCTTGATTAGTTTGACCTTGCTAATGAGGCATATTATCAGTATTTTACAATTGCTATACTCAATGACTCCTGACCCACTACAATCTGGCTTCTGCCTCTGGATTTGCCCAGAAGGGAGGGTTTTCTCCAGGCTGTTGGCTCTTGGCTCTCTCCAAATCCAGTGGCATTTTCCATTCCTCTTCCATGGTGTGCCTGCTTTTTTTTCGGGTTCTTCTTCTATCTCTAGGACCACTTTCTCAGTCTTCTTTACTCCATCTTATTCTTGTCTGCGCTCTCTACTTTAAATATAAAGACTCTGGAAGTTTGCATTCTCGGCCTTTATCTCACTCTCCCATTTATTCAGTAAGGTTGACTGTAGGTACCTGCTAGGCTCTGGGGACACACTGCCACATCGATGGGCACTGCCCCATCCAGCTTACTCCTGTGCATGCTGGGAGGCGAGACCAAGAGGAGGGATAGCTTAGTAGTGAAGCTTGGAGGGGAGAGCAGGGTGAAAGTGAGGCTGAACAGGTAAGCAGGGACCTGGCACGGTCCCCGCCTCCTCGGGGGATCTCCTTTTCTCCCATGGCTTCAGTGATCACCTGAGACATAGCTTTGAGTTCTAAACATGAATATCCCAACTTGGTCACTAATTAAACGTGTCCAAACCAGAGTCATTCTCTTCTTTCCAAGTCTGCCTTTCATCCTGGGCTATCCTAGCCAGGTTCATAAACACTTTTTGTGCATCCTCGATGCCAGAAAACCCAGCAACACTAATACCTTCCTTCACATCCAGTCACCAACTCCTGGTGGTTTGAATATCATATACATTTTGTTTCCACCATGTTCTTATTCCCATGGCAGGGGTACCCTCCCCATCTCCCCTCCTTTTTGCAGAAATGGTTTTCTGGGTGTGTGTGCGGAAAGGAAGGAGAAATTTTGGGGAGGGATATGTTGGGGCAGGAGGAAAGGAGGAGATGTCTCCTTGACTACCTTTTTATTTCCAAGGTAATCATTCCATATCTGTTGTTCTTCACGAAAAATCCCTTGATGGGCTGCATTGAAGAAGGTCCAATTCTTTAGAATGGCATTTAAGACCCTCTACATTCTACTCCCCCCCATTCCCCAAGTACTTTTTCATTTGTTCTTCCTGCCATCATTAGCTCCTTGGCCAATACTGTATTCCCTAGTCTCACTAAACTAAGGCCTATCTCTCCTCAAATACAACATGTACTTCCTCCAGACGTCTATGACTTTTTCCCTCTTTAACCCAAGATGCAACTTCTACCTTCTGCTTATTGACTGCCCACGCCCCCATCTTTCAAAACCAACTCAAATGCATTCTCTATTTTTTTTAAAGATTGTATTTATTTATTTGAGAGAGAGAGATAAAAGGAGAGTGGTGGGGGGGAGAGAATGAGAAAGAGAGGCGGGGAAGAGAGTGAGCAGAGAGCATGAGCAGGGGGAGAAGCAGGCTCCCTGCTGAGCAGGAAGCCTGATGTGGGGCTCAATCCCAGGACCCTGAGATCAGAACTTGGGCCAAAGGCAGATGCTTAACCGACTGAGCCACCCAGGTGTCCCAAACACATTCTCTATTGAAAAGCATCTGTATAGCCCTGAAGCCAGGCTGAATTACTTCTTCTCCCTACTACTCCAGAACTTATTACAGTATGTCCCATAAAACAGTCTATGAGCTGCATGATGTCTCCCTCACTGAGATTACACTCCTTGGGCTCAGGGACCATGTCTTATTTATTCATCTTTATGTCCCTCTCTCCCAGTACCTAGCAGATCTTCATCCACATAGTAGGGACACAGCAAATTTTGTTTAATTGACTTGAGCACCTTTCTTCATTCTCTAAACTCATCTACGTGCCACTGCATTGTCACTGTATCTCAAACTACTCCTGACTCTACATTATCTATGCCAAGGACTAGGGCAGTGATGCAGAGATAATCCCCAAATCACTTACACTGGGCTTTGAAATGCATCACGGATTTCTTTTTCCAGCAGACTGCTTCACCTCCTAAATCATATTTTCTTGCACCAATGTTAAAAATAGTTTTCATCCCTTGAGTATATGGTAACTGCAGTGATGAAGGTAGGCCAGCTTTTAGGTGATGAGGTAGCTGTGTAGGCTTGAGTTTAAATATTGGTTCTGCTACTTTCTAGCTGTAAGGCCTTGAGTTTATTGCTTCGTCTCTCTGAATCTGATCTCCTTAGCCAAAAAGGGATAACAATACCTAAATTGTGAGGCTCCTGTAAGGAATAACTAATAAGTGCCTCACACACAATGGGCAAAGAGTTGATGATAGTGTATTATTGATTTACTCAGTCTCTATCTCCCCTACTGGATTACTAGCTCCTTGATAGCCCACTTTTCTTTTACTTCCTCAGTGGCCACCTGCCATGGAGCCTGACAAGAACAGACAGAGCAAGCCTTCAGTCAGTTGCTTTTGAAGGACTCAATGAGGGGAAGGACAGCGTGAGGGTCTGCATAGGGGTAGGGGCAGGGAGCCTGAGTAATAAGTTTCTGTGCCTCCGCTACCACCCCCACCACAGGCCTAACAGGGGAGAGCTAGGAGTTTAGGTTATGTGGATCTGGTCTTTATTATGGGGGCAGGTAGGAAGGAGCTGTGTACGTGCTTCAGGTCTGTTCTGGCCTCCCGTGACAAATAGCTCTGGGGCCACGAGGCATTTGTTATGCCATTCCAGTAACAACACCGGGGACTGGATGCTTTAGTGTGAGCAGCAGTTTCTGGAGCAGAAGATTCAGACACTGACTTGTTCCTCTTTCTTGTCCGGGATAGCCGAGATGCTGTTATACAGGTGAAAACAATCAATCAAGCACTCCAGAGAAGCCCACAGCTGCAGCAGGGAACATCTCCAGGCAGAGCCGTCCTCCCCTCCAGGAGTGCTCCACGGTACTGGCTCTGATGGAGGGGAATTTTACCTGTTGTCCATGTCCTCTTTGTGAACCTGCCTGTGATTGATTAAGAGTCAGCTCTGCTTAGGAGGGTGCAGAAGGCATCTCAGGGAGGAGATGACAAAGGCCTTCAGTTAATTCTGCTAAATAATCTTCTGGGGACCTTCCAATCATGGAGTGCTAACCACTAAATTGCTAATTAAGTGCCCGGTTAACCTTATTAATAATACTAACTGCACAGGGGCCTCCCTGATTCTGCTGGAATGTATGTTAACGGGGCTATAAAAAGGCAGCCGTGTTGAGTTCTCGTGAATGTTTGCACAGGAGAAAGCATTCAGACAACAACTAAGCATTCCTTTTGACATTTGTATTAAATTGCTCATTAGGTTTATTGTGGAAATTAAATTACTGCAAAGCACTGTCCATTAATTCCTGATTAGGCCTGAATGGCTGTGCTAATGCAAGTATGGGCTGTGGTGGAGCTGGGTAGTTATGGGCTGGCAGGCCGCGAGTGGTCTGGATTGCTCAGGAGCCTGGAAAGGGAACAGAAGCTCTAAGCAGAGGGGCTCCATTTCAGAGAAGCCAGCAACCGTGCAGAGGAACCAGCAGGACTGATGTGATGGGTCTCTGGAACAAGACCGAGCAAGACATAGCCTTTTGGCTAATAAGGTTTTCAGAGTCTAGAATGGACATGTTTATTTGATGCTGGTACAAAAACCTCTGCCTCACAGAGATTTATTTGGGAAGAATAGGAAGTATAGTATAATGGTTAAGAACAGGGTTCTGGTGCCAGGCTGCTTGGCCAACTATCCAATTTTGAAGATACTCTGACTATACTAAGAACTTTCTGAAAGAATATTTCGAAGAACAAATAGGAAGTTAACAGACTATTCTTTAATTCATTCTATCTAATAATCCATGTCTAAGTACTTCCCTGGTTCATAAACACCCATGCTGACGCTTTCTCTTTGAAGTTTGTAGAAATGATTCTCTACATTTTATTGACTGAATGGTGATGCAGGGAGTGGTTGGAGGTTTAAAATTTTTGCTTATTCATCTTCTCTCCAGTTGAGAGGAGGTAAGCCTTGAATCCTCCACGTATGAGAAGTAGGGGCCTGTGCGTTCCCTGGCCATGCTGTGTGAGATGTTTGGGCTGTCCATAAATGTAGTTCATGGTTATGCTATCTTATGAAAGCATCTATTTTCAGCTGCATTTCTACAATTACTGAATATTTAACTGCATCCCAAGCTCCGCATTAGGAGATAAGTCTTCAGAAATAAAGAAACTGTTCCCACCCTCAAGGGGAGTCCCAGAGGCTGAAGGCAGTGAGGGTGTTGGGTGAAGAGGGAGAAACGGAGACAACAAAGGCCATAGATGTGTAAACAATCTCAAGACAGGGTGATAACTGTTGTGACAGTAGTGGGCACCGTGTGTTAGCTCGGAGGGGAGGTACCTACCCAGGATGGGTGGAGAGAACTTTCCTTGATGAAGTTTGTAAAATGAAACACAGGGAAACAACACCACAGATGGAGGAGGCAGCATATGGAAAGGCTAAAGGTGAGGAGATTTGCAAGCAGTTTCCATTTCCTGTAAAGTAGTGTGTAAGGGAGGGGGATGGGAAGGAGCTAGTGTGAAGGTGAAGCTGGAAAGGAAGGCAGGGCTCTTATCACGGTGTGTAGATGCCAGAGTCAGCACAGTGGTTTGGATTCATCCTGAGGTAAATGAAGAGGTGGGCAGAGGTGATGACGGTCAGAGATGGAAGTGACATCTTGGGGCAGCTCCTAAGTTGACTGGATGGCATGGACAACATGATTGCCCTTCACGGTCACCCATGAAAAATGTCATGGCTTTAAATTGCATCAAATCGCAAAAGTGGAAATATTATGTAAGACACATATGTGTTAAAAATTCATATTTTAATCAGGCATATTCCCTAGCTGGTGCTATAGAATATGTGCTTAGTGACTTTCAGTTAAAGGAGATTTAAAAACCTACTATTTATTTATTTATTTATTTATTAATTAAAGATTTTATTTATTTATTTGACAGAGAGAGAGAGACACAGCCAGTGAGAGAGGGAACACAAGCAGGGGGAGTGGGAGAGGAAGAAGCAGGCTCCCAGCGGAAGAGCCTGATGTGGGGCTCGATCCCAGAACGCCGGGATCACGCCCTGAGCCGAAGGCAGACGCTTAACTACTGAACCACCCAGGTGCCCCCAAAACCTACTATTTAAAGAAAACCTAAATGTAAGTATAGATAGAAAAGCTGGAATAGAAAAACTTCTAGAGATTCATTTGCCCTAACATTTTGGGACCTGTTGCACTTTTTCCTTCTTTCTAATGGCTAAAAATGAATGTCTAGTTACAAGAAGTTGAAACTGTTAGTTCAAAGGGGTTAAGTCCTGTTGGCTCTCAGATTCTGATTGTTGACTTGGCTGTGGTTGTGTGGGGTGGGTTCACGTACCTGGAGTTGAGACTTCGCTGCCAGCTCCTGATAATATGGGGACTGGGAGTCCGTGAGTTCTGCCTTGAACTTCTGGTTTGCCAGTGTGATGCTCAGCTCCACCTTCTGCTCCAGTGGGCCCTCGGGTACCTTAGTGGATTCTGCTTTTCTTTCCTAAATTAAAAAATCAAAGTCTTCTATTAGCATATGGCATATGGCAATATGGCATATGGCAATATTAAATATGGCATATGGCAATATTAAATATGGCATATGGCAATATTAAATAATATATATTGATATTGTCTCAAGAAGTGTTTCAGGTGTACAACACAGTGATTCAACACTGCCATACATCACCCTGTGCTCATCATGACAAGTGCACTCCCTAATCCCCATCACCTGTTTCACCCATCCCTCAACCCACCTCCTCTCTGGTTTCCATCAGTTTCTTCTCTATAGTTAAGAGTCTGTTTCTTGGTTTCTCTCTCTTTCTTTTTCCCTTTGCTCCTTTGTTTTGTTTCTTAAATTCCACGTGTGAGTGAAATCATATGGTATTTGTCTTTCTCTGACTTATTTTGCTTAGCATAATACTCTCTAGCTCCACCCACATCCTTGCAAATGGCAAGATTTCATTCTTTTTTATGGCTGAAGAATATTCCATTGCATATATATATATACACCACATCTTCTTTATCCATTCATCAGCTGATAGATATTTGGGCTGTTTCCATAATTTGGCTATTGTAAATATTGCTGCTATAAACATAGGGGTGCATGTATCCATTTGAATTAATGTTTTTGTGTTATTTGGATAAATACCCAATAGTGCAATTATTGGATCATAGGGTAGTTCTATTTTTAACTTTTTGAGGAACCTCCATATTGTTCTCCAGAGTGACTCCACCAATTTGCATTCCCACCAATAGTTCAAGAGGGCTCCTTTTTCTCCACGTCCTTGCCAACACCTATTATTTCTTGTGTTGTTGATTTTAGCCATACTGACAGTTGTGAGGTGATATCTCATTGTGGTTTTGATTTGCATTTCCCTGATGACAAGTGATGTTTCTCTTGGCCATCTGTATGTCTTCTTTGGAAAAATGTCTGTTCATGTCTTCTGCCTTTTTAAAAATTGGATTATTTGTTTTTTGGGTGTTGAGTTTTATAAGTTCTTTATATACTCTGGATACTAACCTTTTATCAGATATGCCATTTACAAATATCTTCTCCCATTCCGTAGGCTATCTTTTAGTTTTATTGATTGTTCTCCTTGCTGTGTACAAGCTTTTTATTTTGATGTAGTCCCAATAGTTTATTTTTGCTCCTATTTCCCTTACCTCAGGAGACATATCTAGAAATAAGTTGTGATGGCTGATGTCAAAGAGGTTACTGCCTATATTTCCTTCTAGGATTTTTATGGTTTCCTGTCTCACATTTAGGTCTTTAATACATTTTGAAGTTATTTTTGTGTATGGTATGCTAAATTGGTCTAATTTCTTTCTTTTGCATGTTGCTGTCCAGTTTTCCCAACACTATTTGTTGAAGAGACTGTCCTTTTCCCATTGGATATTCTTTCCTGCTTTGTCGAAGATTAGTTGACCATATAGTTGTGGGTTTATTTCTGGGTTTTCAATTCTGTTCCATTGAGCTATATGTCTATTTTTGTGCCAGTACCATACTGTTTTGATTACTACAGCTTTGTAATATAACTTGAAGTCCAGGATTATGATGCCTCCAGCTTTGCTCTTCTTTTTCAAGATAGCTTTGGCTATTTGGGGTCTTCTGTGGTTCCATACAAATTTTAAGATTCTTTGTTCTAGCTCTATGAAAAATGCTATTGGTATTTTGATAGGGATTGCATTAAATGTATAGATTGCTTTGGGTAGTATAGACATTTTAACAATATTTATTCTTCCAATCTATGAGCAAGGAATGCCTTTCCATGTCTTTGTGTCATCTTCAGTTTCTTTAATCAGTGTTTTATAGTTTTCAGAGTACAGGTTTTTCACCTCTTTGGTTAGGTTTATTCCTAGGCATCTTTTTTTTTTTTTTTGATACAATTGTAAATGGAATTGTTGCTGCTTGAACAATTATAGTCTGTCATTTCTCCCTGCACTGACTACCAGATAGCTTGTTCACTGTTGATGAAATAACACATCACTTGTGCTAATCTCCTGACTGAAGATCCTCCTCACTGCTCCCCATACTCACCTCCAGCACTAAAACACAGGGACACAGACACAGACACAGACACACACACACACACACACACACACACACACTCTTTTTACTTCTTACTAATATTTTATGGTTCATTTAAAATAATATTTCCTCTGATCATTTAGGGCAGAAATCTTTGCCTCCTCTAATCGCCTAAAGCAGTGAATAATATTTGAATTTCTCATTTAATACCTATGCCATACTCACCTAGGGTCTTTTTATATGCTAATCTTGTCACCCCACATATAATCTCTTGAATCCAGTACAATTCTCACACTTCATTAAATCTCCCAAAGTTAAAAAAAAAAAAAAGTGGCCACTTTTGCACAAAATTCTCTGTGAATATACATGACTGGCGGTCACATCCTTGGCAACCTGTTCTGGTCTATCATTTTGTTCCGTTCTATACATCTGCCATCTTCAAGTACAGCATTTAGATTATTTTGTTGTACTTAGGCAGGAACTGCGTCTTATTCGTCTTAGGATCTTCGGCACACACCCCAATTATCTGGCACATCAGAGGATTTTAGTAAAACGCTGGTGAATGAAAGAGTAAGTGATAGATGCGGGTGGTAAAAAGGATAAGAGAGGATGTGGTGAATATGCAATGAAATGTTCAGGGGATATTTGCTGCAGAAGGGGGGGATCTATACTGGATTTTGAAGAATATGGGACACAAGTAATGTGAGAAAAGAGAAGGCAAACAAGAGCTGACTTTGAAATTTTAGAGTGAATACATTTAATCTCAATAATTTTTTCCAACAGCACTTTTTGCTCTTCATGGAATAGTATTTTTGAGAAAAAGAGAACATTTTAATTCTTTGTTCATAGCAATAGTTCCAGCAAATCAGCAGCCATCTGGCCTACAGGCCAGATAGAAGGGCCAGCGGGGTTCTCGTCCCTGAATTTTCATCTAGAGCTGGTGAGACTGAACTTCTTGTCCTTCTCGTCCTCACCACCTGGGCTTTGACCCCCGTGCCTTGCGGGTAGGTTCCCAGGAGAGGAAAAGCTAGTGAAGTCTCACAGACCACAGGAAAGTTGTCTGGTTGCAGTGGTAGCGTAAGGATGAAAAGATATGGGCTCGGATGTATCACCCCTATACTCCTGCCCCCTTCTGAACTTGCTGCCCATCTCGTGCTGCCATAACCCTGTCACTCCTGAATAAGGAGGACAGAGTCTCCCAGCTTCAGCACCAAGTGTCTGGCTCAACGATTTTGGAGCAGTTAAAATGTCCCCTTTGATAACCGACATTAAATTCTGTAACATATCCTCTCCTCCTTCATGCCTTTTCACACAGAGAGTAGTGTGGCCAGTGCTCCTCTTTGCCTGAGAACACCGTTTTTATTTTTCCCCATAGGACATGCAGCGTTTCAATCATTTTGGTACTTATCTGACCTATTCATGCTGGCCATAACTGAAAGCAAAATTTCTACCCTTACTGTCAGCATGAGAATACACTTTAGTGGAGAAGGAGATTGACTGATTGATTGATAGGTGTATTCATTTATTTGTTCAAATGCTTGCTGAGTACCTGCTGGGTATGAGGGTTCTGTTAGGTACTGGGGGGGAAAGGGCCCCTGCTGTCCTGGAGTTTATAATTAAGTTGCTTCTTGCAATTCCTCCCACCTTATTCTAGTTTTCAATCTATTTTTCCCGCAGTCCCTAGAGGAAGGAAGAATCCTGAATAGAACAAAGTCACTGACTCGTAATTGGAGTGATAAAAATGTAGCACTAGTAATACTAAATGGCCAATTCACCCATTCTCTTTTCTTGTGTTACTAATACAACAAAAACAGCCATGTGAAGAGCTAGATTGACTCTCAGAACTTCTTACTATTGTAGGCATCTTGGTGGCATTGAGGAGTGTGTCATCCAGAGTGAGCGGGAAGGGTCCAAGGGAGCCATGGGCAACATCTGTGGAAATGAAAAACATTACGAGCACAAAAATGAGATTGGAGAAGTTTACATTAGAACAAGGTCAAAATTTCATATACTTTTTCTGTCATTCTGGAATTTACAGATGTGTAAGGTGCCTTCTTACCTCATTTTTTTTTTAAGATCAGTATGATACTGTAGGGTGACTAATAAACGTAATAAAAAATTTACAAAAAAGATCACATAAATATGTTCTTGAGAAAAATATAACTCATACTTTTGATCCTCGTTGAATTCTCCATTCTTCTCTTCTGTCCTCATTTGGTGCTATCCTAGATATGTTACAGTTAAATGGTTTTGCTAATGAGATCTGGTTAATTTTTCCATTTGTGACTATATAAAGGATGCAAGACAGATACTTATCCTGAATTTATTTGTTTGAAAATATTGGTAATGATTGTCTCCAAGTTGTAGGATAATGGGTGATTGGGCTTTACCTTTATTCTTTTCTAGATTTTTCAAGTTTTATACAATGCATTTATTTATTTTATAAAGTTAGAAATATCAGTTAGCTTTGAGAAAGTACATTATAAATTTTGTTGCTTCAATTAAGGATTGCTTTTTCAACAATATACTTTCATGATCATTTGAATTAAGGTTCAGGAGCAGGTGAATGTGGAGAACTAAGCTTACCTGTAGAAAACACACGGGTCTCACCAGGCTCTCCGAATGTCTTCTCTGTAGATATTTCATCTTTTCTATCACCACAGCAGAAAAGAAAGAAGAGGTGGTGAAAAGGAGCTTGATAACAAGAGGGGAAATGCATTTACTTTTCCTATACTCAATTAGACCTAAAAATCAGAGAAAAACCCTTTAAAACTGGGTTTGCTTATTTCTTTCATTATAGAAGTAATCTTCAAATGTATTTTCATTGAAGGAAAATTGAAGCAACTTCTGAAAATGGTTGTTTGACTCCAGGATTTTCCATAAACATCTTTCATGTGGTCCTGGGGAGCATTTTCATCATAAGCAAAACTAGTCTTTGGGGCTTGATGTTTTATAGTTCCATTGTGTTTGCACTGTGTCCTTGACATCGAAAATAATTGCATGACATGATCTATGACTGAATGTTCTTGCTAAAATCTCAGATCCTCAAACCTGCAAATTCAGAGAGTCCTTCAGTTTATTTACTTAAGTAACTCTTGTGGTTATAGTTAATAGGAGAGAGGGGGATTTCTGGGTAATGCAGGTGTATTAAATCCCTATTCTGGACACAACCATTGTCTGCAGGAGTTGTGGGGTAGGTTTGCAGTGCCATGCAGTGGCAGTCTGGAAGATATCTAAGGGCAAATCCAAGGGCATCGTTGTACAGCTGTCTGTTATAACGTTGGCCCATTCTAGCAAGCTTTATATAGAAAGGAGTAGCAGTAGTGATAACTTTTGAAACTCACTGAAAGGTTTGTTACTATAAGCTATCAGGTCTTACTAGCTTGTGTCTGTGTTAGTACAATTTAGTCATAGGAGACCAATATATTTGATCCACTTTTCTATGATTCATGATGATGGGAAGGCCAAAGGGTGCTCTGGGTTGTAGAGTCACCTAGATTGGCTATAGACAATGGGACCATCTACCTACATATTTCTAACACACCCAATTTTCCAAAGTCCTAAGAGAGGTGATATACAAAATATTATCCATTGGCCTGGCATGGGCTCTGACCAATTAGAATAGATGTAAACATGGAGGACTCTATTGGTGCACACAAACTAAATATAAATTCAGACTGTTTTGGAACTAGGTATTCTTGTTTGTTTCTAGTGATAACTTTTACTATACACTTAAGAAATAGTTTTTATGGATATTATATTTATAAAGATCTCATATAAAACATTAGAGCATTTGTGATTTAGACAATTTCCCTTTTTTTCCCCCACTTATAGAACTTTGTTTATAGTAAGATCTCTTTCCTCGTATTATAATTTTGGTCTCCTTGTTTTACCTTGCTGTAAAAAAAGAAAGTAACCAAGAGGAATAATGAGTAAAGTCCTGGGTACGGCACTAGTTACAAGTCAATAGCCCACTTTATGTAGGATCCTGTGTCAGATGCTATTTCCTCATCTTTGCCACTGGGCGTGATTCTGCCAGTACAATGGCCATCTAGACCATCATCACTCAGAAGCTATAATTTGGGAAGCTGGACACTGAGTTCTTTCACTGGCTTTTATTTTAAAGTCATTTGAAACTGGCAGATTTATGGGCTACTCAGGTGAGAAGATTTTCTGTTTTGTCTTCCTAGAAAGGTTTGAAATAATAGGCCTGCCTTTCTGCCCGCCTGCCCGCCTGCCTTCCACCCTCCCTTCTTCCCTCCCTTCCCAACTTGGTAATCATAGTTAATGTAAAATGTTTGCCTCTTGCTCCTTAGCAATTCTTTTTAACAATGTTGGTAGACACAGGTGTAATGGGATCATTCTATTTCTTTCTCTTTCTGTCTTGGGCAGCTGTTTCCTGTAATTTTTAATGTTTTTTCTATCGAGTCTTGGTACATTCTGTCGGATTTTTTCTTATGGATGGATGGCCTCTGCTTTGTTTTCTTTTCTTTCTTTCTTTTTTTTTTTGAAAATGGAGGAATAAATATCATCCTATAGTTAAATCAGAAGAGTGAATATCGGGGCGCCTGGGTGGCACAGCAGTTAAGCGTCTGCCTTCGGCTCAGGGCGTGATCCCGGCGTTGTGGGATCGAGCCCCGCGTCAGGCTCCTCCGCTATGAGCCTGCTTCTTCCTCTCCCACTCCCTCTGCTTGTGTTCCCTCTCTCTCTGGCTGTCTCTATCTCTGTTGAATGAATAAATAAAATCTTTAAAAAAAAAAAGAAGAGTGAATATCTCTGTGTCTTGTGAACAAAGTTAATACTCTAGTACTAAGATTTTCCTCAATCGCATTATTTCTTCTCATAACAACTTTTTAAAATTTCTAAAGAGTGGCTCTATAGACGCATCAGTTAAAATACATGAGGATTTTGCTCAGGTCTGTGGTGGTGGGTGAAGAGTTATGAAAGGGTTCCTGCCCTTGAGGAGTTTAAACTCTTACAGGAAAACTCTTACAGGGTAAAGCGAGGAAGTATTAAACAAAAATGTAAGTGCCAAAAAGAGTACAAAGTTTAAAGCAGGGAGATATTGCTGCAGGCTCAAATAGGCTGTTCAGACATCATGGGATCCAGGTGGGACTCCACTAGGAGCTTGAAGGAGAGTAGGATTTGGATAGGTAACGTAGAAAAGGCAGGTTCTTCTGGGCAATAGGGAAAGGCTAGGGGTCAGAGTCCAGGATGAGGAGGGTAAGGTCTGTGTGCAGTGAGGAATGGCGTGGTGGCAGCAGGGGGATCATGGGTAATGGAGGCAAAGTTGCAAAGGTCAGGGGGTGAAAGGCCTCAGTTGATGAGTTTGGCCTCTACCTCAGTGAAGGGCCTGGCAGGACACAGATGGCTCACTCATTGTGGGGTAATTTGAGCAAAGTTTAAAAAAGGAATTACTTATTAAGTTGTGGGAAGAGTATGAGAGCAACCACAAGGCCGAGTGCAGTACTCCAGGGCTGGTAACAGTGGGGTGCTCAAACTACCCTTAGTCCAGTTACCATGAACCAGAGACAGAGAAGGATCTGTGGAAAGGCTGCTTGACAGGAACTGAGATGAAGCTGAAGTAGGACAATAGCCCTTGAAGACTTTGCAAGTTGGGGGTGAGAGGAGGTGAGGAATTCACTCACCTCATTCTCTCCTCTCCCTCTGACGAGGGGTCCTGCTCCCCACTAGCTGGTCCTACCTAGGAGTCAGGGCAAAGGGTGTGTGTGACTCTATCCTTACCAATCGGCCTTCTGTACATAGAGCATGAGGGGACCAGTGCGCAGAGGATATTCACAGGGTAAGAGGAAGATGTGGGAATCTCTTGAAAGTCATTGAACAGGGCTCAATGTAAGAAATTTTTCAGACTTATTAATCCAGCAGCGGTTATACAAGTTAAGGAGGGGAAGAGGTTAGAGGCAGGGAAATCCATTAGGGAGATCAGATTTGACATTGTTCACAATGTAAATTAGTAAGGTCCTAGAACAGGTTGTTGGCAAAGGGAACAGAAATGAAGGAACAAATGTGAAAAGCATTATGAAGAATTGTCAGTATTTCATACAGCCAAGTTTGTGTCTCTCTTAGTATTATCTTCAGAATTAGATTTCTAAATGTTATAAAATGTATGTAATTTGTGTTTAGAGTTTGTCTCTCTTCTTTAATCATTTTATCTAATGTACTTTTCTTTGGCTTTTTCTCATTTTGATTTTCTTATTTGATATTCAGTTCTTGTTGAGAATATAGCTCAGTGCTTCGGTAATTTAGTTTGAGAAATACTAATGCTTTACAGAATACCAAATGAGAGTTCATAATGCAGGCTGCTTTCTTTCTTTCTTTTTTTAAAGATTTTATTTATTTATTTGACAGAGAGACAGCCAGCGAGAGAGGGAACACAGGAAGGGAGAGTGGGAGAGGAAGAAGCAGGCTCCCAGCAGAGGAGCCTGATGCGGGGCTGGATCCCAGGACCCCGGGTCACACCCTGCGCCGAAGGCAGATGCTTAACGACTGAGCCACCCAGGCGCCCCCCTAATGCAGGTTGCTTTCTGATTGTATTAGTATTTTCCTGATGTAACTAATAGTTTATCATAAATTCTAAAAATCAAGCTATTTTAATTGTTCTCTATCTTATAAGTGAAAAAACACATTAGATACTTAACACATTGTAAGGAATCCATTTTATCTGCAAACATAGTGCCAACATCTATCTCAGTCTTTAGGGTCTATCCATTTCCCCTTTATATACTCATTTATCTTTAGCGCAGTATATGCATAGTTTGTCTGTCAGAATAACCTACACAGATCTCAGTGCTGACGTAATACCATAAAGGTACAATAGCTCAGTCTCACTCCATTATATGATCTTTCAAAAGTCAAGAGCATGCTGCACTCTATTTTGGGTACTTACCTCTCAGGGAGGTGTCTCTGTTTTATTCTCTGCAGAAAGATAAAAAGTAATTTTACCAGGAGAAAATGTCAACTGAAGAACTAAAGTCTATCTTCATCCCCTTTTTCCTTTAACTTCACTTCAACCAGCCTGTACAATGCTATTTTGCAAAAATAAAACTTTTGTTGGCCTTATCAGATATCTCTAAGCATTTCTTCAACTAATTCTTATGCAGTGGAAACCAACTGAAAAGGGGCAGGGGCTGGAGGTCTGGGAGCTTTTCGGATAGTGCTCCAAATGCACAGTGTTTAGACTTACCTGCTGAAGAAGATCCAGGTGCTCCTGCGAATTGCTGAAATTTTTTCCAATGTCAAAGAGGCAGAAAGTCTCCTGCTGGCAGAGGCTGACCCAGTCCTGGTATTCCCCTGGGTCAGGGATGCGATCCAGAAAGATCCGATATGCTTCCCACACTGCTTCCTGACACACTGCAATGAAGCACCATTAGGAGCAAAAATCGCCGCATCCTGAGATGATCCCTGTTTCCCAGCCCAAGCATGATCTTAGAACATGGAGCGCTCTTTTATGGCTTATGTGGACACACCAATTTACAGCCCACGGAAATTAATCCACTTAATAAATATATATTGAATCCCTCCATGTGTTACAGAGAAAAATAAAAGAAGGAAGACAGGGAATATGAGAGAGAAAGAGAGAGAGAGAGAGAGAGAGAGAGGCTGTGGTTTAAAATAGGGCAGTTGAGGAAGGCCTCACTATAAAGGTGACTTTTGAGGGGCGCCTGGGTGGCTCAGTCGTTAAGCGTCTGCCTTAGGCTCAGGGCGTGATTTTGGAGATCTGGGATCGAGCCCCGCATCGGGCTCCTCTGCCGGGAGCCTGCTTCTTCCTGTCCCACTCCCCCTGCTTGTGTTCCCTCTCTAGCTGGCTGTCTCTCTCTCTGTCAAATAAATAAATAAAATCTTTAACAAAAAAAAAAAAAGGTGACTTTTGAGCAGTATGGAGAAGGCCTCAAGGCTGGAGAATGCTCTGAACACTGAAGGAACAACAAAGAGGTCAGTGTGACCAGAGCAAGGATGACCATAAAAGAGGATGAGGACAGAAGGTGCGGTGAGGGGAACAGCGCCTGTGTAGCGCCTTGTGGACCAATAATCTTCAAGCTGGGGCTTAGGTACCTGGCTGTATTTAAAGACTTTTCAGGGGATAAACAGGCACACAGACAATTTAAAGAGAATCAATACCTAGGTCCCATTTTTCCTATCCTGCTTTCCTAAAGTAGGTCCCCCTGAGGACACACCTTTCCTTTTCCCCTTTCCCTTTGGCCCACATCCTTCCCCAGTCATCGCTCCCTCTTCTTACTGCAGCACAGTGCCTTTAGGTTGCCACACAAAGCGACCCTGTGAAATAGTAGTGTTGAGGTTAAGAAACCAAGTGAATTCAGCTGACGGGCAACACTTGTTTTTGCAGCAGGGGGTTTCTGATTCTTTGCTTTCAACACATTAGAAGAAGTCCTAATGACAGCTGACAAGTCAACAAAAATAATGACAAATCATGATGTGATTGTTAGCATATAATGCCGAAGCAACTTAAAGAATAAAGATATTACTATAACAAAACTCCCGTCTGTTTCCATCTACTTATTTACATTTAAGTTTTCTCAGAATTTAAGGGAAACTAAGTAAAAGAATAGGGATAAAATTGATGCTAAGTCCAGTTTCATTCTGGCAACACATAATATGAATAATAAGTAATAGTACGTGAACTCATATGAGGAACAACACCATAGCAACTCCATGTATCCAGAGGCTGAAGCTACTGAAACCTAAGCTGCAGGCCCTCCATTTAAATTGGCCTCTTCCAAAATCTTGTTCTAAATTTGTATTTATAAATGTTAGTATCCACAAAACCTGTATCTGATATTTTATCTGTCAAGGGAAATTTACTTGAATTTTTTGGTTAAATTTGTATCTGTTTGTTTTAATCAGTTATATATTAAAAGTAATTATAAATGCAACTGAATCCAGAAGAAATTTCTTTGTATGCATAAAGCCTATAGCAGCAGGAAATAAATAAAATCTGTAATTTAAATTTATATACGTATTTTTGTTACTGAGAAGTATGTAAGAGTAACGACTAACAGACTTTCAAGCATAAAATAAATTACATTAAGATAAGGCTGTGAAGTGGGAATGGGAAGGGAAATGTGGACATATGAAGAAAAAGGATCCCTGGGGCACTTCCTACTGTTGAGAAGGGTACATGAAGGCACACACTATGGAGTATTCGATGGTAACTATTGAGGAGCTATGGGAGATTCTACTGGATGCATACAAATGCTCTAATTTTTGTTTTATTTTCAATATCCATATTTACAACTCACCAGAAGTTGCATCTTATCCAATTATTTAAACTTATGATGAAAAACTTTAGATATTAACTGAAAAGCATGCAAAGGGGTACATAGTATAAAAATTATGTTAGAGGATTACGTGAGGGAAAAAAGTTATAGGACATCTGTCATAAGCAATTATAATATGTTGATTTTTACCTCAGGAGGAATGGGGAGCAATTGGAGGCTTTGGGGCAGAAGCTGACATCATCTGACTTTCTAAAGAAACTCTGCCTGCCTGCTGAGAGGAGGGGTTGGGGGAAGGAGCAAGTTGAGAGAACACCAGTTTGGAGACTCTTACTCCTATGCTTTATCCCTCCTCACTCCTTATTTTTATACGTCTGGATTTTTCTTAACTTTTTGTTTTAAGAGGCAAAGAGAACTCCAGACCAACAGAAGCTCAGGTTATTTGCCAGCAGCCACCAGAACCCGCAAAACCAGGAGTGTGTGCAGTCCTCTCCACCTCAAATGTGCCATCTAGTTTTCCACACCCGGGAAAGTAACAGGAGTCAGCACACGTGGAGAGCAAGTGAATCACCTTACCGGGAGAACCCACTTTTGTGAATGTTGTTGTTCTCCTGCCAGGCAAGGGTCAGAGGGTTGTAATGCCCTTTCTAGTACCAAAAATCATGCAGTCTTTTGATCTTCATTTCTACTCAAGGGTCTATTTATAATGCAAGAAGGGAACAACACTTGAATATCTTGGGACTTGCCCAAATCTTAACAGTTGCGTGTCCATCTGAGCAAACAAGTTGCCCTCGCCATCTTTCTCATCTACTTACTCCACACTCTCTTTCTTGGTGTTATTTTGACCTTCCATCTCTCCCCAATGCGCCTGTTAATTTAGTTCAAAACACATTAAAGTGCCAGAGATACAGCATTTATATGTATATAAAATCAAGTAGCGCTGCCTTTTGAGGTCTTAGTGTTGGTGACTTTCACTGATAAAAACTGTGTGTGAAACATCTGGGAGAACATAATGTGATAATCCTTCTGTTTACCAGTTCAATGTACCCTCAGGCATGTTGCTTTTGGTCTCAGGTTAAGTCTTCCTTTTATTTCAGTCCAATTTAAGGCTTGTTTTTTGTGCCTGCATCTTGCTAGCTCTGCTCCTTTCTCTGCTGCCCTTTCTTATACTTCAGAGACACAGAACACCCTCACCCCCATTAAAATCTCTTTTTCGCAAAGGTTCTGAGAGAACTTTCTCCCTGAAGCACAAATGTCTGAAGCTGTTTAAATAATTATTTCCCAGAGAAGGGAGATCACAGCCAACAACACAGAAATACAAATGATTATAAAAGATTATTATGAAAAATTATCTGCCAACAAATTGGGCAATCTGGAAGAAATGGATAAAATCCTAGAAACATATAAACTACCAAAAACAGGAAGAAATAGAAAACTTGAACAGACCAATAATGAGCAAAGAAATTGAATCAGTAATAAAAAATCTCCCAACAAAAGTCCAGGGCCGGAGACTTCCCAGGGGAATTCTACCAAACATTTAAGGAGGAATTTATACCTATTTTTCTCAAACTGTTCAAAAAAATAGAAATGGAAGTAAACTTCTAAATTCATTCTACGAGGCCAGCATTACCTTTACCTTGATTCCAAACCCAGACAAAGACTGCACTAAAAAAGAGAACTACAGGCCAATATCACTGATGAACATGGATTAAAATATTCTCAACTAAATCTAGCAAAATGCATCCAACAGTACATTAAAAGAATCATTCACCATGATCAAGTGGGATTTATTCCTGGGTTGCAAAGGTGGTTCAATATTCACAAATCAATCAATGTGATACACCATATTAATAAAAGAAAGGATAAGAACCATATGATCCTCTCAATAGATATGGGAAAAGCATTTGATGAAGTATAACATCCATTCTTAATAAAAGCCCTCAACAAAGTACGGTTGAAGAGAACATATCTCAACATCACAAAGGCCATATACAAAAGACCCACAGCTAATATCATCCTTAACCGGGAAAAACTGAGAGCTTTTCCTCTACAGTCAGGAACAAGATAGGTGTGTCTACTCTCATAACTACCATTACTGGAAGTCCTAGCCTTAGCAATCAGACAACAGAAAGAAATAAAAGGCACCCAAATAGGCAAGGAAAAAGTCAAACTCTCACTCTTTGCAGATGATGTGATACTCTATGTAGAAAACTCAAAAGACTCTACCAAAAAATTGCTAGAACTGATACATGAATTCAGTGAAGTCACAGGATACAAAATCAACATACAGAAATCTGTTGTATTTCTATACACCAATAATGCAGCAGTAGAAAGAGAAAGCAAGGAATTGATTCCATATAATTGCACCAAAACCCGTAAGATATCTAAAAATAAACCTAAACAAAGAGGTAAAAGATCTGTACTCTGAAAACTATAAAATGCTAATGAAAGAAATTGAAGATGACACAAAGGAATGGAAAAACATTCCATGCTCATGTATTGGGATAACAAAGATTGTTAAAATGTCTATACTACCCAAGCAATCTACACATTTAGTGCAATCCCTATCAAAATACCAACAACATTTTTCATAGAGCTAGAACAAACAATCCTAAAATTTTTATAGAACCAGAAAAATACTGAATAGCCAAAGCAATACTGACAAAGAAAAGCAAAGCTGGAGGCATCACCATTCTGGACATCAAGTTATATTACAAAGCTGTAGTGATCAAGACAGTATGGTACTGGCACAAAAACAGACACACATATCAGTGGAACAGAATAGAAAACCCAGAAATAAACCCACAACTATATGTCAACTAATCTTCAATGAAATGGGAAAGAATATCCAATGGAAAAAGGACAGTCTCTTCAACAAATGGTGCAGGGAAAACTGGACAGCAACATGTAAAAGGATGAAACTGAACCACTTTATTACACCATACACAAAAATAAATTCAAAATGGATGAAAGACATAAATGTGAGACAGGAAACCATCAAAATCCTAGAGGAGAACAAAGGCAGTAACCTCTTTGACCTTGGCCAGAGCAACTTATTAGTAGACACATCTCCTGAGGCAAGGGAAACAAAAGCATAAAAGGAACTATTGGGACTTCATCAAGATAAAAAGTTTCTGTGCAGCAAAGGAAATAGACAAAACTAAAAGACAACCTACAGAATGGGAGAGGATATTTGCAAATGATATATCTGATAAAGGGTTAGTGTCCAAATATATAAAGAACTTATAAAACTCAACACCCAAAAGCAAATAATCTAATTTAAAAATGGGCAGAAGACATGAACAGACATTTATCCAAAGAAGACATATGGATGACTAATAGACACATGAAAAGATGCTCAACATCACTCATCATCAGGGAAATGCAAATCAAAACTACAATGAGATACCACCTCATACCTGTCAGAATGGGTAAAATGAAGAACACAGGAAACAAGAGATGTTGGTGAGGATGTGGAGAAAGCGGACCCCCTTTGCACTGTTGGTGTGAATGCAAACTGGTACAGCCACTCTGGAGAACAGTATGGAGATTCCTCAAAAAGTTAAAATCAGAACTACCCTACGATCCACAATTGCACTCTTAGATACTTACCCAAAGGATACAAAAATACAGATTTGAAGGAGTACATGCATCCTAATGTTTATAGCAGCATTATCAACAATAGCCAAACTATGGAGAGAGCTCAAATGTCCATTGACCGATGAATGGATAAATAAGATATGGTATATATATGATGGAATACTCCTCAGCCATCAAAAAGAATGAAATCTTGCCATTTGCAACGATGTGGATGGAGCTAGAGTGTATTATGCTAAGTAAGTCGGTCAGAGAAAGACAAATACCATATGATTTCACTCATATGTGCAATTTAAGAAATGAAACATGAACATAGGGGGAAAAAGAGAGAGAGGCAAACTATAAGACAGACTCTTAACTATAAAGAACAAACTGAGGGGTGCTGGAGGGAGGTGGTAGGAGAATGGGTTAAATGGGTGATGTGTCTTAAGGAGGGCACTTGTGTTGAGTACTGGTTGCTATATACAAGTGATGAATCACTAAATTCTATTCCTGAAACTAATATTACACTACATGTTAACTAACTGGAATTTAACTAAAAACTTGAACCTAAAAAAAAAATGATTTCCCTGGGATATTGTCATTTATAGGGATCCAAATGTTTAAGATGAAACAAGGACCAGCAATTTTTCTTTAGACTTTTTGAGGGGTAGGTTCTTTTGGTGACTGCTCTGATGTCATTTTTCTGACTCCCTAGAAGCTTAGCACAAAGCAGGAGGTGTAGAATCTTTCTGTGATCGGGAGAACAGGAGCACAGCCCATGTCCCACCAGGAGAGTTCCCCCATCCTTACCAAAGGGGCACCAAAAGAACCCTTGAAAGTTGAAGCATCAAAGTATCTCAGGGCTGGGAGGAGTCTGAAAACTTCTGAAAGCTGGATTTTTCTAACCCTTTAACTTACCTGTTAACTTATCTTACTGCACCATCCTTCCCTAAATCTACCAGGAGAGATTTCCACAGGGATTCTAGGGAAATCCAGAACGTTGCCTCTTCAGTCTTCCTACCGTTGCTGGCCAATACCTGAAATCTGACCACAGAGTCTTAGTCTTTCTGCTGAACGCTACACTGTAGGCTCTTTGGCGATGTGGGAAGAACCCCAGGAACACATATCTTGGAGGCCAGGCATGCCCTGGGATAGTCATTCACATTTGTAAGGATTAGGTTAGAACAATGGTATGTAAAAAAAACCCACCGGGTTGCGCACAAATTAGATGGAGGGATAACACGCTGGAGTAGGAGTCAGAATGCTGTGTTCTAACCCTGCTCTGCCACCAACGATGGCCCTAACTGAGCACATCACCTCACTTTTTAAATCTTTGTCATGGGGGTGTTGGTTAGATGTTCTCTAGACCAGTGTTTCTAGAACTTTAAGGTGCAAATAAACTACCTGGGGATCTCATTAAAATACAGATTCTGGAAGTAGATATGATGGGGTGAGGGTAGGTCGCATTTCTAACAAGCAGCTAGATGCTGGTGATGCTGCTGGTCTATGGACAATACATGGAGAAGCAAGAACTAGGATTCCCTCTATCTTAAACTTTCTCTAAGGCATACACTTGTGTGAAAGAAATATCTAGCTTTTGATATTGAGGTTGGGACAGAGGTGGAGGGAGAGAGAAGAAGAAGGAGGAGGAGGAGGAGAGGAAGGGAGGGAAAGAGAGGGAGGGAGATACAGAGAGGGGTGGGGGGTGTGAAGGGAGTTTGCCTGGGTAGGAGCACAGGGTTCCCCTGAGAGACTACCAGAAACAAACTTGCCTGTCTTGTATTTGTGCTTTGGGATGAGTATGTTTATGAGTCTACCATGAAGCTCAGAACATTTTCATTTGTGTTGCTTTAAGCATTGGAAAAAGAAATATCTCAACATTCCATTTGATTTGATGAGTGTGGAAACTTTCTCTCCTAAGTTTGAAAGATGTCAAAAGCTAATTTTGTAAAAGCAGCACAAAAACAATAAGTGTGCTACTCTGTCAAAGGAGCACCACTTTGCAGCTAGGTCTTATTTCTTGTTTCTTTGTGAACCAATTTGTTAGACTTAAGAAACCCATGCTGATGAATAGTAAAATTTCATATCACCCAGGGGCAGCCATAAAGATAATGGACTGTTGTTGCCGTGGGGAGAAAAACACTGGTTTGTTTCATCTAGGAAAACAAGAATGAAAAAGGCAAACCTAATAAGAATAAAGAATAAAATTCAGAGTTAAAAATTTGGTTGTGGCAATAAATAGTCTATTTTATAAATACCTGTGATGAATCAGTTGTATTTGTGAATGTCATAAAGAATTAGAAGTTATATGAAAATAGCAGTAGTGTTCATATTCAATGTGAGGCATATGCTATATATTTCACGTCCATTCATGAATAACATGAAATTTACGAGTGTCATTATCTGGTCAATGTGTAGGCACATTCAAAGTGAATAATTTACACATTATTGTCTTTTCTTTGCATTCCCAATGGCCTCTTTGCCTCCTGTATCCATCAACAAGCATTTACTCAGAAACTGCCACGCAGAGGTGCTATGCTAAGACCTTGGAATAATAATATAGTGTGCTTGATTTTCTATAATTAGAGTTCTCCTTCTGACTGTGATCCAGTACTTGTCATTTCTCTGTGGGTGTGGCTTCTGTCAGAAAGCAAATGTCTCTTCCACATAAAATGAGACATATGAGGAACATAAGGCTTGATATTTTTGAGACTGTTAGTTATGCCTCCAAAACTCAGCAAAAACTCCTCCCCAGACTAACTCAACCTTCGTACATTTTACAGATGTCAACCTTCAAGAACTTTGCGAGATGTTGGTATCATGAAAGGGGTTCTCTGCTCTCTTAATTTGCAATACATCACAGGCTAGAATTGAACGAGCACATTTTAGTTAATGGCCTTAAAATAGAGCAGGTTGACTGTGCTTTTTGGAATGGAAGCAAATGTCTCATGTGATGAAGGCAGACCTCAGCAAACCCCCTCAACGTTCACATGTAAGATGAATTGAGTTTAGGCTCCAGCTAGCTAAGATATTTTGCATTATTTGGAGCAACCTGGGGGATTTAAGAGTATCTACTAAAGATTCTCTTTGGTTTTGTTTTGTTTTTTTCATTTAAAGAAGCGGCCATGGCGACTGTTTCATCTGTAGTAAGTGGATGACTAGGCCGTGGTGTGATTGAGCTCCATAATGATTTCTGAGAAAGCCACAAGAATCCTGTTATGCCGTCTTGGGGTGAAAACTGCACTGTAACTCTGCTGGAAATCCCAGTAATTGTGTTGTAAATCCTGTTAACACCCCTGCATCATATCTTGGTAACCACTGTTAGTTTGTGACTCCTCTGCATTTGGGTGTGCCTCCAGGTTTCCAAACTTCAGAACTTTTTGCTGGATCAGCAATAAACAACTTAACAGGAAGGGAGAGAGGATCTGGATTGTAATGTTGCTTTTGAAAAATGAAATCTTAAGTCACACATCAACTTGCTCAGATTCCTGATATTGCAAACATTCTGTGCTTCTTACTTCATAATAATAACATTAAAACTCAATATTGGGCTTTGGCAAAAATAAAACAAAGAGATAATACCCAGATGCTGAGGCCTTCTGGTGACTTGTTAAATGCCTTAATGGTTCTATGTTGCACAGGACATTATTTTAAACTTAAGAGGAGATATCTACCATAGTTTTGAATGTTTACTATTCATCACTCTCAGATTAGTTGACTGATTTTTATAACCCTTGTGACTAAATGAGAGATTCTAGAAATTTGGGGCTAAAGACAATGTATGGATGAGTGAAAGGGAGGGTGTAAGAGAAAGGAGAGGCTAAGCAGGTTCCACCTCTTTCCTTACCTCTCAATCTATAATAAGCTTGAAGACTGGCTACAATCTGTTTCATGGATTCCTGTGGACAGACTTTAACCCCAGTTGGGAAAAATGTTGACCTTTTTGTTCGATGCTTGGCCAAATCGAATATTCGTTGCATGGTTGACACTTTGTACATTTTTGCGGTACTTTCAGTTGTTTCGATTCTTGGGGCATTGTCTATGTCTTTAGTTTCAGAATGGTATATTTTAATGGAGAGATCTGTAAAAGAAAGATTGATTTCCTAGTGAATATATACATTGATACATGTGAAATATATGATAAACGAATGGGATAAACTAAAAGTTATAATGCTCTGGTTTATTCAAGTTCTACTTTGGTGCAACTGCCAAATTTCAGTGACGAGGCATTTTCAGAAACAAGGGAATAGCATAATGAGCTGATCAAGTGTATTTTTTTAAAACCAACATCTCAAATCATCTTGCCTTTAGGAACTGCCAAATATTGAAACCATTTCCCACACATCTCTAAAAATCACTCCCCACTTAGCACTCAAGCCTCCCGAGAGATGCCTCTTTTGATAGACATTATAATTCAAGTGCGGAATGATAGCACATTGTGGTACCCAGAGGTGCACTCTGGATGAGGAAGTGGAGTGCTTCTAGAAACCTAGGGGGGAAAATGCAACAAAACAACTTTCCCGCCTATTAGTGGCAGCCCTAGGATTTCCGTATGGCGGGGCTCAGAGGGTGGCAATCTGGTTGAAAGTGAGTTGGGACAAGACCATGTGTTAGAGTTGACTTTACAGAGAGAGCAGGATATTTTTTGGAGCAAGGTGAGAGGAAAAATGAAGGGGAGTGTGAAGAGATCAGATTGGCAGGGGATTTCACTCCCTGAGCCATTTCAACCTCCTGGCACTGCTGTATCTGTTAGAGTTGGGTCTAGACCTCAGTTTTAACTCTCTGGACCTTTTGTAACGATAACTTACATTTATTTAAGTTAGGTCTAGACTTCATTTTTAACTCTCTGGACCTTTCATAACAATAACTTATATTCATTTAACACTTTTTTACTTTGAATTTTTTTCATGTGTGTTATATTATTTCATCAAAGCTCTGCTATACTGATGAAACAGATACTCTTTTTCTCAGTTTATCACACGGTAGGGTACTGAGGCTTGGAGGTGTCAGAGCCTGTTAACGGTGGTCAGATCTCAATTCCTCCTCTCCCACTCTACCTCTTGCCTTTTATCTGTCTTCCATTTAAGAAAGGAATTACTGATGAACAGTTGGGACCACTCACTATGGCCCCTTGAGATCCTAGGCATGTGGCTTACTGAGACTTACATTCCCACTCTACTAAAGGAGAGCCTCAAACTCTAATCGGCTGGCACAGACAAGGGAATCAAGCAGAAATACAAGTAGGGTAACTGCGGAGCAACTCAACTCTTGCCACAAAGCATAAAAGCCCCTCCTTCAATACAGGGGGTGGACCGAGTCCTGTGGGAATACCTATTCTCTGGTATTTTGAGGAGTCTTAGAGTACTCAGTCAATGTTGGACAGTGATAAATTCTTAGGAATCTCCAGGAAGAAAGGGAGTGTGTGGATTAATTTGCTCATCCAGCTACACATCAAACCAATAAATCATAATCTCTGAGTGGAACGCAGCATCAGCAACTTTTGAAGGTCCCTAGGTGATTCTAATATGCGTGCAGGCTTGGGAAGCCACTGTTTTTATAGGTAAGGGCACTTCAGGTGAAGAGTCGAGACAGTTCATCTCAAAATGGCTTAAACAAAAAGGAAGTTATCACACAGAAGGGAAAGCTAACAGTAAGGAATGCCTGGTGAAAACAGAACTCGAACTCTGCCTTTCTGCCATTCTCTCATTTTCTTTTTCAGTCCCCTCACGTGGTGACTTTATCTGTAGCCTGGCTTCTACCAGATTAAACTTGCTTGCCCTTGCTCATTTTGAAAAATAACCTTTCCCTGAAGTATGGCTGACGTATGCCGTGTGTCTGGACCAATACCAGCTGCCAAGGGATATACCAATGCTTTTGGTTTGAGTTGAATGATCACAGAGCAGGGGACTGGAATTACCCTGAGTGGCTCATTCTAACTGTGAAGGTGGTCAATTTTCCCTGCATGGCAGACTGGAAGGTGCCCATCGAACACTGGCAAGTGCAACAAGGCGATAGGAGCTGAGTGTAGAGCTACTAGGGCCTACTGCAGCTAGTAAAATGTGAATTTTAGTTTAGGAATGTTAATTTTTAATAAACTTTCAAACACTCACAGATTTTAGTGTAAGTCACAGAAGAAGTTTTTGTAATTACATTTCAGTTGCCACTAAGAATGGAAGAAACAATGTGCATCATTAGATAATTCTAGGCCTATCCCATATGGTAAGCACAGACCATACTTCGGGAAACTGTCTCCTCATACATCCTGCACTTCTCCATTCTTCTCACAGTGCCTATCGCGATGCTGGTCCTGGTCTCCACTTTGTCACCCCCTACAATATTCTGCCTTTCGGGGTTGGTCCTGTTCTTACTTTTTTTTTTTTTTTAAAGATTTTATTTATTTATTCGACAGAGATAGAGACAGCCAGCGAGAGAGGGAACACAAGCAGGGGGAGTGGAAGAGGAAGAAGCAGGCTCATAGCGGAAGAGCCTGACGTGGGGCTCGATCCCATAACGCCGGGATCACGCCCTGAGCCGAAGGCAGACGCTTAACCGCTGTGCCACCCAGGCGCCCCTGTTCTTACTTTTTTATGTTATTTTCTAGTAGAACTCTCTGAATGACTTGCTTTGGGAATAGCATTGACTCCACCCTGTCCTGGAATTGTTCCTACTTGGATTCTTCTGAATTTTAACACTTTGCTCATATCCAGGCTTGCTCACATAGATTTACTTGATCTGGGCCTTTGGACTTCATTCTATCAGGATAGGAATAGAAGGAGGTGAGAAAATTACAGATTTGCTCCATGTCCCAGAATCCCATGAGCTCTGACCTGTTCCCTTCTCCCTACTCGGGTCAATCTTCCCTATTCTTCACATGTCAAGTATACATAACTGGTGGTCAACCATGAGGGTGAACTGGGGTGAAGTGAGACTTGGTTTGTTTGGGATATCCTGGTTTATTGCAGCTATTCCTTCATTCTCAAATGTATCCCTGTTTGAAAAATGAATTACGTGGTCACTGAATTTTTAATATCTCCTTGATGAGGGAGATCCATGGCAAATATTCTACAAATGGTTGTCTACCTCATCTAGGAAGCACCTTGCTCCATTTTCGAAATCTCTACCTAGTAATTCTTTCTTTGAGATGAAAATTCTCTTCTAGTAGCTTCCACACATTAATCCTATTTCTGCCTTCTGCAATAGCAAAGACCAAGTTCACAGTTCCTCATATTTCCCCTATGTTAGGCATTTCTCTACTTTAAGTTAACTGTCTTCCATCTTTCTCTGTCCTTTTTCACATGAGTATCAGACACCTCAGCCTGTGTTCCTCTAAATTACACAGGGACAACCACAGGGGATTGCCTGCGATGATACTAATCACTTGGCCATGGATCAGAATCTTCTGCCTGCATTTTGACCCCAAGTCATCACTAGAAAAGAGGTAGGCAAAGTTTCTGAGAACAGGGACTAAGGGTTACCTGGGTTCAAAAATATTTATAGAACAAGCCACACTTAGCTTACAAAGTCTGTCTTTTCCAAGGATTTCAAATCAAATAAACCCCAAATTTAAAGAATTGAAACATGGAATGTTACAGATTTCAGTGAGGTAAGAAGAGATGATATTTATTGGAGCTAATGAAAGCACTCTTTGGTAAAGCAATTAGATCACATTAGATATTGTCCTCCATGCTGCATAAATAGTAAGGTTGAAATTGAACTGAAATTCGAGTCTCTGGATGCATTTTCATGTGTTTGATATTTTTACTTTATATAAGTAGTTGGAAAGAATAGGTAACAGTTTGAGAATGAATTGATAGTTGAATGACCTGCTATAAAAAGGGAGCATATTTAATAGAAGATTAGAAAACCTTTTGAGGCAGAAAACACTTGACAAAACAAGAATATAACCTGTGTGATGATGAATTGGCTGCCATCAACAACTATTTCCTGGTGAAGTTCCAAGTTACAAAGAGAAAGAAGGGCAAAGTGATTTCAGAAAAAACAAACAAATAAGAAAACCCTTTATCTTTTCCAGAGTATAAGAATGCTAGAAAAATTTAGTTAATTATAATATGCATTTGGACAAAAATAAATGCAATTGTACTATATATTTTATTGTAGATTAATCACCAGGAAAACAATCCTAAGCCAATAGTTTTGGGAAATAGTCATATTATTGAATGAGGAAAAGAGAAAAATGGAAATGAATAAATTTGCATATTCAGAACTTCTAAATACAGACAAGAGACAGCTAATATTCATTGCCTACTTTCTAAATTTAATTTAAATATGTTCCATTATCAGGAGCAACGGAAATCATATGTTGCTCAACTAGTCACAATGTTTTAATGGCGCTAGTGGTGCACAGGGCCCTGGGTCTCTGACTCACCAGCAGTACAACTTGGAAGTACTTGACCTGACTGTGCTTGAGTTTCCTCCCCTGTAAAATGGTGAATGATAGGGCCTCTCTTACAGGGTTTCTGTGATATTAGTAAATGAGGTACCACTTGGGCAGCACTTGGGTAAGAGCTCAGTAAAAACTCCTTTATCCAGCTGTCCATGCATTTCACTGCCTGGTATCACTCTTCCTTCCTTATGTGCTCTTTCACGACACTTCTCCTCAGTCCTCACACAAGACTAGGCGCGTCCCCAAAGTCTTCTAGTGCTTCCATGCTTTACTGCTCATCTCATGCTTGTCTGTGCCTTCATATTAGAAGGCTGTTCTTTTCCTTCTTCGTTCATGGGCCAGTTTCTAAGCTCTTTCCTTCTCTACTAAGCTTTCTCAGACCCCACACTCAGAATTCATTCATTGCTCCCTTATGTTGCTTTAGTGTGGGTCAGATCTTTACTGATTTACTGATTCACCAGTGTTCATTAAGTGTCTACTATGTTTCAGCCCAGGATGGCATATAGTTGATAAATTAGATGAACAAATGTCGTGGAATTTGTGTTGTTGTGCTTGCTTGTAGAGTAATTTGTTGTAAATAGGTTTTCCCCTTCAGGTTGCAAATACCTTTGTATTTGCAAAACCTAGACTTTTAGACTTCAAATACCTGAGTATTGTGACCTTGTCTTCTCCCCAATTCACCTTGGTGCTTACCTAGTACAAGGTTTGGATAGGACACATATGTGGTACATATTCATCAAGTGAATTCATGAAAAATTCATGTGGAACTAGTAATGAGTCTTTTACAATATATGTATGAATTAGATTCACTAAAAAAACCATTAGGCCATAAAAATTAGTTTCCTATGTCCTGTCTACCTTTTACATTATTGCAACCTCCCTTTTAAATTTCTTCTCATTGTTATAGGGTCTAATATCAGAGGCTTTGGATACAGTCATCTTATTAAAGATAATATCCCAAGTGAAAAGACAAATAAAAAATTCAATTGTGAATGAAAACCAAAAGAACAGAAAGGAGATGGGTTATACATAAACTATATTTTAGTAAAGTCAGCTTTCCTAGATACTTTCAATTTATCTGAGAGTAAATAAATAAATAATGAATAAAATCAATCAAAACCACGGATATCAATGGGCAAGAATATTAATATTGCCTAGCTCTTTAGGATGACAAGTCCTCAATTCCCTTGCCCCTCAATTATTGTGATTGAAAGGTAAAACCATACCCATGTTAAATTCAGCTCTCTTCCTACTCCTCACTTGCACCCTTGTAGCTGAACATGGATGGAGAAAAACAACCATTTGGACTCACTTTCACTGTATAATCCTTAACTAGTATCACAGTAAGTTTCCTTGGTCCATTGAGTTTCTCACTCTCCGGGAGAACTACATACAACTTTTCTCTGATTTTCTGCACTTCCTGCCAATTCTCACTTTCAGCTGATGACTTTGTTCCACATTTTATTAAGAATAAGAGGAGCAAGTAGAGAACTTTATCAGTGTTCAGCACTGCATCTGCTCATTGACTGCATCTGTTTTTATACTCTGCTTTCCTCCTGTGACTACTTGGGGTCTGCTCCTACTCAAGGCCAATTCCTTTACTTATGCACTGGATCCCTCTTTCTTTCTTTCTTTCTTTCTTTCTTTCTTTCTTTCTTTCTTTCTTTCTTTTTCTTTCTTCCTTCCTTTTTCTTTTTTTTTTCCTCTTGACGACATTCTTCCGGAAAGTCTTCTGTCATTTGCCTACATCATTATTTCCCCTCTTTATGCTGGATTATTCCTAGTATCCTACAAACATACTATTACTTTTCCCTTCTACTCAAAGGATTCTCTTGATACCACTTCCCCTCCAGCTATTGACCCATTTTTTTCCATTCACACAGCAAAGCTCTTTGAAAGAGCTGCATTTACCGCTTTTCCTAAAACAAAGCAAGATCCTATATGGGTGAGGATTCCTCGGATACCACACATTAAGCTATCAACATTTCCCCCCCTTTATTCTCTTCTCTTTTTTCCCCTCCATTCTTTTTTTATTTTGGGGTGTGCAATGTGCTCATAGAGCCTGGTATATTCAACATGCTGATGTGTCACTTCACCAGAAGGTGTCACTATTTAACACATAATATATACTGAAAACTGTTGGAAAATAAATTATTATCACTTTGAGTTTGGAAATGTACATGTTGAGTACTGACATTTGTTAATGGGGGTGATTTTTCAGCAAAACAGATCATTTGAGGAAGGGTTGAGACAGCCATGGTGGAATGGACTCCCAACAGGCTGGGAGGTTCTCATGAAAGGTGTGGCAGAAAAGATTTAGGTGGGCAGGAGGGAATACAACATGTCCATGGGCAGAGCACCTTCCAGCAGGCTAAGAAAAGTGGTTGACACTGAAGGTTTAAATTGGAGAGGGTCTTTTTATTATTATTATTTTTTTCTTTAGCCTCTCTACCCTGGAGCTAACCCAAATCCTGCAACCTAGTATAGCTATGACGAGTTTGGAAATTTCCATATATACAGAAAAGGAACTTAATTTAACAACCACTGAATTTAAGTACTAAATTAAAATGTGACTTTACCCTAAGGAAAATAATCTGTCCAAGGGTAGAGTGGCAAAAGCCTCTGAAATACTGGTCTTTTGCCTCTTCATTTGTTGTTTTTAAAATTAGATTGCCTAAGCATATCTACTAGCTAATGCGAAGGCTAGCCCTTCAGTCCAAAGTATCTTTTCCACTCTAGGTTCTAGACTGCCACTCTAGGTTCTAGACTGGTGGCCATGTGGCCTTGATGTTGACTGGCATCCTGGAAGCTGTGATAGTCCACATCATCTCCTTGTGATACCAATGTTTTTCCTTCCTCTACCAAAGCTGGCCTCCAGTTGTAGGCTGCTTATGAAGTTTCCATTTCATGGCTCAGCTTTGCCTGTGAATCAGTCTCTTTCTTGGTTATATATTCAAGTGGATCCTTACCATCCTGTTTGGACCACTCCTCACTAAACTCACTTCTAGAGAGAAATTTTCCAGCCATTTCCAGCCTCACAATATAGGATTACTGTACACATATTGTGACAATAAAACAGACAACAGGAAAAGGAGGAATGGGGCTTTTATGGCAGCATTGTTATGAAAGCAACAGTCACTGGTACAAGCACTTAGCGAACCCATTAAGTTTCCTAAGGGAAAAGGCCGCAATGCCTTAATGAATGAATTAACAGAAGTAGAGAGAAAAGTTACTGGAATTCCTATAGAACAAAAATCTCCATTTGAAGAACAGAATTCCACAGAGAGAAAGTAGCTAACATTTCAGGATCAAATCAATGACTGGAAATTTTCAAAAATAATAATTTAATCTTGCATAAACTTCCTAACTTTACCAAAAATGAGTGAGGGGTTATGGCCTTTAGATAAATGCTCAGCTTCTTTGTGACCAATTATATGCCTGTCTACCCCCTTCCTTAGTAGAAATGCTCAATTACACACCAGAGGAATTTTTCCAAACAGCAAGGGCAACTAAATGTACATTGTGCTTAACATACCTGGATGTGCCTCAAAAGTTATGCAGATATATTGAATAGCTTGTTTAATGTTTTTCCAGAAAATTGCATGGATTTTAAGCATTCTGTTTTCGACATGATCTCGTAAGAAACACAGGAGCTTCTACACCTTGCTTTCCCACCTCTCTTCCTACATGTGTTCCCATTAAATTTCTACAATGCTACCCTAGTGAAAATCTGTTCGAATAAATGATAGAGAAGATAATCACAGAAATTAAGGAACTGTCCAGTGATTTTCTTTAATGAAATATGAAGTGAAAAAACTCTTTGAAGAGTCAGCATACAGATTGATTGATTGTCAATGACGCACGGGTTTCTCTCACCGAAGTTTTTGAAACTTGGATGCCATTGCAGCCTTCCTTATCTCCCACATGCATTTGTTCAGGAACACCTCACTCTATGAGAAGGACAATCAGTGGCCCCTTGTCTCAAAGAATCAGAGCAGTTGCATTATCTTTCTTCTTATTGCAAAACCAGGTTTAGCCGTTGTACTTGATATGTCAGCACAAAAAGGGTTAGGACCTTGGAAAACCATTTTAAGAAATAAAGGTCACTAATTCTTACTTTCTTTTCTTTACTTTTTAAAAGATTTTACTTACTTGAGAGAGAGAGAACGAGTGGGGGAGAGGGGCATAGGGAGAAAGAGAAGCAGACTCCCCACTCAGTGGGGAGCCCGACCTGGGGCTCCACCCCAGGACCCTGAGATCATGATCTGAGCCGAAGGCAAACGCTTAACCCACTGTGCCACCCAGGCACCCTAATTCCTATTTTCTATTCTCTCTTTGTATAGATAAGTATTGAGCCCTCCTTCCACCTCATTGCCTTGGGAAAAAAAAAAAAAAAGACCTAAACCTATAGGTGAGATGCTGAGAAATTTTGTTGAGGTACAAAACTGCACTTCTTGTTGAGGGCACATGTAGCTTGGTGAGTGGGCAGGAACAGAACTGAAGTTGAGGACAGAAGTAAGCAAGAGAAAGGGGGTTGTCTTTTTGTGTCCAGAAGGGGTGACCTCTGAACAGTGGAGTCATGAGCTTTTCAGGTCTGGTAAGTGTCAGGAGTGCAGAGTCAGGGGCCCAGTAGGGCCACGTCTTCAACTGTATTTGGAAGAGAAATGTGTGCTAATTTGTCCACCCCTTCGTGGGGAGAGAGAGGAGGGCATATGGAGAAGGGGAGGAGTCTGTCCTGGGAGAGGAGAGAAACACAATGGAAGTACTTGTCATAGGGTGATGTGATGGTCTCACATGGCTGCCTTCATCTAACACGTGGTGTCGCTTCATAAGGGACCCAGGCTGAGGTACACGCACAGCCACTGCCAGTTCCAGGGCACTGTTCCTACTGTAATTCCAGAACCACTGGAATGCCCTTGACTCTCAAGTGTTCTCAAGGTACATGGCATGGACACAGATTGTGGGAAACTACACGATCAACACATTGCCTCTGCATGCAGTGCTAAATTTCCTTGAGAATTTTAGCAGGAAAGTTTAAAATGTTAAGGATTGTAAATGAATTTCATGTGAATACATAAGCAAAATTAGCAAATCCTTTCTCCTCCAAATAAGCCAGCCTTGAAAGTTTGAAAAGTAGGATATTTCTATAAAAGCTGTGATTAACTGTAAAGTATATTACTTTGAAAAAATGGTGAGTGGAGCTAGTTGAGTGCTGAGGTCAGGTAAATAGGAAATGAAACCGAGGTGAGAACAGTTATGTTCAAGTTGCTCGCCAGCCTAGCTGGGGCTTATTTCTAGAAGCTAAAAAGAAACCCGTGTTTTCTCTAGCAACTGGATTTTTAGTACCCCTCAAATCATTCTGGGTAGGCAGCTACCTTCTCCATTTGCAAGTGGGACCAACTCCATTAAGTTGTTTTTATCATCTCATCCTTACATTAACTTAAGTCCAATTAACTTTTTTCCTTTCTTCTGCTTCCCAGTTTTTAACACATCATGGATACTTTTTTTGGCACCATCTCCATAGGTTTCAGAACTCCTTTTGGAGTTTAAATAAACACACAGATTATGGATAAGAGAATCCAAATGGAATATTACCAGTAAATCCGATATGTGGATGACCAGTTGCAATTGTACCTCACGAATCTATGGGACGTTATAGTTTAAGGCATTTTTTGAGTGTAGCTTGACACAAATGTTGAATGGCATGGAAAACAAATGGTTATGCTTGAATAGTACCAGGTAATTCATAAGCCAGTGGCAGTCCATGATGAGTCCATGATCTGCTTGAAGTGGGTGAAGAAGACAAGTGGCAGGAATTCATAGAGACCTACCAAGAGCCTATAGAAAAAAAAATCCCCAAAATTCAGGAAAAAGGAAACTTCAGAAGCTGGCATGCAGTAAGAAAATATCATGGGACAAGAATGTAGACTTGTTTATGGGACACATTAAATGATATGTGCCAAATACCCACTTTCTTTCTGGTTCCAGCTGTGCTGGGTTGCTGGACCATGGAATCTCTCTCTCCCTGTGATTCCAGGGGTGCTACATAGTTGGAACATAGCTCATTAGATTCTTATGATGTCTAAAGAACTCATATCAGAATTAGCTCTAATTTATCTCAGCATCTCTATATTCTTAATCTTATCACTGCTTGTGATTCTGACATTGCAAACCATGAAAGACACCATTCCTCATTTTTAGTGCTTTCATGCAAACCTGATCTTGGAGTATGTGGGAATTCTGAGTAGAGAGAATTGTATGTATAGCATTGGTGCATATATTTCCACACACAAAAATACTTTAACTACTCAAGAAGAACAGAATTGGAGCAGATTAAACAGAAATAGCTGTAAATCTCTGCCTGTTAACTTTCTGATGCACAAGGACCTGTCACAGTTCATGTAGAGAAGAAAGGTGAACTTCATTTTGAATACCTGTGGGGTTTAAGTTATAGTAAGATAGTCAAGCCTTTCTGAGTCACTTGCTGAACCTGGGCAGATAATCTCTATATGTGTCAGATTTCTAACCCAAAAAGGGTATAACAGTAATTCCAATACCATAGTTTTGGATTAATACTTGCATGTTATAGTTTTGTTCTGTTTTGAAGACTAAATGACAAAATGTCAAGAGCTTTGCAGAGGCCTGGCACATTGTTAACTGTGATTATGATCTGGTACCATTCTATTTTGAGGCTTAAGGTTAGGAACAGGATAGGAATAGAATCACCTGACTTACCAAATAAAATATAGGACATCCAGGCAAATTTGAATTTCAAGTAAAGAACTAATAATTTTTTTAGTGTAAGTATGTTCCATATACTATTTGGAACATATTAAATGCAAATGGACAAGATGTTCCTATTAAAAGACAGAAGTTGTCATACTGCATTAAAAAAAAATCTCACTATATTCTGTTTTCAGACACATATCTAAATGGAAAGATACAGAGAAGTTGAAATTAAAAGGGTGGAAAAAAGTTATAATTTGCAAACACTAACCAAAGGAAAGTTAGTGTAGCTATATTAACATTGAATGAAGTCAGAGCTATGCTGGTAATGTTTAATGACCAGCTCTTGAGGGTGGATGAGAAGGCTTGATTTGTAGCATTTGCCAATTTCCACGTGTTAATATTCCCCCATGGGATTTCAAGCCACCAATGTGACATTACCAAACACTAACTTGTGAAGAGATGTGTGTAATTGGCTCCTGTAAGTTAGTATGAGTCATTTCCAGTTCACCAGTGGACAAAGTTTCTTATTTGCCAGAAGGTATTACAAAGAAGATAGTAATATAATGATAAAAATTTAAAAGTCATCAGAAAAAGGTAACAAGTTATAATTTTATGTACTTAATATTATAACTTCAAAATATATAAAGCAAAAGTTGACAGACTAATAATGAAAGTTATTGAAAATTAATGAAAGTTAATGAAATCAACAATAGCAGGTGGATTTTAAGGCTCTTTCTTCGTAATTGATAGAAAAAGCATATAAACTCATTAAGAATATAGAAGATTAAAAACATGATTAAACTTGACCTAATAGACATATATAGAACATTACAAAATAAAAATATTAAGTATTATAAAATATGTTATATATTTATTATATAAAATATCCCTTCTTTTCAAGCGCAGGGAGAACATACACAAATATTGACTATATATTGAACTATAATGCATGTACATTATGTTCTCAGACCAACAGAGAAGTAAACTAAAAATCAGTTTTAAAAAACAACTGGAAAATCTCCATATATTTGGAAACTAAAAAAAAAAAAAAAAAAAAAATCCTGATAAAAAACTGATACATCAATGGAGAAATAATGCTACATATTAGAAATATTTTTATCAAATGATAAAAATACTACATAATAAAACTTGTGGGGTATGACAATATCAGTATTTGAAAGGCAAACTTATCTCATGAGAATGTCTACTTTAGAAAAAGAAAAAAAGCTAAGTATTAGTGAGCTTTAACAACCATCTCAAGAAGTTAGCAAAAGAAAACAAAATAAACTCAAAGAAAATACAAAAAACCAAAGAGATAAGAGTAGAGATTAAGAAAATGTAAAAGGTAATAGCATAAAGAGAAGAAAAAAATATAAAAGTCCCAAATTTTTCCTTTGAAAATGCTAATAAGAAATAAAAAACCAAGATTAATCAAGTAAGGAAAAGACACAGTCCTATCAGGATTGAAAAAGGAGGACATTATTACATTTTCTATAGACATGAAAAACATAACAAGAGGATATTATAAATAATGTTTTGCTAATAAATTAGAAATTTTATATGAAATGGCTAAATTTCAGGAAATATACAGGGTACCAAAACTAATATAAAAAGAGATAGGAAACCTAATTATTATTATAATCTTTAAAGAAGTTGAGTCAGTAATCAAATATTTTTCCATAAATATCATTCTCTAGCTTTACCAGTGAGTTCTATCAAACATTAAAAAAAAAAAAGACGAACTTCATTTTCATACAAAGTCTTATAAAACTTGTAAAGGAAAGTATGAAATAAAAAATAACGGTCCACTCTCGCTTAAGAATACTCTGAAATAAAATATTAGCAAATGGAATCTAGCAGTGTGTGAAAAAGGTCATGATCAAGTTGGATTTATTTCAGGAAGGAAGCATTCGTTTAATATTTGAAAACTGATTAAGGTAATTTATTACATTAATGAATTAAAAGAGAAAAACCAGCTGGTAATCTGAATAGATATAGAAGAGATACACAATAAATTTCTGTATTTATTAATGATTAAAACTCAGGAGTAGAAGGAACTTTAAAAAAAAACAAAAACCTCCTATAGAGCATTTACACAAACAAAACAAATGCAAAAATGTAAAACAAACATCATACCTAATGAAAAAGCATGAAAGCATTCCTTTTAAGATAAATACAAGGTAAGTATGTGTGCAATCACCATTTGTCTTTAAAATACTGGATGGCCTATCAAGGATAGTAAGAAAATATAAAAAAATAAAAGATACAAAGACCCAAAAAGAAAAACTCAAATTTCCTTTATTCATGAATGAAAATTTTTAAATAAGTTAAAAAATTCTTAACTCCAAAGAACTGCTAGCAACTTTTCAGCATTAAGATTGTTCAGCAAAGCTAAGGAATATAAAACCAATTATTTTTCTACATAGAAAATGTAATAAGAATGCCTTTTATATGATCACAATTAACATAAAGTAGCTAGGGATAAATCCAAGATATGTAAGCCCTTTAATAAAGTAATCATGCAACTTTGTTGTAAGGTAGTAATAAAAGGAGAGATATTCCATGCTCTTGGATAGGAAGACTTAACATTACAAAGGTATCAATTCTCCCCATATTGATCTACAGATTCAACACAATTTCAATCTCCTTAATAAAGTGTTTTGTAGAACTTGGTGAGCTCATTTTAGAATCTTAAGGATGAGTGGAGGGTCACTAACAGCTTGGATATTCGTGTAGAAAGTGAACAAAGCCAGGGAAACATGGTTATATCAAGATTATTATAAGTTTGTAATAATTAAAGCAATGCGGTATTGGCTCAGGGATAATAAAATGGACAAAAACTATGTTCATGACAAGAGGGACATCACAGAGCAGAGAGGAAAGCAGAAACTACCCAACAAATGGTGCTAAAACAACTGATTATCCATATTAAAAAAAAAAAAAAGACATTGTCTTCCTATTTCCTGTACAGACACACACATGCATGATCAATTTTAGTGGCTTCAGTATGAAAGGCAAAACTTTACAACTTGCGTAAGACAACATAGGAGAGTATTTTCATGGCTTTAAGTAGGACAGAAAATCCTCACAAACCATGAAGTTAAAGGATGACAAATTCAACTATGTTAAAATAAAGAATGTTTGCTCATCAGAAGTTACCATTAAGAAAGTAAGAAGATAAGCTACAAACTGGAAAAAGGTATCTGAAAGGTACATAACTGCAGACGGACTAATATTCACAACTTCTAAAGAACTGCTCTAAATCAGTAAGAAAAGACATTCATCCCAATGAAAAAATGAGCAAAATTCTTTAGACATTAACTAGAAAAGGAAAAATACATGAAGAGATAATGAAACTCATTAATAATGAAGGAAATACAAAATAAAATGACAATGAGATATGATTTCACTACCACCCCCACTCCCTCAAAAAAAAAAAAAAGTCAGGCAATACCAACACAAAGTGTGTTTGAGGATTTGGAACAAATGAAGTTCTCACTCAAAATGGCACAAGCACTTAGGAAAACAGTTTGGTGTCACCTGGCAAAATTAAAAGCACGCGTACGTACCTCCCGACACAACAATCTCTCTCCTACTTAGAAGAAAGACAGAGAGGGGCGCCTGGGTGGCTCAGTAGGTTAAGCATCTGCCTTCAGCTCAAGTCATGATCCCAGGGTCCTGGGATTGAGTCTCCTGCCTCAGGCTCCCTGCTCAGCAGGGAGCCTGCTTCTCCCTCTCCCTCTGCCTCCTGCTCCCCCTGCTTGTGCTCACTCTGTCAAATAAATCAGTAAAATCTTGAAAAAAAAGGAGAGAGAGGGAATGGGAGTCCTCGACTCTGGAGAGACTGCTGCCTGCTGTGCGCACCAGCGGCGCATACAAAAGTATAACAGCAAAGTCCTTCGACAGAATAATGACTACAGGTGGTGTCCATACTAGGCAATAGTGTGTCTCAGATGCCTCTCCCGCACCATCTTAGATCCTCTTAGCCTCACCATTCTCTCAGACCAGCTCTTCAGCTCTTCATGAGCTCTGACCCACTGCAGGAGACACAGCTCACAGCTCTTGGTCTCACCCTGAAACCATGGTGTCTTTTTCCTCCTGCCCCAGAGTTTTCTGCTGCTGCTGAGGTGTGAGAAGCATCAGGACCCACCCACAGCCCATAGATGTGCACACATCTAGAGTGCAGGAAACTGCAGAGAAGTTAATGTTCTTTGAGGCAAACTTTTGAGATCTCTTATCAGTTCTTTTCCATTTACCACCAGGCTCCCACCCCGAAAAAACACTCCCTGATGAAGAGTAACAGGTAAGCTTTTGTCTCAGGGGCTGCTAAATGCAACAATGTGGATGAATCTTAAAACATGATGCTGAGCTAAAGAACTAAGTCTTAGGAGAGAACACATACAGCATGATATTATTTATATAAAAATCACAAACAAAACCAGGACCTATTATTTAGAGAATACACCTATAACTGGAAACACTAATGACAGGCAGTGATGGGATTAACACAAAATTCATGACCATGGCTGCCTTTGGCACAGAGCAAAGAAAGGGGCAGAGACCCTAGCAGAGCAGACAGGGAACTTCTAAGATACCATCAATGGTTTACTATTTCATCTGGGAGATGAGCATTTTATTATTATTCTCTAAATATCACAGATATGTTTTGTACACTCTTGATGTATATTTCCCAAGAAAGGAGAGCTACAGAAGCAATGTATCTAGCCCACGGCAGAACTCAAGCAGTCTCTACGAGTGTGGCTGGAAAGGAAGGTGGAGGCCAGATCACAAGGACCCTCAAGTGAAATTCTTGGACTTGATTCTGAAAGCATGGAGCTTTGGAAGTTGTTCTTTACTGTTTCCCCCAAGCAGTGAATGAATAACAAAGCTAGTGCAAGCTCGAGAAATAGGGGACAGTTCTGAGGTCAGTTCTGAGGATTTGCCACTGACTGACTAGGTCTCACGGGTTTAGGAAATGGAGAAGTCAAGGGTCAGAACCTGAGAGAGGGAACAGTTATCCATTGTCCCAGGCAAAGAGGGTGAAAAGGCTGAAGCTGGGTTAAGGAGGCACCGTGAGCTGTAATTGTTAATGCTGTGGTGTGCTGAATGCAGCAGGCTCACAGGGGCTCTGGGCACCTAAAAGCCGGTTGTGCACACTCACGTTAGATGTTGTCATGTTGGTAGACTGAAATCAGCCATAGTAGCAGTGTTTACAGTATGGATACTGACACAACACTATGAAGAATTTTTACCCCTTGAAGAGATTGTTGCTAAACATTTATCTTCCTTCCATTTGATAGGATCTGGTGACAACTTAGATATAAAGAGGAGATTCTTACATGATACCAAAATTCCCAACTTTAGAGATAGAAGATGACCGCCTGAAATGGACAGAAACAGAGTGGATTATGCCAAAAAAGGGAGTGGGTGCTGGTGATATGACTGACAACAAGATGGACAAGGTCCCTGGCCTCATGAAGCATTTAATTGATTTTTAACAGTATGCATTAGAATGCTCCGTGTAGCTTTTTAAAAATACATATTCCTGTAACCTATCTATGCCCTAATTTTGTAGAACGGTTATAAAAAATGAAACACCACAATGGAGGGAATGATTACCCAAACCACTCTATCAACTCTATTAAATAATGAGACTACTCCCTCCAAACTACAAATATATTTATGATAAAATATTTACTAAAGAAAGGAAGATTAAAACAAAACCCCTGGTGGCCCATAATATAATGAACTGTATATCACATCTTTCCCGAAGGGCAATAAATCATGCTTCTCGAACCTGGCTGAAATAGATTGCTTAGATAGCTTTAACAATTATTCTAGCTTGGGTCCCACCCAGACAAATAAAATCAGAATCTTCAAAGCTGGAGACCCAGCATTCGTGTTTTTACCAATTGAGAAATGTTGCATTAAATTTTTTAGGCCGGGAAAATGAAATCAATGGAAAAGGAGACTGGCAGAGAAAAGTTTTGGGCGAATTGATCGTAAATGGAGTTAAAGTCATTGGTAGATAGAATAACATTAGCAAAAATATGAAATATTTTTATTCTCTCTGAAACAACAGAAAATGAGAAGAGTTTGGATATAGACTGAGAGAAAGTCTGAAGTAGAAAAAGGATGTCAAATGAAATCAGATGACTTTAATCTTTTCAGTATGTAGGAGGAAGTAGTACCAGTAATGGAAGTCATCATAGTCCTCTTAGTATCTAGCATTTATTGAGCAATTTTATAGTAGATATCTCACAAAGAGCCTCATAAACATTATCTCGCTTATCTTCATCATACTGTATGGAGAAGACACTGATACTATTATTCCCATTTTACAGATAAGAAACCATAAGTTGGAGATACGTATGAGATTGATCAATTTGCCAAGGTCACATTACTACTGACAGAGCTGTTCTGTACAACTGTGTTCTGCGTTGAATGCAGTCCTGTGAAAGCCTTAAAGCCTTCCTCTTAACTGTGCCATTATGTGAATGGGAGTGGATCAGGCTGCTGGCTTGAGGAGAGAGAGAAGGTTTGGAAATTGGACTAGGGGATTAAGTCAGGGAATCAGAGACGAGTAGGACTGTGGAATAGCTTGGAGGGCCCAACTAAGGTTATACTGCATGAATTTGTTTCGTGTAAGCGCTTTGTTTATTTTAGATTCTCTAATAACACTTGGCAGCTCAGAAATGAGAGTGGAAAATATGAAAGCTAAGTTTACCCACAGTGAGATTAACCAAGCAAATGGGGCAGAAGGTCAAGGAGTAATTTATATTGTACCATCAAGACAAGTGTAGAGAAAGGCCTGGGAGAGGCCTCCAGCACCTAGGATTAATGTACAGGACACTGAGGCCTAGAAGTGGAGGAACTGGGAGAGGCTGTGGGACTGGAAAGTTTTGATGAGACTAAAACTCAGATTCCACAGAAGGAAGGAAGAGAAATTGTTAGAGAGTGATATTTCAGAATTGTCGATCTCTATAGAGTCTGAAAAATATTGTAAACCTGGAGGTTAAATTTCAGGGTTTTGATGGGGAAGTACTTTTGGTTTCTGAAGAGACTTTCTGAATGTGTCGAATCACATCCATTAGGCCAAGTTCTGCCTTTAAATATGTAACAAAATCGTAAATAAGCCACCTACTGCTAAACTTGGACTTTAATGGTGGGCATTTAAAAGGTTACCATGAATAAATGACTGTTTTGTTAAGGAGTTCAAAATGTCACACTTTTTTCTTAATGAGTAATATAACTCCTAAAATTATGCCTTCATTTTTAGGGTAGAGCTGAATGATATGGCCTATGATAGCTCCTGCATTCAGTCATGAAGATAGTCATGCAACAGAAATGGCCCAGAACCAGCAATCATCTGGTGTGATTAGTAGAAGAAAGTTGGCTTTTGAATTAATAGTAAAATCCATATTAATTTTACTCATCATATTATATTGGACTGATTAATAGACTAAGCAGGTGTAAGACAAGACTGGATACAGCTCAGATCCCAGTTTTGGTTCTAATCTTCTCATCCCAAATGACTCTAGGAGCCTTACATAGTATTCTCAGCCCTGGGTTTCTGAACAGAAATGAGCAGATTGTCTACCAGCCACTGAAATCTTAAGAAGATCAATTAAAATATACTTGAGCTTTTATAAAAAAATAAGATATTTAAGCTAAAGGATTGTTACTGTGATAGCTTCCTACAAAGAGCTTTGATCAGGTCTGAACTGATTACAATGGGTTGGTAATAGTGTCCTTGGGTTTCATAGTTGGGCTTAATTAAATGTAACTTTTGTTTCTTCATAAATGAAGCAGGAATCTTAAGACAGACAAATTAGCCCTACATACGTTATTTCTATATGAAGTTAAAGTATCTCTGAAGTGGAAACTTTTCATTAGTTTCAAGGTCCTGAATTTTCTCCACAAAATTTCTTTTGGTGTAGTTTCCTTTAATCCTTCTCCTGGGGGAGCAATTATCAAAATAGATGCTGGTTGCAGTGAGTGAGGGGACTAAAGATGGCTGAAAGAAGAAAACCATGTTGGAATGAATTAAGATGACTCCACAAAGGCACACAGAAAGACATTTTATCCGGGGCACCTGGATGACTCAGTTGGTTAAGCGGCTGCCTTCATGATCCCAGAGTCCTGAGACCGAACCCAGCATCTGGGCTCCCCATTCAGCAGGTAGACTGCTTCTCCCTCTGCTCCTCCTCCGCTCCTCCTCCGCTCCTCCCCCGCTCTTTCTCCTGCTCACTCTCTCTCTCAAATAAATAAAATCTTTAAAAGAAAAGGCATTGTTTCCTCAAGAATGACTGAATGTCAATGGGAGAATATTTATCTGCTGAATAAAACCATAGGCTTTGAAGAATTTGTCACTGTTCTGTAGCTCCTTCATATTCTTCCCACATTCACTGTGGCCGAGTACACACTCAGTAAATACTTGTAGCGATGCATGCTGTAGTTCACACTTGACTGTGGTATTTCCATGTATGAATTCTCATTACCATGGCTATGCCAGTCAACCATATCAACTCATTGTAGGATAAGCTTCGGCATGCAGGTTGCCTTGGTCCAGAACACCTTTCTTCCTTATTAAAATGGTTCCATCAGACTTGGTGCTCTTGATTTTTGAGGTTGAAATCTCAGTGACACTCTTTGACTTTCAGACAGTGAGCTCAGACCCAGTGGTTGCTAAAAACAGACTCATATTGTGGTCAGAGACTTTCCTTCCTTTCAACAAGCTGCTTTGTGGTATTCCAAAGATTGGAACAACCGATTCCCATCCCACAACTGCAGAAGTGTCTTCGACACCCTGAAGTAAGAAGAAGCAGTGTGGATGGAGACCTCAGTCACCTGAGAGTCTGATACTTCACAATATAGCAATGATGTCAGAACTTTTACTGTGGTCATTACCAAATATATGCTGAATTATAATATAAACCTGGAGACCATTGTGAAAAAAACCACACAAAACCTTTGTTGCCTTAGATGAATTATTTTAAAACAGCATAAAATCTGCTGTGAACATGACTGTGGTAACAAAGGTATACAGGGTCTGAATTTCCAGAGAGGATTAGCGTGCAAATACAGTGGCTATTTAAGGTGGCTGCCCACTCATGATTGATAGAAACGGCCAAGAGAGCAGTAGGTCATGTCAGCTCTGCCTAATTAGTTCACACATACAATAGTCCCTTAATGAGATCATTGATACAGGTATAGAGGGGCCACAAGGCAGAAATTGCTTTTTATTTTTAAAGTAAGTATTTAATCTAACAAATGGTTTTAGGTGTGCTGCCAGAGTTTGCTCAGTTGAACACAAAGTGTCTTCAATTGACACAGCTTCGATGATAAGGCCATCTTCTCAGATATAATTGAACAGAAAGTCTGCCTTGAACCTTTCAATTACACTGTCCTGAGACTATAGCAGAGATGAACAAAGTACAGGAGCTGCAAAGTTAATGTGACTGTCATTGGGCAGCTATCTCAGGTCTAAAAATGAATCCATGTTTTCTGTTAATGGAGCCACAGTGAGGGAAAATACCTTCCTCAGTAATTTTATGAAATGAGAACATCTCCTAGTAGTAAAGGCTTAGCAAGAAGTAGAGTGTCTTCAAATGCAAATTTTCTGACATTTAACAGCTACAAAAATAATTACCATACCTTGGTGATTTTTAACTTAGGTAAAGGTTTCATTTGGTATGTAACCTTGGTGACTTTAGCTTAGTTAAAGGTTTCATTTAGTATATAAACAACATGTAGTGTAAAAGGCACACACTCTGATAAACATTATTTTCACTTTAGGACTTGCCAAGAGTAGATTTTCTCTCTTGTCTTTCCCCACACACTGGAATGTCATAAGCAATTAGACGAAATTATGTATGTGAAATGAAAAGGTAAAAGCATAAAGCAGTGCTGTGCACATCAGATGCAATCGGCATCCCCGCTATGACTATGAGAGGAGCCTCGGTGTCTTAATGAAGTGATTGTTCTTCGAAATTATCGAACTCTCCTGTTATGTAAACAGTTTTATTTAATAAATGTTTTGAGACCAAAACCGTTTCGCTTATATGTATCAATGGAAAAACTACATTCAGAATTGGAAAGCTTAAAGGAAAACTTTTAAAGTATTGGCATGTCTTTGAGTCTCTTAATATGTGTCTATCTCAGTAATGGGTACCTGGTAAACACTCTGTGGAACTGAACTGGGAAAAATCACCTTAAGGCATAGGAAAACTTTCGAGAAGCAATTTGGCAAATATGGATCAAATGCTATAAAACTGTTTATGCTGCTTTGACCCAATAATTTTTTTTTTTTTTTTTTAAGATTTTATTTATTTATGTGACAGAGAGACAGCCAGCGAGCGAGGGAACACAGCAGGCGAGTGAGAGAGGAAGAAGCAGGCTCCTAGCGGAGGAGCCCGATGTGGGACTCGATCCCGGAACGCCGGGATCACGCCCTGAGCCGAAGGCAGACGCTTTAACGACTGCGCTACCCAGGCGCCCCCTGACCCAATAATTTTACTTTAGTGAACTTATGCTAAGAATACTAAGAGAGGCTATACATAAGGATGTTTATTGCAATGTTATTCATAATAACAATATAATTAGGAACAACTACTTCTCTTTTGTTGAGTATTATGTAAAGCAAATCATGACATAACAACAGAAGGGAACATTATGCAGTCAAAAAACTGATACTTGTCAAAACCAGATCACAGTGTAGAACATTCATCTAATGTAACATAAGTGCAAAAAGCCTGATAGAAAATTGTGCGGTAGAACTGCAATCATGTAAAAATTAAATAAGCGTACATAGAAAAAAGACCCAGGAAACATGAAGGTGCTAGCACAGATTGTCTTTGGATGGAAGTGTAATTTTTTTCATACCTTTTTTGATTTTGAAAATAATCTATAATTTTTTAAAAAGAAACTCTTGAATTTGAATGCTCAGTTGTTATGCTTAACACCTAGTTGTACTGCATTGAACTCTTCTCACTCCCCAAACCATTTTTTATGTAAATACACTCGTGATGGTTAATTAGTCACAAATGGGAAACCAGCCTGACGGAAGTACATAAATTCTAATTAATGTAGACCTCAGTAATTGGAGATTAACAGAAGTTTGAAGATCTGAGGTTCTTACAGAATAAAAAGTCCCCGACGAGTAAAATTTTAGGATGTTTTATAACGCAGTTAATCATACTTTGTTTCGTAGAAATTGGCATATGATAAATTATAGTTTTTGGTGAGCTTATTTAATTTAACTTTCTGTAAGTGATTATGCTATTTGTAATTGTAATGGTTGATATATAATGTATGAAAATAGCAAAAATAGTGAAATAAGTTAACACAATTATTTAAACAACAACAACAAACCGAAAGCTGGTTTGCCTGGTCAAGCATGTGAAATAGAATGTTTGTTCCAGCACATTAAGTTCAAAATACACAGGAATCCCATAATTCGTTTCCAATTAAAATGCTTTTATAAATGTGAACATTTATATAAAATTGACAATTGAAAGGAAATGTAAGTAAACTTTTTTGCTTTACCCACCGTCACTTATATGTTGAAAAACATAAAGGAATTTTTATATAATCTTTTCTAGAAGTTTTTTTTTTCCCTCTAAATGAAGCCACTAAAAAGTTAATAACTGACAGAATCAGTTAATTTTGGGACTCACAAATGCAATAACTCTGTTTTACTTACTCTGGACGTTTGTCAAACCAATACTTTAATTAAAATGTTAATTGTCTGAAGCTATGTCATCCTTGCGGAAGAACCAAACATTATTGGTTTCAAATGTCTTAAAAAGCCTGAATATGTTATAATGACTGGGATTTTTCTAAAAAAAATAAATAAATAAATAAATAAATAAAAAAAAGGAAAGTGAAGCTTTCTTCAACAGGTTTTAAAAAATACATTATTTTTCTTAAATATACCTGTTTAGTTGCTTGCTTTAATTTTGTTTATTTAAAGATATGCCATAAGAACATTCACTGCCTCATTCTTTTATGCATACAACTTCTGAGTTTGTCATCATCCTGAACTCTGAAGACAAAGCCCACTTGCTGTTTTTTAAGGAAAAGCAACTCATGATTTAACTATGAGAAGGTAAGAAATACATTTTTTTTGTCTGATATAAATAGCTTAAAACACTAGCTTCAAAAACTGTTAGCTTCAATATTTAGATTTTATTTGTCAATTTTAAGAGATAAATGGAATGGTTTCATGGATCTAACTATTGTTATTGATATTAATAATGTGAATTTTGTATTCAATGTTTTATAAAAGCAAAAAGGATACATACATCTCTCCTATTTTGTTAACATGAATTGCACTTAAAATTATGTAGCAAATAAATATTCAATCAAGTGAAAACCGTTTCTGACAATCATTCAATCAATTAATCAATATAATTCAGGGCCTACCACATACTATCCCTCTGAGACAGTGGTGACCTCGTTCATTTTGAATGTTCACTTCTGCAAATAGGTTTTAGATAAGCAAATTTTAAAAATGAACAAATATTTAAATAACTTACCTTTGCTTCCTTGAACTTGGAGAAAAATCCAAAAAACAAAAATAGCCCTTCTAGTTTCCAAATACATTCTGGCTTTTGCGTACTGGTAATTCTGGAAACAATCACAGAACAGTCCCAAATTTCATCTAAAAAAAAAAAAAAGAAATATGAAAAATAATTAAATATTGATGCCAGCTGAGTGAGAATAACTTCTTGGTTTACCTTTGTAAGGGTGCTAATTTATGAAGAACATGAAGCAGTGTCTGTTTCTGGAATAATCTGCTTATCTTCCCCTCTGGTGTAATCTCTGCTTAAGGGCCAGCTGGAGGAACCTTTATCTCATTAACCTTCTGGAGGAGCATCTGTCAGCCTAGCTCCAGGACCCCGAATGCCATTATAAACAAGTGTCCACAGGCAGAAGAAATGCTTTCTTCTTAGTTATTCACCTGTTACAGTGACACAGAGAGCCAGGGGAAGTTCTGCCAAATGCAGAAGAAGGCTGACAGTTAGGGTCAAGTGTTTTCCAAAATGACATGCTCAAGGAACATCCATTGAAAGAGTTTAATACCTGCAAGTGTGTAGTTTTTCACTCTATGTTAGTCTCTGGAGACAGCAAAGCTGTCTCCATTCGCGTAGAAATGCACTGGTTTGTACATAGCTTTCTTTCTGGCATTACATACAGATGACGTTTTTGGTTTGTTTTGTTTTATTTTAATTTTTTAAAATCTGTTTTTCATACACAGAGTTTAAAAAGTCAAACAATTTGTGAAAAGTAATGGTGCTATTCCTCCATTCAAAGGAAACCACTTTTAAGTTTCTAAGCTAATTCTGGTATTCTCATTTGTACTGCTTCTATTGCTATTTTTTCATTTTCACTTTTAGGCATTATCAAATAATAGATATTGAGCATATCTTCCTCTCTACACACACATTCCCTACTCCCCATAAACACGTAGTCATCCTTCTATCCACCTCAGTATTACTGTATTTTCAGTTTATTGAATATTCAATTTTATATTTCTGTGACTGTATACATACTACATAGAGCTGAACCACGGAGGATACTATACACGTATTGAGCTCTTAAGTTGTGATAGACACTGCTCTTAGGCATTTCCATAGATTATTTATATATTTCTTAACACAGTGTTATGGGGGTGGATACTATATCAGGATCAGTTTTATATTTGAGGAAGCTAAGGTATGTATGTCAGAGCCAGTGTTTGAGCCCAGAGTCTGGTTCCAGGGCCTATACTTTAACTGCTACCCCCATGATGCTTTTTGCAATTATCTCATATTTTTTCCCCTTAAGATTTTACATACAAAATGATAAATTATCCCCAAATGTTACCCCAGATGTGTCAATTTCCTCTTCTTATGGTTAAGCACTTCAAATAGCCTGTCTTCCCCAGGACCTGCTCCCGCTAACCCCCTCCAGTCTGTATTGTTTCTTGCCGTTGCTCACTGTAGTCATCGGGGGATCCTCCTTCACAGACAGGTTGGGGATGGCTTTTACCTCTCTTGTGTTGGGTTCTGAGTTTTCTGGATTCTATGTTGCCTTTTTCTTAACCTAATCTCTTGTTTTAGCAGAGCATATGCTCCAGTTTATTGCTGAAAGTTCACAATATTTGAGATCTTATATATTTAAAAGTGTCCTCCGTCGATATTCATACTTGATTGATAGTTTGGCCAATGCTATAGATGCAACGTCCGTGTCCTCCTAAAATTCCTATGTTGAAAATTAACCCCCAGTGTGATGGTATTTAGATGCTTTGGGAGGTGATCGGGTCATGTGGATGAAGCCCTCATGAATGGGATTGGCTTCCTTATAGAGGCACCAGAGAGTTCCTTTGCTCCTTCCACCATGTGAAGCACGCTGACAAGATCAGACTATGAGACAGGAAGCAGGCTCTCATCAGACACTTAATATGCCTGCATCTTGATCTTGGGCTTCCCAACCTCCATAACTAAGAAATAGATTTCTATTGTTTATAAGCTACTCAGTCTTTGGTATTCTGTTATAGCAGCTCGAACGGACTAAAGACGACTGGATATAGAATTGTAGGTTGGAAATAACATTCCCTTAGAATAGCAAAGACATTAATCCATTGTCTTCTAGCTTCTTGTGCTACTAAAATTTGATCTTTTTGTTCTTGGTTCTTTGTATAGGATCTTTCTAGAAGATCTGTCTCTCTGAGAAGATCTGTGAGAGAGAGACAGAGATAGAGACAGGGTGCAAGATAGGGAGAGAGTACTTCTCTACTGCCGGTGTAACATTTGTCCTAGGTCCGTTAACACTCCACCCATGTTTTAGGACATTGCTTAAACCTACATGTTCAGCTTAATAAAATTATTATGAAGTGAACACTCTAGGAACATCTAGGTAAAAATATAAAATATTAATAGCACCTTAGAAGGACCCATGGTCCCCCATTCACTAACACAAACCTTTCTTCTCCATTAAACATAATCATTATTCTGATTTCTATGGTAATCACTTACTAGCTTTTTTTTTTATACTTTTACTATTTATCTACACATCTGCAGGCACTGTAGTTTAGTTTTGCCTATTTTATCACTATTTATTGAAAAGATTATTTCCTCTACTGTTCTGAAGTTCTACCTTTGTCATAAATCAAGAATGCATATGTTTGTGGGTTCTCTCTTCCATTTGTCTCTTCTTGTGCCACACTGTTTTAATTATTGTACCTTTTTATTATATGTCTTCACATCTGTAGAACAAGTTTTCCCATTTGTTTCTCTTCAAAATTGTCTTGTTTACCTTTGGTGTTTCAAATTTTTATATACATTTCAGAGTCATATTGTCAAGTTCCACAAGAAGTTTGCTAGGATTTGTAAATAGGTGTTGTATGGAAGTGCTGAATCACTATATTGCACAACTGAAACTAATATTACACAGTACATTAAATGGAATTTAAATAAAAACTTGAAAAAAAAAGAAATTACATTGGATTATAGATCAATTTGGGGAAACTGACATCTTTACCATATTGAATTTTCTAATTCATGAACATAATTTGTCTATTTATTTACTTAGGTTTCTTTAATTTTGTCTTAATATATATTTCATTTATTTTTCTCTAAGTATTTGATATTCTTACTTTATTGTAAGAAGTATTAAATTTTATTTTCTAATTGGTTATTGCCAGGATATAAAAACATGATTGATTTTTGTATATTGATCCTGTTCAGAGATCTTGAGAAATAAATTTATTAATTATAATGATTTATCCTTTCATTCTTTGCAATTTCCTATATATAATATTGTCATCTATGAATAATAAGTTTTTTCTTCTTTTCTTATTCATTATTATACATTTTTCTTCCTTTTCCTTGCTTTTCTGCACTGGTTAGGACCTCTAAATGTTGAATAAAATGGTGATAGTAGGTATGTCTTTTTTTCTGTTTCAAAGGAAAACCTCCATTTTATTAAGAAAGATGTTTGTAACAGGCAAGTATTTAGATAACCTATTATGGAATAAGGAAATTTCCTTCTTCCTAGATTTTGAAGAGTTTTTTTTTTTTGTAAATAATGAATGGCTATTGAATATTATTACTTGATTTGTGTATCTTTTGAAATTATCATAGATTTTTCCCCTTTATCTCTTAATGGGGTAAAGTACATTGATTTTTCTAATGCTAAACCAACCCTACTTTCCTAGAATAAGACTATGTTGATTATAATGTTAGTGTTCTGTATACATTGCCAGATTCAGTTTGCTAACTTTTTAAGTCCTTTAAACATCTATGTTCATGAGTAAAATTGCCTACAATATTGCTGTCTTATAATATACTAGCAGATCATTCTCAAAAGGAGTTGAAGTGTGTTCTTTTTCTAGTTTATGAATAGTTTTATGTCATATTAGTAATAAGTCTTAGATTTCACTAGTAAAGCTTAGAATTTTCTTTGTGATAGGGTTTTAAATTTTGGATTCATTTTATTTATTTATTTATTTATTTGAGAGAGAGAGTGACAGAGACAGCACATTTATTTATTTATTTACTTGAGAGAGATAGGGGAGAGAGAGAGAGAGAACAAGCAGGGGGGCAGGGTAGAGGGAGAAGCAGACTTCCCCCCTGAGCTGGGGCCTAAAGCAAGACTCCATTCCAGGACCCTAGGATCATGAGCTGAGCCAAAAGCAGATGCTTAACTGGCTGAGCCACGCAGGAGCCCTCATTTTATTTTATTTTTTTAACTTCCAGCTTTATGGAGACAGTTGACATATAGCATTGTGTAAGTTTAAGGTACACAATGTGATGATTTGATATAATAGTGAGAAGTGATTACCACAATAAGGTTAATTAACACATCCACCACTTCATCTAGTTACCATTTTGTGTGTGTATCTGTGTGTGTGTGTGTGGTAAAAAGATTTCAAGATATACTTTCTTGTAACATTCATGTATACACTACAGTATTGTTAACTGTTGTCGTCATACTGTACGTTATACCCCTAGAACTTACTCGTCTTGTAACTGGAAGTTTTTACCCTTTGCCGATTTCTCACCACCTTCGGTCTTCACCACTGGCGTATCTCTACTCTTTTTCTATGAGTTTCGTTTTTTAGATTCCACATATAAGTGAGATTACACAGTATTTGTTTTTTTCTGTCTTACTTCACTTAGCATTATGCCCTCACGGTCCATCCATGTTGTCACAAATGTCAGGATTTCCTTGTGTTTTATGGTCGAATAATATTCTACGTATGTGTACATATAGTGTGTATATATCTAATCACATGATATCTCATTGTGAATAATGTGGCAGTGATCATGGAGGTGCAAATATCTCTTGACAGTGATTTTGATGAGGGAGCAGAAGTCTAGCTGAGGACAAACAGAAGCTGGCACCCTACACCCCCCCCCCCATGTGATATATGTGACATTCCTCAGGCACTCCTGGCTGCCCTAAAGGGAAAAAAAATGGTTAACTGATAGAGATCACAGTCCTGCAGGACAGGAGTCTCCCTCAGTTTACAAATGTCCTAGTGATTTACAAGGAAAAAGCTTTCTTATCAATAGCCTAACTTCCAGAGACCCATAACTCAGTTTGCTGAAGCCCTAACATCACCCTTCCATCCATAAAATTGAGGGAAACTGAGGTGGAAGGAAATGTAAATAAAATTGAATTCCTTCTAAACCTGAAGCCCATTGACAAGGACGTCTGATATGAGGAATGTTACATTCCCAACTGCCTTCCTGTTAGTGCCTCATTAGAGGGAAAAACAGCCTTGGCTTGACAATAACCAGGTCTCCATTGTCCTGAGAGTCTTCTTTAGCATATGACAGTCCTTCTGGACACCCTCTTTGTCCTCACCTTTCCAGCTCCCAAGTATATAATCAACCACACCTCACAAACCCAGAGCAGCTCTTTCTGCCCTCCGGTCCTGTCCCCGTGCTTTAATAAAGTCACCTTTTTGCACCAGAGAGGTCTTAAGAATTCTTTCTTGGTCATCAGCTCCAGACCTCACATGACTGAACCTCACCTATATCCTAAAACTTCATCAATTTCGTTTCCTTCAGATATATGCCCAGAAGTGGAATTGCTGGTTCATATGGTAGTCCTACTTTTATTGTTTTGAGGAATCTCCATACTGTTTTCCATAATGGCTGTTCCAATTTACACTCCCACCAAGAGTGCACAAGGGTTCCCTTTTCCCAATCTCCTCACCAGTATTTGTTATTTCTTGTCTTTTTGATGGTAGTGATTCCAACAGACATGAAGTGATAGCTCATGGTGATCAGATTTGCATTTTGATTTGATTTCATGATTAGCAATATTGAGCACATTTTCATGTACCTGTTGGCATTTGTATGTCTTCTTTGGAAAAATATCTATTCAGGTCTTTTGCCCATTTTTTAATTGGATTTTTTTTCTCTTGAGTTGTATGAGTTCTTTATATATTTTGCATATTAATCTCTTATTAGATATGAGATTTACAAATATTTTCTTCGATTCCATAGGCTGAATTTCGTTTTTGTTGATCATTTCCTTTGCTGTGCAAAAGCATTTTAGTTTGATATAATCCCACTTTTTAATCTTTTACTTTGTTTCTTGTGTTTTAGGAGTCATATCTAAAAATCAGTGCCAATACTCATGTCAAGGAGCTTTTTTCCCTGCTTTCTTTTGTAGTTTTATAATTTCATGTCTTACCTGTAAGTCTTCAATCTATTTCAGGTTAACTTTTGTAAGTGGTGTAAGATAAAGATCTGGTTTCATTCTTTTGCATGTGAATATCCATTTTTCCCAGCAACATTTATTGAAGAGACTGTCTTTTCTCTATTAAGTATTCTTATTTCCTTGTTGAATATTAGTTGATTGTGAATGTATGGGTTTACTTATGGGCTCTCAATTCTGTTCTATTGATCTATGTGTCTGTTTTTATGCCAGTACCATAGTTTTGATCACTAAAGCTTTATAATATAGCTTAAAATCAGGAAGTATGATGCTTCCCTCTTTGTTCTTCTTTCTTAGGATTGCTTTGGCTATTTGGGGTCTTTTGTAGTTTCATATAAATTTTAGGATTGTTTCTTCTACTTCTGTAACAACTACTGTTGGAATCTTGATAGTAATTGCACTGATTCTATAGATGGCTTTGGGTAGTATGGACATTTTAACAATATTAATTCTTCCAATCCATGAATATGGGATACTTTTTCATTTATTTGTGTCATCTTTGATTTCTTTCCTCAACATTTTGTAGTTTTCAGTGTAGAGATCTTCCAACTCCTTGGTTAAATTTTGCCTAATTATTTTATTGTTTTTGATACTATTGTAAATAAGATGATTTTAAAACATTTCTTTTTCAGATAATTAGTTGCTAGTGTATAGAAATTTCACTGCTTTTTGTATGTTAATTTTGTATCTGCAACTTTACTGAATTTGTTGTGTAGATCTAACAACTTTTTGGTGGAGTTTTCAAGATTTTTATATATATTAATTCATGTCATCTGCTAATAGAGACAATTTTAGTTCTTCCTTTCCATATCTGATGTCTTTTATTTGTTTCCTTTTTTGCTTGATTACTCTAGCTAGGACTTTGAATAAGAGTGGGGAGAGTAGGCACCCTTGTCTTATTCTTGACTTTAAAGGAGAAACTTAAAATATTTCACCATTGAGTATGATGTTAGTTGTGTACTTGTCGTATATGGCCTTTATTATGTTGAGGTACATTCCTTCTATACCTAATTTAAGAGTTTTTATCCTGAACAAATGTTGAATTTTATCAAATGCCTTTTCTGTGTCTATTGGTGCAATCATGATTTTCTTCTTAAATTCTATTAATGTGATATATCACATTTATTAATTTGCTTATGTTGAGCCATCCCTGTATCTCAGGGATAAATCTCACTTGATCATGGTGAATGATCCTCTTAATGTGCTGCTGAATTTGATTTGCTAGTATTTTATTGAGAACTTTTGCATCTATATTAATCGAGATATTGGCCTTTAGTTTTCTTATCTCATAGTGTCTTTTTCTGTCTTTGGTATCAGGATAATGCTGGCTCATAAATTGAGTTCGGGAGTCTTCCCTCTTCTATTTTTGGAAGAGTTTCCCCCTACATTATCACTATTGTTTCTAAAGTTAGTATTCTTTTGGATTTACAAAGTATTTATTATTTTCATTCTTATAACTCCTTCCTCCATCTCAAAAAAACTTTCCCTTTTGCTCACAAAACTCATTTGAATATTTCTTTTATTGTAATTATGCTGCTAGTGATTTATCTCAATTTTTGTTTGCTAAAATGGCTTTATTTTACCTTCATTATTGAAAGATATCTTTCCTACCTATAGAATTTTAAGTTGTTAGTTTGTTTCCTTTCAGCACTTTGAAGATAACATTCCAGTGTGTTCTGGTTTCCATTGTTTCCATTGAAATCAAGTATCAGTCTAATTGTTATTCATTTGAAAATAATCCAACATTTATTCTCTGACTACTTTATAAAGCATTTCATTTTATCTTTATTTTCTGTAGTTTCATAACGACGTGTCAGTCTGTCGTTGTTATGTTATTTATGTCTCCCTGGATTTAACTCTTGAATCTGTGGATTGAATCTATGACTTTGTTTTGGAAAAATTTTGCCTTTATTTCTTCAAATATTACATCACCCTATTCTCTTTCCCTTTTATTCTGTGATTCCAGTTTCTAAGCTTTAAGTCATCTCATTCTATTCTGTGTATCACATATACTTATGTTTTCCCAAACTTTTCCATCACTTTTGTTTCATATTAACTTATCTTTTATTTCACTATTTTCCCATCATCTGGATCTAATTTATTGTTCTTAATTTCAGTTATTCTACTTTTTTCAGTTCTGAGATTTCTGTTTTTTTCTTTTTCAAGTCTGCTTCACCTCTCTTTTTAAAACAGTTTATACTTCTGTGCTAAAATTTTTAATACTGTCTTTTATCTCACTGAATATAGAACAGTCTGATAATTCCAAATTCTGCAGCTCTTTGTCTTGTTTTTTCATTGTCTTGTTTTTTTCTGTTTTCTTATTCATGTTGTATTATCTCCTTGTCTAAGTGGTTATTTTTTTTCTTACTGAATGTCACACACCATATTTTAAGAGTTGTGCTACAGTAAGAAAGACAGTTGGGTATTGGCCAAAAATATATGCAAAAATCAATGGAAAAGAATAAAGGGGTGGGCCCACACAAATACAATCAATTGATTTTTGAGGAAGATGCAAAGGCAATTTGGTGGAGAAAGGATTGTCTTTTCAACAAATGGTGCCATAAGCAAAAAAACAAACCAAACCACACAAACAAACCAAAAATGGAGCTAGACACAGACATTGTACCCTACCCAGAAATTAATTAAAAATGCACCTTACACATTAATGTAAAATGCATATCAATCTTCTAGACGAAAACACAGGGGCAAATCTACATGATCTTAGTCTTTTTCTTTTCTTTTCTCTTCTCTTCTCTTCTCTT
>NW_024425452.1:27839289-27844661 GCF_017311325.1 Ursus maritimus
GGAGAGTAGGCACCCTTGTCTTATTCTTGACTTTAAAGGAGAAACTTAAAATATTTCACCATTGAGTATGATGTTAGTTGTGTACTTGTCGTATATGGCCTTTATTATGTTGAGGTACATTCCTTCTATACCTAATTTAAGAGTTTTTATCCTGAACAAATGTTGAATTTTATCAAATGCCTTTTCTGTGTCTATTGGTGCAATCATGATTTTCTTCTTAAATTCTATTAATGTGATATATCACATTTATTAATTTGCTTATGTTGAGCCATCCCTGTATCTCAGGGATAAATCTCACTTGATCATGGTGAATGATCCTCTTAATGTGCTGCTGAATTTGATTTGCTAGTATTTTATTGAGAACTTTTGCATCTATATTAATCGAGATATTGGCCTTTAGTTTTCTTATCTCATAGTGTCTTTTTCTGTCTTTGGTATCAGGATAATGCTGGCTCATAAATTGAGTTCGGGAGTCTTCCCTCTTCTATTTTTGGAAGAGTTTCCCCCTACATTATCACTATTGTTTCTAAAGTTAGTATTCTTTTGGATTTACAAAGTATTTATTATTTTCATTCTTATAACTCCTTCCTCCATCTCAAAAAAACTTTCCCTTTTGCTCACAAAACTCATTTGAATATTTCTTTTATTGTAATTATGCTGCTAGTGATTTATCTCAATTTTTGTTTGCTAAAATGGCTTTATTTTACCTTCATTATTGAAAGATATCTTTCCTACCTATAGAATTTTAAGTTGTTAGTTTGTTTCCTTTCAGCACTTTGAAGATAACATTCCAGTGTGTTCTGGTTTCCATTGTTTCCATTGAAATCAAGTATCAGTCTAATTGTTATTCATTTGAAAATAATCCAACATTTATTCTCTGACTACTTTATAAAGCATTTCATTTTATCTTTATTTTCTGTAGTTTCATAACGACGTGTCAGTCTGTCGTTGTTATGTTATTTATGTCTCCCTGGATTTAACTCTTGAATCTGTGGATTGAATCTATGACTTTGTTTTGGAAAAATTTTGCCTTTATTTCTTCAAATATTACATCACCCTATTCTCTTTCCCTTTTATTCTGTGATTCCAGTTTCTAAGCTTTAAGTCATCTCATTCTATTCTGTGTATCACATATACTTATGTTTTCCCAAACTTTTCCATCACTTTTGTTTCATATTAACTTATCTTTTATTTCACTATTTTCCCATCATCTGGATCTAATTTATTGTTCTTAATTTCAGTTATTCTACTTTTTTCAGTTCTGAGATTTCTGTTTTTTTCTTTTTCAAGTCTGCTTCACCTCTCTTTTTAAAACAGTTTATACTTCTGTGCTAAAATTTTTAATACTGTCTTTTATCTCACTGAATATAGAACAGTCTGATAATTCCAAATTCTGCAGCTCTTTGTCTTGTTTTTTCATTGTCTTGTTTTTTTCTGTTTTCTTATTCATGTTGTATTATCTCCTTGTCTAAGTGGTTATTTTTTTTCTTACTGAATGTCACACACCATATTTTAAGAGTTGTGCTACAGTAAGAAAGACAGTTGGGTATTGGCCAAAAATATATGCAAAAATCAATGGAAAAGAATAAAGGGGTGGGCCCACACAAATACAATCAATTGATTTTTGAGGAAGATGCAAAGGCAATTTGGTGGAGAAAGGATTGTCTTTTCAACAAATGGTGCCATAAGCAAAAAAACAAACCAAACCACACAAACAAACCAAAAATGGAGCTAGACACAGACATTGTACCCTACCCAGAAATTAATTAAAAATGCACCTTACACATTAATGTAAAATGCATATCAATCTTCTAGACGAAAACACAGGGGCAAATCTACATGATCTTAGTCTTTTTCTTTTCTTTTCTCTTCTCTTCTCTTCTCTTTTTTCTTTTCTTTTCTTTTCTTTTCTTTTCTTTTCTTTTCTTTCTTTCTTTCTTTCTTTCTTTCTTTCTTTCTTTCTTTCTTTTTTTCGAGAGAAAGAGAGTGTATGAGTGGAAGGGAGGGGCAGAAGGAGAAGGAGAGAATCTTAAGCAGGCTCTAGACTCAGGGTAGAGCCCGTCTCGTGGCTTGATCTCACAATGCTGAGGTCATGGCCTGAGCCAAAATCAAAAGTGGGATGCGTAACCACCTGAGCTACCCAGGCACCCCTGACCTTAATCTTGATAATGAGATTTTAGGTACAACACAAGAGCATGATCCATGAGAGAAAAAAAATGATACACTGGATTTTATTAAAATGAAAAACTTTTGTTCTGGTAAAGACACTGTAAACAAAATTAATAGATAAGCCACAAACTGGGAGAAAATACTGGCACAATACATTGACAATAACAGACTTGTACCCTAAATATATAAAGAAAACTTGAAGCTCAACAATAAGGAAACCTAACAACTCAATTAAAAATGAGCCCGAAATCTGAACAACACTTAACCAAAGAAGAGATACAGATGGCAAATAAGCATATGAAAAGATGTTCAACATCATTTGTCATTAGGAAAATGCAAATTGAAACATCAATGTGGTACTACTATATACCCATTAGAATGACTAAAAAACAAAAACCAAACCCTGACACTACGATTGTTGGTAAGGATACAGAGCAACAAGAACTCTCATTCATCACTGGTGGTAGTACACATTAGTACAGGCACTTTGGAAGATGGTTTGGCAGCTTTTTACAAAGCTAAACATATTCTTACTATACAATCCAGCAATCAAACCCCTACATATTTACCTAATTGATTTGAAAATGTATGTTCCACATAAAAACCTGCATTTGAATATGTATAGCAGCTCTTGTAGTAATTTCGAAAACCTAGAGAAACCAAGATGTTCTTTAGTAGATGAATTAATAAACTAACTGTGTGCATCCATACAATGGAATTCTATTAGCAATAAAAGGGTATGAGCTATCAAACCATCCAGACACATAGATGAATTTTGAATTCCTATTGCTAGGTAAAAGAAGCCAGTCTGAAAAGGCTACATACTATATCATTCCATTTATATGACACTCCCCAAAAGATAAACCTGTTGAAACAGATTAGTGGTTGCAGGAGTTTTGGAGTGCATATGTGCTTTGAATAGGTGAAAATAGGGGGTTAGGTCCAGTGATACTATTTTGTATAATACTGTAATGCATACCACACATATTTTTCAAAACCCATCCAACTTTACAGCAGAAGAGTGAATCTTAAGGCGTATAAATTTAAGAAATCCTTTAGGTAGCCTCTAACTATGCTATGTGACAGTGCATGCTGTGACAAAAGAACCTAAGTGCATTAAAACGTATGAAACAATCTCACTGAAGGAAGTGGGGCAAAAAGCTGACCAAAATAATTTCAGAAATGAGTGGAGGCTGTAAGACTAAAGACAAAAGGAACTGTATAGAAGTAGTATACTCTAGTTGAAAAAAATTGCCTTCACCAGGCATATGAGTTAACAATTTTGAAACAACTATAACATTGAGGAGTTAAGTAAACAGATGGCAGATAGTGTGAGTCAGTTTTCTTGCTCTTGGAGTGGAAGATTACAGGCAAGTAAGGGGAAGAAGAGGCAAGAGTAACTCATATGGTAAAGGAGTAGAGTTGGAGACATAAACAGGAGATTACAGGAGATAAATCACACACACACACACACACACACACACACACATATATTTATGTATAAGTATATACATTCTGGTTAGTATGCACATATTTCCTTTCTCCATCAGCTGTGAGGGCCTGGAAGCAATGACACTCCCATAGCAATGAACACACTTAACACCCAGATCTTGATTTATAATGCCATTCTTCAGTAAAATAAACCAGGACTCCTTAGAGAAATGGCTTATTGTAAAACTGGGGCAGGACATATACAAGATGAATCCAGAATGTCTTGTAGTGCCAGAAAGTAAGGAAATGCTCAAACCAAACCAAAAACCCCCACAAAACCCCGTAAGGCCACAACTCCACAATGATGGTGGTATATTAAAGGGGCACAGGAGTCAACTGAAAGGGCTCCCAATGGCCAAATTTGGAGCAATTTTAGGAATAAAATGAAGTATTGGATTATAACAGAAAATATAAAATAAATATCCATGAGTCTATACTGATACAAATAAATTATTGAAAAAATAAACAAATGGGAGAGAATAGACAAATGTCCCATGCAGAAGAACTCCTAATAATTTATGTAGACAATTTATGCCCTCAAGGAGGTAGAGCATAACTCCCATTTTTAAAGTATGACCTGTGTCCAGTGACTTCCTTTTAAAGAGTACAATGTAGAAAGGGGGGAAAAGATTAACTTTACACTTGAGAATCCTGACAAATGTAACTTTGATCAAGGTCAATATCAATAGTGAAGTCATGTTGATAGTATGCTTCCTTCATATGGTATGATGAAAATGGCACTTTACCTCTCTGGTCTTTCTCCAAAACATTCTATAGCCCAGTCTAATCATGAGAAAACCATAAGACAAATGTCAATTGAGGGACATTCTACAAAATACCTGATTGGTATGCTTCCAAACTATCAAGGTCATCATAAACAAGGAAAGTCTGAGAAACTATCACTGCCAAGAGGAGCCTATGGAGAGAGACATGATGACTAAATGTAATGTGGTGTCCTGGATCATATCTTGGAACAGAAAAAGGACGTTAGATTAAAAGAAAAAAAAAAAAACTAAGAAAATCTAAATAAAGTATGAGCTTCAGTTGATGATGATATATCAATATTGGTTCATCAAATACAACATAATAATGGAAAATGTTAATACTATGGGAAACTCTGTGTGGGGTATATGGGAATTCTCTATTATATTCACAATTTTTCTGTAAGTCCAAATCTATTCCAAAATAAAAAGTTTATTAAAAATACAAAAAAATAAGTTTATATGAAGAGTTCAAAGTCTAGGATATCTCCTGCTAGGTAGCGTTTTTTCCCTTGCTTCTTCCATCCACTGGGGATAACTAGCAATCCAAGGTCAGTTCAATAAAATTTTTGGGTTGGAGATTTTCTAAACTACACAGATGATTCAGAGTTGGGAATCATCTCTGGGAATGCCTTTGGCAAAGGCATGGTTCCCTTTGTGTTCATCTTTGTTCCTAGGAGGCAGCCCTTTGGGTTACCAGGGCTTTACTATCTCCTAGACTCCAACTTTTTTCCTTTCCTATGAAGAGATTTTTCAGAAACACTTCAACCTCTGCCTTTCTTACAGATCAGCAAATGTTCTGGGAGGCAAAAGTGGCCCCCAAAGTTAGGCTCACCTGTCTTGATGCTGACCTCTTATAAATCTTCATTCTGGTAATGCTACATTATTTTGTTAGCTCTCTATTCCCTTCGATTAGATGATTTTATACTTTATCCAGCTTCTCTACATTTC
>NW_024425452.1:27844685-28142097 GCF_017311325.1 Ursus maritimus
ATTGGTTCAAAAGACCCAATGGCTTTATCTGCTGCAGAAATTCTAAAATTTTATTACTATTGTGTCCTTTCTCTTTCTGTTGACTGTTGTGGCTTCATACTTTAAAAAATCCTTTAATATTATTTTCTGGAGGTATCTGGAAGTAGCATAGGGTAATGGGTTTTCAGGTTTCTTTAACTACAGATTATTTTGGCGATAGCTAAAGAAAACTAGAATCATCAGAATGGTATAGAGTCTTACTTAGAACAGTGTACCTGAAAATGAGAAATGAAGTAGGCAAAAGATGACTTTTAAATAGCCACACCTACGAAAAATTATATCAGGACTTAGAATAGATACATACTTATATATAAATATACATATAAATATTCTTAATATATATTCCTATGGGCTGGAAAGCTGGTAGGTGCTAACAAAATTCTTTCTTTCTGTTTGCTGTATATCCCTGTGTTATATGTATGTTTCTAACCCTGTTGTGAAACATCAGTGTTCTTTCTCTGACAGAGAAAGCAACAATTTTAAGTTATGAAAACTAGTTCCACTTAATACCCTCCTTAATAAGACATGTTACTTAAAGGAAAATGTGGTATAGACCACTTCATGTTCTTAAAAACATCCTATGTCATACATATGATTATAGAGATACTGAATTTACATTATCATGACACATATTTTAAGGTTTCTCTTGATGGAAGTACCTTATTAAATTTTTCCATTTTTAATTAAAAATCTGGATAACTAATGTTGATAAATGTCACTTAGGAAGCAAATAAAAATGATAAACACTCATTATTCCTGAAACAATTCTTTCTGGGACCATCAGGTCTTTTTCTTAAGTACTGTTGTATTTAATTATGGGTCATTGTTAATCAATCCAGAAGTGCTTCTTCAAGCTGGTTGACTGTCAACAATAATTATATATTCTTAAAGAGGTAAGCATTCTCCTTTCTTTTATAGCAGAATTTCAGTGGTGCATTTAAAATGTACAAGGTAGGGTTGAAAGGGCAATACTGCTTTTGCAGATGTATTCCTTCATCTGAAATCGGTAGACATGAGAAATGGTTACCAAAATGAATTAGTTAATATCATAAAGAAATGATTCCACTTGTTAATCTATCTCTATATATATTTGCATTCCTACTAAATTCCAAACTCTCAATTAGGTACTTTATATGCATAGATGGCATACTCCCATCATCTCCAGGAAGTACTATTTTTATTTCTGCTTTACAGATGAGGAAATTGAGTTACCAACTCAGAGTTGGTAAGTGTATTTCCCAGCTATGCAACTAGTAAAGGTGAAGCAGGGTTTTCAACCTAGATCTTTCTAATTCCAAAGCCTATGTTCTCTTTATTGCTCCTCATTGATGAGGGAAAGGAAGGCAAGCTGAAGATAAAGCAGAAGCTGACACCCTGCAACCCCCCACCCTCATGTATGCAACATTCCTCGGCACTCCTGTCTGCCCTAAAACTATGGAAAGGACCTGCAGCTCATTGATAAGGACACAGTGATAGTGTAAATAGCCTTGGCTTGACAATAGCGGGGCCTCCAATATCCTGCGAGTCTTCTTTGACATATGAAGGTATCTGCAGCTCATTGATAAGGAGACAGTGATAGTGTGGGCAGCCTTGGCTTGACGATGGCGGGGCTTCCAGTGTCCTGCGAGTCTTCTTTGACATATGAAAGTGCTTTCTCAGCCTCCCTTTTTCCTCACCTCCCCCAACCGCATGGTATATAATCAGCCACCTCTCACAACCCAGGGCAGCAGCTCTTTCTGCCCATGGGTCCTGTCCTCGTGCTTTAATAAACCACCATTTTGCACCAAAGACTCCTCAAGAATTCTTCTTGGTCGTCGGCTCCAGACTCCACCCCACTGAACCTCACCTATATCCCACAACCTCATCATCATTATGTTCCTTTTACAGGAAAAACAGATGCTAAGAAAGTAACTGTTACTCTTTAGACAAATTAACAACTAGTTCGTCCTGGTCAACAGTTCCAGTGTGTGTGTGTGTGTGTGTGTGTGTGTGTGTGTGCATGTGTGCATGTGTGGGTGTGTGTTGGGAGGGGTGTCTCCTCCATACCAACAAGCAATTCTCGGACAGCAGCTTCTCAGTGCACCGCAATTCAATTCAATTCTGACACTATCTGCCTGGATATAGCCTCAGGTCCCACAGGTTAAGGGCTCAGTCCTACAAGACCACCCACCCCCTCCTCACTTCACAAGTCAACTGCAAGTCTAGGTTGTCACCTGGGCTTCTGACTGATTGGCTATAGACTGAAATTTCCAAAAACCCCTCTTTAGGTTCAATTAATTTGTTAGAGTGGCTCACAGAACTCACGGAAACATTTTATTTGCTAGATTACCTGTTTATTATGAAAGAATATAACTCAGAAACACACATGCAAGAGATGCATAGGGAAAAGTATGGAGAAAGGGCACGGAATTCCATGCCCACACCAAGTATGCCACTCTCCCCAGATCTCCACGTGTTCACCAACCTGGAAGCTCTCCAAACCTTGTTTTGTTTTTTTTGGGTTTGGACAACAAAATGGAGGCTTTATTACATAAGTACAACTGATTAAATCATTGGTCACTAGTGATCGAACTTAATCTCTAGCCCATTTCCCCTCTTTGGAGGTCAAGGGGGGTAAGACTGCAAGTTTTGATCTTCTAAGCACAAGGTTGTTTCCCCTGGCAACCAGCCCCCAACCTTAGGAGCAACCTCATTAACATAACAAAAACACCACTGTAGCTCTGGCCACTTACGAGATTCCAAAGGGTTTTAGGAGTTCTGCGTAGGAGGGCGCCTGGGTGGCTCAGTTGTTAAGTGTCTGCCTTCAGCTCAGGGTGTGATCCTGGAGTCCTGGGATCGAGTCCTGGGATTGAGTCCTGGGATCGAGCCCTGCATTGAGTCCTGGGATTGAGTCCTGGGATTGAGCCCTGCATCGAACCCTGCATCGAGCCCTGCATCGAGCCCTGCATCGAGCTCCTCTGCTGGGAGCCTGCTTCTTCCTCTCCTACTTCCCTCTCTCTCTGGCTGTGTCTCTCTCCGTCAAATTAATACATAAAATCTTAAAAAAAAAAAAAAGGAGTTCTGTGTAGGAAACTGGGATCAAGACCAAATATTTATTTCCTATTATAAATCACAATATCACAACATTGAATAAAAAGAAGCCAATGAAAATGGAGGGTCACATCCAAAGTCTACTGTTTGCATTCGTCTTTTCCTTCACATTGCAACTACTAATTTGGACATAATGGGTAAAGTGGCGACATAAGAATCTGGAAAGTTTCCATCTCTGAAATCTTTTCTTTGGTAGATTGACAACTGTCTGCTTAGCATTCTAGGTTTCTTCTTGTTCACATTGTTTGTTTGTCTCTGAAGTTCAGACAGGCAAAGGGTATTCTTGAGGTATTTCCATCACCATCAAAATGTGTGAGTAATCAGGAGTGGCTGAACCACTCCCAGAAGAAATGAATCCTAGGAGGAGCAGGTAGGCAGTGCTATTAAGTGTTAAATCCTTGATCTTGGAAGAACAAATTCCATTATCTATGATAAAAACCCAGTGTCCTCTGTCATACTTCTGAGTGTCTTGAATAAGTGTCTTTCTTGTTAATAGAAGATTCACACTGCCTAGCTCAGAGTATTTTCCCTACATTATTACCTGTATCTTAGAAAAGGAGGGATGTAATACACAGAAAGTACAAGGGTAACACCAACTGGAATGTTATCTAAGGTGGGCTCCCATCTTCTGCATTTGGCCTCCAGATCATCGCAGTCTGGCAGTCAGCTAAAGACCAGAGGATTAAATAAAAAGGGCCTCATCTCAGGCATAACGACGGGAGGAACAGGAGATGGAATCTCACAAAACCTGACTGCGTAAGGGCAGGAATGGAGGGAAGTGATTATAGGGCCATGGAATGAGAGTTTTAATGATGATATGAATGATAGCAACCCAGGAACAGAGGCCCTGCATCCTCATCCACCTTCATTATTTTCTCAGAGAGCTTTTTGATGAATCCTGATGTGAGAGGACTTGAATGGTCCCTTCCTTTCTGCAGACAAAGTGGGCCAACCTTTCTCCAAAGACTATTAGCACAGAGCTCTTTTATCTCTCTCGTTGCCTCCAAGTCCTTGGTAATAAAGGTAGTAATGCAGAATAAACTGAAGTAGTCCCTCCTTGGGAGAAATAATTATAAGCTGGACACTATAAAATTAATTTTTTTAAATTTTAGAGGTGTCAATCTGTATGCATTTTAATTTTTTTTCGCAGTCTGTGCAGCTTCTATTTCAATCAGAAAGTAATCAAATATATATATAGTCTAAAAACAAGATAAAAGGTGAATAAAAAGGCCCACAGTCTATCTGGGGTGGGGACACAGGGTGCACTGGCCCAGCACTGTATCTGGCATCCTGGGAGGAGGACCAATAACAGGACCAAGCAGAGAAAGGCTTGCTGGGGATAGAGCAGAGAGGAAACTGCCTGGCTGGCTGAGCCTGCTCACCTGTTCCACACACAAGGCAGGAAGAGACCCCGAGACTACTCATATGGCCAGCCTGGCTTGGATAGGCCTAATGCAGGCCAAGAAGAAGCCAAGACCCAGCCTGGATTTTCCTTTAGCAAGTCCAAACTTTCATAGTGCTGTCCACAGTCCCTGAGAAGAGCTGGCCCCTGGCACAGGCCCAGTCACACTGCCTGGCGATGCAGCAGAGTCTACATGCAGATCATGTTGTTCACACTCCAGACCCTGAGGGACCTGTCATAGGACACGCTGGAGACTTTAGTCTGGTCTGGCATTGAGAGGACCGTCAGGGCCTACATACTGCCAATGGCCTGTTAGGACATGGGCATCCTAGGATCCTATGACCTGTTACTTATATTTGATGTCTCATGTGTGAATGAGGTTCTCCTAGGTGCCACTGACAATGTGGCCATTCATTGTGCCAATATAGTAGATGGTGCTGGTGAAGTCTTCAGGACGTTGGTGCAGCTGAGGGTTCAGATGTCCCAGATCTTGATTTTTGGTTAGGAGCCACCGTGCATGTAGCTCTGACCAGGGCCTGCAACATGGTTGAGGCCCACGAGCTCCTTCTTTAACTTCAGCTCAGTACCCATGATGTCTCAGACCTGGATGTCCTTCAGGGAGCTGCTGAAGAGTCTGCTATAGGAGCAGACCAGTGTGTATACCAATTGTCTGGGCCTGGGTCATGTCCACCCTCTGCAGGTTCTGGATATCCCACATGATGTACAGTCTGCTGAGCTACTGTCAAGCTTGTGCCCCTGAAGCAGGCATCAGCACAATGCTGTCATGACCCTCCAGCATCTTCTGGCACTTACGGTGGTACAAGTGTCCCACATGTCACCCATGGAGTAGATGCAGAGACACCAGACAGGACCCTATTGGCCCATGTAGGTTCCTTTGCACTTGAAGATCTGCCGAGAGTCAGGGGATCCTAGGATGCCCATGTTCAGCCATATACTGATGTAGGACAGCTTGTCATTCAACATGGACACATCCCTCTAGAACGCCATAAGGTCCTCTCTGAGCTCCCTGGTTTTAATCTAGAACATCAAATGAGCTTAGGCTCATCTCCAGCAGGTAGTCTTCTCTCAGAGCTTGCCCAGCATGAGGTGCAGAAAGCAATCTCCTGGTCCTTCTGGGTCAGCACCACGTGTATTTTGTGGAAGCTGTCAGCCTTTTGCTGCAGGAACTCTTTCAGGTCCATCTCGTACATGTACTGGTTTCCCATGAACAGGCACCTGTATTTAGAGTGGGGATACTTGATGTGCTTGTACTCCTTGAGGGGTCCTCCAGGTTCATCTTGAGGAGGGGCTGGCCATTGTTGGAGCACCACACAGGCCTGCAGTCACAGCAGCCCTTGGGGTCTTTCCAGGCACTGAGCTTGACAGTGAAGGGGCCCCCACAGGGCATCTACTTCAAAGGTGATGGGCTTCCTGCCAGCCACCACTGGACAGCCGTGCCTGCAGTGTATGAAGAGCTCCTGGATCTACACCCCACTGCAATTTTGTTTACTACCACCGTCAGCTTGGTGTTGTTCAGGGGACACTTCTCTGACTTTAAGATGCATCTTCGATAAAACATGTGCCTCCACGTGCTGACCGAGGGTCTTTTTTTTTTTTTTAAAGATTTTATTTATTTATTTGACAGACAGAGAGACAGCCAGCGAGAGAGGGAACACAAGCAGGGGGAGTGGGAGAGGAAGAAGCAGGCTCCCAGCAGAGGAGGGAGCCCAATGTGGGGCTCAATCTCAGGACCCTGGGATCACGCCCTGAGTGGAAGGCAGACGCTTAACGACTGAGCCACCCAGGCGTCCCTGATCGAGGGTCTTGAACACACTGTAGCTGAGCTGGTAACAGAGCTGAGGGCTGCTCAGCAAACACTAGTGGCTCCAGCTCCTCCTTGTACTCTGGCAGCAAGAATGTGGAGTGCAGGACAGGCTGGACTCCGAGTGCAGGCAGCTGCCAGAGATGGCACAGCAGAGCTTGATTTGGAGTGCACGCTGTCTTCCTCATCCCGTGGGAAGTAGGTGGTGGTGCTGGGAGAGGGGAACACGCTGTGGTGCTGTTTGTGCATGCTGGTCCTATTGGTTTTTGCAATGGTAGTGACAGCTGAAAAAGTGGGCCCCAAAGTCTTTTCCATTTTGGTCCCTATGGTGAGATCTGGGGTGGATGGCTTGGTAGTCTCCCTGGAGCAGTTGTAGCAGGTGCCTCTGCCTGACCTCATGCTCATGAGAAGTATCTTGGACATTTATATAATGTTGCCCCACCTGTGGCCACCAGGGAGTAGCAATGCCACCCTCCAGCTTCATCGGTCCCCCTTGGCTGCCTCTCTAGAAAGGGACCTCTGTGCATTTTAAAATACAGCATTTTCAAAATAATTATTTGCTACATCTACTAAGGGAGTCAACAAGTTAAGTTCGGTATCATCAAGTTATGTATATTCCCTTCTATATAAGGTCATGATAAATGTTGCACAATGTAAGAGCCCAGGGACTTTCATCAGGGACTTGAATTTTATAGACACTAAACTCAGGTTAAATGACAGTATTGAAAGATCTTTGAGGTCTGAATTTCTCCAGTGCTCACTGTCTGAGTACTGAGACACACAGCAAGAAAAAGTGAACAGTCAGCGGGGTCAAGGGCTACAAAAAGAACGAAGAAGATGAGTGCTGAGGAAACACTGTTGGATCTATAATAGGGAGGAATCCATGACCTTTGGGAGAGCATTTTCAGTAGTGTAGTGGAGAAGGGAGTTGGCTTGCAGTGCATTACAGAGTAATTGGGTAGTGGAAAAGAGACAGTGAGTGAGACTTCTCTTTATATAGTGTAGCAGTGAAAGATGAGAGGGAATGAGTTTGACAAGCTCGCTGGGCCAAAGTACATTTTTTTTAAAGCATTGTTTATTAGGCAGAGCAGGAGGCATGGGTAAGATGTGCATCTGTAGCAGAGTTCAGGGGGTGGAGAAACACAGAGAGGAGAGAGAGAGAGGGAGGCAGAGAGAGACTAGCACAAGATTCCCGCAAGCAGATGCTCTGTCTGTTTAATAAGCACTTACCCTTAAAGGAAGTTTCCAAAATTGCCTCATTTTTGTAGGACTCAGAAGAGTTTTAGAGCATGAAACACAGACATTTGCCCTAGAGGGGCTTGCCATTTAAAAGTGATACAGCGTACACAGAGACAATGACATGGAGTTATCAGTTAAGTACCTTTCGAAAGATGTTAGCCAGTATACTCTAACCATAATAAAAAAATTGATTACTTTGTTTAATTTATTCACATATAATCCACATTAGGTAGGTATTATCATTTTGCACATGAGGAAACTGAAGCTTAGGCAGGCTACAAGCTAAGGAAGTTTTGTTTTGTTTTTAAGATTTTATTTATTTATTGGGGGGGGAGGGATGGGGAAGAGTAGAGGGAGAGGGAGAAGCAGACTCCCCGCTGAGCAGGGAACCCAATGTGGGGCTCCATCCATCCCAGGACCCTGAGATCATGACCTGAGCTGAAGGCAGATGCTTAAATGACTGAGCCACCCAGGCTCTCCCAGGCTAAGGAAGTTCTTAATGTCTCATGGCTAATCAATGATTTTAGTCCAGTCTTTGATTTCAAGCTAGGATCCCACACCTAGTAACTGTCATTAAAAATACTGAGTGAAGCTTGTGACTTCAAATCTCAAATGTGAATTCAAAAATGTCTGTATCTTACTTTAGGTAAGATAATGTCTGCATCTTACTTTAAAATATTTTGACATAGGCACACATGTGTGCATGTGGGTGTATGTGTGTGTGTGTTTGCCTGTGTGAGTCTGAGCTATACTTTAGGTATGACCAATTGCCTGGTTGTAATGCATACTCTAGGAGAAGGGAGGGGATAGCCAACATTTAATAAAGAGGCCTATAATCCAGGGATATCTATTATAATCTTCAATAACCTAATTTCAATTAACACCAGATTTTAAAATATTAGCATAATGAAGGATAGAGATGGGTATTCATTGGTGAAATTAGTGGCTTGTTAATTAGATAATGGATGTTGGAAATAGGCGTTGATTAGTGAATTAGTGATAGCTAACGTCTGTGAATTGACTAAAATATTCTAGAAATACTCCCCACCTTGCCCTGAGGCTAGTAAGTCACCCTTCACTTTTAGAAAGATGTTGGGAGCTTGATCCTTGACAGCCCAGTGTCTAGTCATTCTTTGGAGGGTTCTGGTTGACTGCTAATGATGATAAGGCTAACTGAATTCTGCCTTAAAATGTTCTCACATCTGTCCCAAAGAGATTTCACTGGGCTTGTAGAACAGGATATATGACCTATCTGAAAGTCATTTATTATTTTTTAAAATATTTTATTGATTTCTTTGACAGAGAGAGAGAGAGGGAAAGAGTAAGAGCCAGGGGGAGAGGCAGAGCAGACTCCTTGCTGAGCAGGGAGCCTGACACGGGGCCTGATTCCAGAACCCTGGGATCATGACCTGAGCCAAAGGCAGACGCCCAACCGACTGAGCCACCCAGGCGCCCCTGAAGGTCTGCTTATTTAATAAACGTTAATTTAATTATGGTCTATATGTATGAGCAATTTTTGTCTGATTCTTTTACTAAAACCTGGTAATGAGATTATATGGAAGTAGGAAACTCACCCATTCTCAACTCCTGGTGTCCACTATTATCTACTAAAATTAACCTATTTGTGTTTGATCAAATTGGCTTAGGTCGGTTAGACATTTATTTCTGTGAATTTCCTCTAAAAATTCCCTTTCCAACTTTTAGAAAAACTGTTCTTCACCTTCTTAATATGTCTACCCTGATGACCTCACCCCCAGCCTCTACCTGTCTGCCCTCCAGTTTTACTGAGAATATAGACACAGTCAGATAGACAGTCCTCCTTTCCCCTTTCTTCCACCATCAAATCCTCCAGCCTGCCTGTATCTGCCCTTACTTTTTGCCTTTCTTCTTATGTATAACAAGGAAGAGAGCATAGCTTCACTTGTGAAAGGTGAGCCTTTCCACTTAAACTTAGTATCCTGTCTTGCTTTGTTGCTTAAGGACTTCATTTCTGTGTTTTAGCCATTCTCTTTTGAATCAATTTTTCCCTTTCTGTTAGATTACTCACACTAGCATGCAAAATGCTCTATCATCTTTTACCTTAGACAAAAACAAACAAAACTTATCTTGATCCTTTTAAGCAATCACTCTATTTCTCTATCCCTATACAGTAAAACTACTCAAATTGTCTTTACTATTTTAGAAATAATTCAAACACAGACAAAAGTTAGGGACTAATATAATACACACCTATGAACACACATAGCTACTGTCCAGCTTCATAAACTTTTAATGGTTTTCTATAACGGCTTTACCTTTTTAAGAGAACTGTTATAGATATAATTGAAGCCCTTCTCAAATACATTCTCTCTCATCCCCAATGGTAACCATTAACCAGAATTTTGTGTTCAGCATGCCAGTATATGTTTTTATATGCTACTAAACAAATACATATTCGCAACTGAGAGTTATACTTTATTCTGTACTGACTGTACTGATGGATGTTGTTCCAATTTTCATCCCCACCAACAGTAAACAAGAGGTTCTTATTTCTCCATATTCATGACAACACTGGAATTGTCAGCCTTTTTAATTTTGTCAAACTGGCTAGTTTGAACTGTTATTTCACTATGATTTTAATTTGCATTTCCCTGACATCTAGTAAAATAGAGCATAGGCTATTGGTGTTTCCATTTTTAGAATTCCCTGTTCATCTTTTGCCCATTTGTCTTAAAATCTTGAATGAACAGACCATCATTTCGCCACTTCTTTGTAATGCAAACTCTATCTTATATTATTTCCTGGATCCCTACACTGTTTCATTGGTTTATTTGTATATTTTTGCATCAAGAGCGCAAGATCCTACTGTAGCTTCATAAGAACTCACTCTCTGGTAGAGCATCTCCCCCAGTATGTTCTTCAAAATATTTGTAGACATTTTTATCTCTCTGGACTTCATGTGAATTTTGGGACTTTATGTCAAGGTCATGAAACCCTGGGGAGATTTTCATTGAAATTTATTTAGATTTATGGACAAAGTTGGGCAGAACTGAAATATTTATCTTATCACCAAACATGGTATATATCTCACTTCTCTCGACTACACTCTTATCCGGCTTCTTTCTCCATCACTCCATTGATTCTGGTTTGGTTTTCAAGAACACAAACAACCTGCAACTTACCAAATCTAATGGCTACTTCTCTGTCCATTGCTTACTTGACTCTTTGGTGGCCTGAAGGCCTTTGCAGCAGCTCAGCCTCCCTCTAGTCTCCATTTAGAAGTCACCTCCTCAGAAAGTTCTTTCGACATTATTCTACTTAAAAAGCCACACGTGACTTATTTCATACCACTTTGTTTTGATTCTCTGCATAGTCCTTATCTCTATTTAACATGGCCTTTGCCAACCTCCTTCATTTACATCATTTCCCCTTGCTAATTATGCTTTCTTTGATTCCTTAAACACATCAAGCTGTTTTTCACAAGGGGGTCTCATACTTCTTTTTCCCTCTTTCTAGAGCACTCTTCTCTTAAAGATACTGGCTTGACTTTCTTTTTCTCATCATTTAAGTCTCTATTCAACTCACCTCCTATGAGGACTTCCCTGATGACCCAGTCTGAAGTTACTCCCAATCATCATCATAACAACCCACTGTATTATCTTAAATGTCTGGCTCTGATTGAAAATTATCTTGTTTATTAATGTGTTTGCTTGTTTACAGTTAATATCCCCAGAACCCCCTCCCCTCATATATGCTACATAAGAGCAGTAATATTTATTTTATATACATTATTTATATATGTATATATAAATTTATATACATTGTATTTATTATACATTAATACCAGAACACCATCTGGTACCAATTTGGTGAATAAAATAAGCCACCCTATAGCCTAAGACATATAAAATTAACAATTGTTTATGAAATCAAACACCATATCCATGAACTGACATTAAAAAAGGATGTAGGTCTTAGGTCTAACAAAATAAATAATTATCGTTGACATATGGCCTTGGTAAGTTAACAAATAATTGTTTAAAAATAAAACTTGGATTAATTAAATATAAATTGTTAAATATAGATATTAAATAATTTCTAAATAAAATATTTACTATTTATTATTTTTTTATTTTTAAAAAGATTTTATTTATTTATTTATTTGAGAGAGGAGGAGAGAGAAAGAGAAAGAGAGTGCGAGCAGGAGGGGGGCAGAGCAAGAGAGAGAATCTCAAGCAGACTCCATGCTGAGTGCAAGCCTGATGCGGGGTTCGATCCCATGACCCTGAGATCATGACCTGAGCCAAAATCAAGAGCTGGACACTTAACCAACTGAGCCACCCAGGCGCCCCTTATATCTACTATTAATAAAAATAATCAAGGAGATTAGAGAGAAAATTAAGGTAAAAGATTAACCTGCAATAAAATTATTATACAAATTTCATGTAAAATGATTGAAAAACATTTCTAAACATTCTGACAGCCACTCCAAAAAAAACTTTAATCAGTTACATGATTCATGTTGTCCATGAGATAAACAGGAAAGTACATTAGGAGAGGCCTGAATATTCTTGTAGTAAGACTGGAGAGACTTTTCCCATGAGTTGTTATAAAACAATCTTTATCAGTAGTATTTGTACAGCTAATAAAATGAGGTGTGCCATTGAGCTCTTCCTTATAATGTTCTTCAATATATGCTAAAGACATAAAGGCCAAGGGCAGTCAAGTAAAATATTATTATGAAATGAAACAATCACATAGTCTGGTCCCTCAGCTTAGCAGAGGGTCTAGCAAGAAGGCTGAATGGCAAATCCTTCAGGCAACCCTCTGTAAATGTCATTTTAGCAATTGATCATGTAATAGGTACTGGCCAGAGGAAAACACGGAGTTATACTCCTTGCCATATATATACCTGGAGAGCGGTATTTTGTGTTATTGAACAAGCAAAACCCATGTGCAATAACTATTGGCTGAGCTGGAAATAAAGTTATGAAGTCAAAGCCCCTAACAGGGATACATGTGTGAACAGAAAGCTGCCTCCAGAGACAGAAAAGTCAAGGTTCCTCTCACAAAGCAGTCCAGGTTCTGCTCTAACACAGAATGAATGGATAACCTGGCCCCAGGGTTCTATACCACAAGGCATATGTATATAATCGCAATCCTCTTTTCTGGATGCATTCTTTACTGCGACCCTGAAGCTAAGCTACAGATCAGATGCTTTTTTCACATACTCACACTGAACCAGTTTCAGAGAGCTCAGCTTTAGTTAGCCTCACAGGTCCATTTTCCTACCTGAAACAGGCCTCCAAATCGCTAGAGATAAGTCACACTAGCCCTCTATCTTAGGTTACCTCATTTATTTGCTTTATTTGATACTTGCTTAATACATGAGAAGACAGAGGACAAAACTAGTACCCCAAAGCTCTTAAAACCCCAATTCAAATCTATATGCGCAGTCCTTGACCTCCCTTGCAGTACCGTTCTCCATGATCAGTTCCCTATTAGGACTTTCAAAGCTAGTAACAAGACTCACCAGCAGTCCTTCTGGGCTGTGACTATCCTGAGTTTTATACCTTTTTAACTCTCTGCCTATCATTTAGTAAGTGGTGGTAGAGAGCTTGCTAACTGCTTTCCTATTTATTAATAGTGGGAGAAATATCAGCATTTTAAGGCATGTAGCCCAAGGTGTACACTGACATTCACATTCTGCTCTAATCTAGGGCACAAGTCCTTGTAGAACAGTGTCTGTTTTGCTTGCACCCAATAGGGTGGAGAATATGCTGTAGAGGCAAGCTGTTGAGTGTGGCTGAAGGCACGTGGAAGTAGAAAGAGTTAGCAAAAATAGTTACACTTGAGCATTAACCAAGTGTTAGAAACTGTTCTGTGTTTCTTGTCATTTAATACAGCGTTCCTCAATGGGGGTGTTATTGCCCCCCTGGGGGCATTGTGGATATTCGCAGAGTTGTTTTTGCAGTTATAGTGGTTTGTGACAGGGCCAGGTATGGTAGACTTCCTGCAAGGTAGACTGTCCCACGTAGTAAAGAACTGACTTCATTCAAGTCTCACAGAAGTATCTCTAATATCCTGTGGCCATTCCTGTTTTTATAATTTTATAAATTTTATAGACCCTAATTTGTTTTTGCATTTAAACAGAAAGTAATTTGAATTTAAATATTTCTAAGAGACTGACATTTCCAAGAGTGTATTGATCATGTAAATTAAGAGAAGATCAGAAAATTGTACTTTGTTTTACTTGGAACCTTATCAAGAGTCTTTACTATTTTGGGCATTATGTCTCTGCCTGCAGTACATAGCTAATGGTTGTTATACCTGCTGCATTAATGGTGATGCTGTGTATATGGGCAAGAATGGGGCAATTTATTATGTCTTCTAGTGACCCATTCTGAGGGATAGGAGTAGAGCTGGGTGGACTATTGTGGATTCCACGGTTCCTGCTATGGACGACCAGGGTTCCATGGTCTCCCCATCCCACCAGGAAAGAATGGATGGACAATTAACCTGTAGTTTTGAACTCAAAGCAGCATTCCTGCTACACACCTACTGGAATCTATATTATCGGCTGGCACATTCAATATTCAACTTTTTTTTTTTTTTTAAGATTTTATTTATTTATGTGACAGACAGCCAGCCAGCGAGAGAGGGAACACAGCAGGGGAGTGGGAGAGGAAGAAGCAGGCTCCCAGTGGAGGAGTCCGATGTGGAACTCAATCCCGGAACACCGGGATCACGCCCTGAGCCGAAGGCAGACGCTTAACCACCCAGGCGCCCCCAGTATTCAACTTTTAGTAAGCTTGTAGAATGGGCCTTTGCTAGACTCCAGAAAAGTTAAAGAAAAGCTTTGACCAAGTTCCCTCACACTCTCTTAAGCATGCATTTAAAATCAGACCAGCAAACAATCTTGATTTTTTCCTCAGTCTGAGTTTATCCAGACTTTTTTTCATATGCTAATATCAGTGGGCTGAATTTCTTCTTGGTTGGTTGAGAATTTCTCTTTGATTTAAAATTGATTACTGAGTCTTGATAATCAACGAAAGTTTTCATGTGTGAATACACTTTTTTTTAGTGGGTCAAAAATGCTCAGTGTAGCCTTTGCCAGTGAAGATTAGGAATGGTGGATTCGAAAAATCTGCCTGTCTGGATTTATTTTGTGTAGGCCTCAATTGCCCTACTTAAGTTCTCATTTTTCTGGGAGCTTCTTAAGATGGTGATAAGTAGAGTTCTAATGAGCTGGAACCTTCTTCCTCAGCTATAGTTTTGACAGGTTGTTTGTCTCTAGCTTGAAGAGACTCTTATTGAGGTTAAATAGAAGACAGACAGCTTCCAGAGGAATCTGTAGATTAGTATATTAAAATGTATCTGTCTCTTCTATTTTGAAATAACTGCTCATGGCAGTTCTTGGCCTATTTGTTGACAAATCACTCCAGAATAATTAGATAAGAGGCAGCTGTATGTACACTTTAATTAGCTGTTCTTGATCCAAAAACTTGATCAGAAACTTTTCCTTGAATCATTACTGTGAGCCCAACACTGCTATAACTCTCCTCTTAATGCATATGAACTTTGTAGGCCTATTAAAAACCATGAAATACATACATATGCTGAATGAAAACATTTTTATGTATCTGTAGGATTAAAACAGAGGGAGAAGTAGATAGGTGTGGAGTTCAGATTGAGGCAGGATGGCAGTGGTAAGTTTATTTCAGGCATTTCTGCCTATATAAAGAATACTGGCAAGGCATTTTGATTACTCGTTTATAGTATGTTTGGTCAAATGTTGTGCCCTAGAACCAGCACAAGTGTTGGTGAAGATTACTAACTTTTATGCACGAGTGATAACCAAACACTTATCTTACTTTAAAATTGGAAGAACTGAAACCCTCTTAAATCCTGTTCCCAACTTTAGAGATGGCTTGTACTTCCTTTGATAATTCTTCAATTAGCTATTTGGAACCTGGAAATCAGTTCTTTATAATATTGTGTGATTTTTTTCTTATAGTCTAAAAACACAAGAGGTCAAGGGACTTTTTCTGTGAAGGGCCAGACAGTAAATAATTTAGACTTGGGGTATCATAGTATCCCTGTCATAACTACTCATGTGGTAGAGCAAATCGGTCATGGACAGTACCTAAACAAACATATGGGCATGGCTGTGTTCCAAAAAATATTCTTTAGGGACACTGCAATTGAAATTTCATAGAATTTTTACGTGTTACAAAATATTATTTTTCTTTTAATTTTTCTATCTATTTAAAATTGTAAAATCCATTTTTGGTTCACTGGTTGTACATGTTTGACTCCTGAGCAGCAGTTTGCAGAACCCGGATATGCACAGAAGTGGGTTCTACTCACAACACTAAAGAACGTAACCATATGTATGTTAAAATACTTGAGATACTTGATGTTTGTATAGGAAAAAGCATTTTATGTCTAATTGGAAATGTCAGGGACACATCTGTTACAAAATGATCTAAACCAAGTTGGCTGTGCACAATCAATGGATATGTTTTTATTGGTAGATATGACAGCCACTATTATTTTGTTGTAGGCAAGGTCTATAGATCTCCCACTTCCATATCCAAAGGCAGTAAAGCACATCTCACATCACATTCTACATATATGAAAACATGACTTAGCAAGTGGCACAAACGCAGGTATCACTCTGTCTGTGCAATCTTAATGCAGTGACATACTTAGGCACCTAATACCCTGCACAAGTATGCTATAAAAAGACAATTTCTACAAGGAGGATTCAGATAACCTAGGAATCCGGTGACAGAATTCTGTTAGTGGCAAAACCCAGGACATAAAAGAACCCTAGGCCAAGAATGTCACTTCAAGGGTATAAGCTATGGGGTGATCATATTTATACACCTGTAATTGCCAAGGTATTCATGGTATTTCTAGGGAATCTGTATGTCTTGAATATCTCATTTCACCAATGAAAAGAGGGACAGAAAGACTAGGGGAGAGAGAATCTTAAGCAGGCCCCACACCCAGCGTGAAGCCCCACCTGGGGCTGTATTTTAAGACCCTGATTTGACATGAGCTGAAATCAAGAGTGGGGATGCTTAACCCACTGAAGCACCCAGACACCCCTGGAAAGACATTTCTAGTATGTCATATGCTAATTAACAAGCCCTCTAGTGCTGATAGGAATAGTTAAAAATACTTGTGGTAGCTGCCTCTGGAATATGGGCTGCTGCTTCTTTTCTTCTTTCTTCTTTTTTGAAGATTTTATGTATTAATTTGATAGAGAGTGGGAGAGAACATGAGCCAGGGGGAGAGGCTGAGGAAGGAGAAGCAGACTCCTCACTGAGCAGGGAGCCGGTCGTGGGGCTCCATCCAGGAATGCTGTGATTATGACCTGAGCTGAAGGCAGTCGCTTCTGAGCCACCCAGGCGCCCCTAGAATATGGGCTTCTGATTAGCACCACTCAAATACTAACCATCCACCCATGGAATAAGCCTGAACAGGAAACACTAAATATAAGTTAACATTCAGTTATAGATTAAAACTAACATATGTATACACCATGATTTCTATGTTCAGGTATTGAAACATAAATCACGGACAATATAATATTCTTCTAGGGGATAACTACCACAGCAAAATGAGTGATTCCTTTTTCCCTTAGCAGTCTATCCTCCGGAAACTGTGACTAGGGACCCTTTCCACACATGGCCGGTGTGGTTGCTTATTGGAAAGGGCAAGGAAAATTTTGGGTAGGAGCGAGGACAGCAGTTTTAAGGAACGGGAGCTGTGAAATCTTTGAGCACACGGGCTTCTGTAATAGAAACCTACGGGAGTGCGGGTTCAAGATGGCGACGTGGGAGGATCCTGAACCGATCGCCTTCCGTGCACACCCCAAGCTACAGCCACGGACAGAACAACTTTCTCAGAAAAAACCCGAAAACCTGGCTGAGCAACTGCTCTGCATTGGCGAGAGACGGCTACAACAAAGCAGGTAGGAGAAGCCAGGACGTAATCTGGCTCCAAACCCCACCCCAGCCCTCCCCGCTCGGAGTTGGGAATGAAAATCCTGGAGCTTCTCTCTAAGGAGCAGAGTTTGAACACTACATTAGACGTCTCCAACTTTTAAGACCTGCACCTGAAAGACAAATCCCCCAAACATCTAGATTTAAAAACCAGCGGGGCTGGCTGTATCCAGCAGGCCCCCAAGCTACAATGAACTGAGAAACGGCTCTTAAAAGGTCTGTGTGCTCAGACTCACCTGCCCGTGGGCCCGGCGCAGAAGCCGATGGAGGGGTGCCGTGGAGGGGTGCCGGCTTTGTGCCCCGGAGGCTAGTCTTGGAGTGTCCAGAGCGCCAGGCATCTGATCTGATACTTATTTGGGGGCCTGCTGGGGTGCTCCCCAGGGTGGAGACGGGTAGGTGCCGGCTTTACGCCGGCCTCCATGCCTTGCTCCGGCAGGCCGATGCCATCTTTTTTTCTTTGGCCTCGGGTTCCCTCTTCCTTCCCGCCCTCCCTCTGCTGTGCTCCGGAGCGCCAGAATCTCCCAGGGCAGGGGGCCTTTACACACGTCTGGTGCCCCGGTTTTACGTCTAGTGCTATGGTTTTACGTCTGGTCCCTCAGCTTTTTGCGGCTGCTGCCAGGGGACCCCTCCAGATGGCCTGACTTTGGGGGCCAGCGGGGCTTACTGCTGGCTCCCTCAGGACTGTAACAAATGGACAAAACATCCAGCCGACTAAAGTTCTCCCTGGGGGATGGGGGGTTGCTTTTCCTGTCTCCGTGGAATAGAACACAACTTTTTCTCTCTCCTGACCTTGAAACGCTAGGGAGCTTTGTACAAAAAATAAATTAAAAAAAATTAAAGTTTTGTAGAGGGGAAGAGACAGTGGATGAAAAGAACAAAAGTTTTATGGCTGAGTCCTTCACAATAAAACGGACTCTGATGGAATTCTGGGTGATTTTTTCTTTCTATATTTTTTAAGTTTTTTTTTCCCCCCTGCAGTGTGGCATTAGAATGTTACCGGACTCTGATCTTTCTTAGTTTTTCTTTCTCTATCACCACATCTTTAGAATTTTATTTTTTAAGTTATGCAATATGTGAAACATATCCACAAGTAGAATGGATTTCATGGCTATCGTTCAGCTATATGTCTTTACCTCCTTGCCCCACGCCTATATTATTTTGAAGAAAATCTCATGTTCTTTCATCTATACATATTTAAGTTTGTATTCCTAGAAGAGAAGGACTCGTTTAAAAAATAACTGTAATTCCAATGTCACACCAAAAAAAAAAAATAATAACAGGAATTCTATAATATCATCAAACATGCAGTGTTTATATTTTTAATTATGTGATAAGATCCAAAAATTGCAACTGGTTGGTATGCATTTGAGTCTCTTCTACAACCTTTGTCCTTCTTTTCTCTCCCTTCCTTGCAATTTAGTATGTGAAGAAATTTTTGTATTTCTAGGAGTTTTTCCATAATCTGGCTTTTTGCTGATTCATATTTGATTTTTGAGAATTTTCCTTTATTTCTTTTTTCTTAATATTTTTTTGTTATATTTCATTACATATTCATTGTATTTCATGTTGAAGGTTTTAAAAAATATTTATTTATTTATTTATTTATTTTTTAAATATGGAGAATTATAGAAAGAAATATTTTAGTTCCTCTTCCACTCTGAGGATAGACCTCTTTCAATTGTTGGGATAGAGCTCTTGAGGGCTCTTCTTAGGAATGAAACTAGCCCAACAAATACCTTCCCTCTTTCTCCCTCTCCATAATTCATTAACCAGTGGTTCTTAGCGGGATAGTACTGTTCCCAAGGACTGTTCTGGAAACTTTCTGGTTTTAGTTGTCAAATGGCTGAGGGGGTGGGGGAACCTAATAGACTCAGCAGGGAGGAGCTGGGAGGTTAGATGTCCTGCAATATGTGTCACTGTCCTTCACAGTGAAGAATTTTCCCATGTACTGCACTGCTTTTTAATGTTACCCTCAAATTCATGTAGTCAAAAAGTTGTTTATAATACTCAGAGACTGGATTTCAGTTCCGTTTTGCCTATAACCACAAAGTTACTCTTCCACGGTTTTTACCATACGTTGAATCTACTACAAATTCAGTTACTGTGGTGTCTAAATGGGGTGTCTGTTGAATCAGTTGGGGGCCTCCCAGTGTGGGGCCATGATCAGGTGGAAGCCAATGGTATTGGAGGTGAAAATTCACCTGAGGCAGAACAAAAGAGATAGAAACGTCCCTTTTTTGGTAACTGTGCCTACTTGTAAGTAGCCCATTGATCAGTTAGGCCTATGGATATTTTGATGTAGGAGGCCTCCTAAGCCTGTCTGTATTCAGCCAGGTGGTTGCTGTGGGCATTTTCCATTGCTCAAGCCTATTTGCCTAACAGCAGCCTCTATAGTTACTGGGTAAATTGAGGCAACACGGAAATCTGTTTTGTTTGGACCTTTCCATGTGAGAAAACTACCAGTAGCATTACCACTCATGGTTTTTGAACTGCTAACACAACACAGCTTTATTGTGTGCTTTTTGGCTGTTGCCTCCACCAGGCTACTTCTGAATACAAGTATGTGACGATTTCTCCATTATGTCTCCTCATTCAGGGCAGTGCCTCCTAAACTGTGACATGAGGTTGCTGTTGTAGTCTGCCCAAGCAGTTATGTTGTGAAGCAGTATTATTTTATTTTATTTATTTACTTTTTAAGGATTGCGGCAATAGGGACAGAGTCAGAGGGTGCGAGAGAATCTAAAGCAGACTCCATGCTGACCGCGGAGCCCGATCCCACAACTGTGAGATCTGACCTGAGCTGAAATCAAGAGTTGGACAATGAACCAACTGAGCCACCCAAGTGCCCTGAAGCAGTATTATTTTATTATAATTTTTATATCTCCTATTTATTAGAGTTGGGACTTTATATAAATTATTTTGAAATAATTACATAGGTAGGTATGTTATCTATGGATTTTATTTTAACATGGTATGATGGGACTGCAAATATTTGTTATTAAAGCGGGGATTGGGTCTGATGAGATTGAGCCCCACAGGTTTATGTTGGTGGGGAGAGTCAAAACAGCACTGACCAGTTAGGGATCACTGAATATGTGAAAACATTTTAACAGTGGAGTTTGCGTAATAATAGCTGACACTTTAGGTAGTTCTTGCTTAATATGCTGGGAACCTTTCTTTCTAGATGCTTTACCTAAATCAACTTCTTCAATGCTCATTACAGCTCCAGAAGGTCAGTGGGAGCTATCACTCTCCCCTTCTCATAAATGAAAAAACAAGGGACCCAGATATGAAGTAATTTACCGAAGGTCACGTAACTAATAAGTGCCAGAGCTGGGATACAAACCCTGGCAATGAGGCTATGAAGTCTATTCTCTTAACCACTGCATTTGATTACTTTTCTTTTGAAGCACAATTCACTGAGCTCAAAAGAAGGAAAATCAAACATATTGGCAGAAAATATACAGGTGCTAGATTTAAAGGGAAAATGGATATGCAATTTTGCCTTTTAGAGACTAGTTGTGCTGAGTTGTGTGCGGTAGGATGAGAAGTAAACCTTTAAAGTGCATACTAGTCCCTTGGAGGAGCTCAAAAATATTTGTGAATGAAGTACTTTATAGGGTTGGCTGCAGTGGAGAATAAAATTATGGAAGAATCTCAAAGTTAATAAAGAAAGTAAGACAGAACTTGGACATCTGTACTACACAAAGGACTGTTCCAAGTGCCTTTTGTGAAATGTAGCACACCAGAAGCGTGTCTGGTGTTTCCACCATAAGCATCTTTGTTGCAGGTGTTTTCATGGCATAACTAATTGCCATAAGGCAATTTTACTGTAAAAGATAAAATCATGAAAAATAAAAGAGGGACATTCATTAAAAAAGACTGTTAAATAACACAAAAAATGAGTAACAAAATTAAAAAGGCTTTATTGAGAAATAAAAAATTGAATACATTTAAAATGTGTGTAGATCCATGGTAATACTGTGCAAATAACTGATTTTAATTTGTGAACTGTACTAAAGCACTTGTCTTCAAGGTTTTTTGTTCATAATATTATGCTTTTTTTTAAAAAAGATTTTATTTATTTAAGAGAGAGAGAGAGCATGCACATGAGTGGGGGGAAGGGCAGAGGGAGAGAGAGAAGCAGGCTCCCCACTGAGCAGGGAGCCTGGCCTGGGCTGGACCCCAGGACTCCGGAAACATGACTTGAGTGGAAGGAAGACCAACGGAGCCACTAGGCGCCCCCCTCTCCCCCTTTATTTGCTTGTTGGTTTGTCTCCTTGTTTGGCATCACGCTTTTCTGTCTTTTTTTTTTTTTTTTTTAACTAAAACTTCTTCCTTCATTAAGAGTGGTATCAGTTTCCAAATACTAGGATGCGTGTTTGTAACTGAACTTTGTATTGTGTTGTGAAAACCTTCTATGCTGGTGTGTGTTCTTGGTATATTGCTATATGTCCTTTGATAGGTGTTCCAAAGTTCCATGTGAAATGTAGGTTCAAAATTCTGCATCACTGTATAGACTATTACGAGGGCTAAGATTTGTATAATATAAAAATGAGAGTATTGCTTCAATGAAGAAATGAAAACAAGCTGTCAACCAGTTGTTGAAACCAACAAACTGTCAAACCAACCTGTCAACCAGTTATTTATTTTTTTAATGGCAAAATGGTCTTACGGCCAATTAGTTATGCAGAGAAAATGTTTGCATGAAAATCTTGCAGTGAAAATGCTTTTGGCAAAGAAACTTACTGCAAAACTAGCTAGAACCAGTGAGAGGAATTCCATGTGGGAGTTGCTTAATTTGCTTACCCAGGACCACAGAATTTTAATTACAAATGTTAATTAGGATACATCTGGTTCAAATATTCATCTTGACAATATCTGACTGGGGCTAGAGTAGGAGGGGGATATTTCTTAACAGAAATTTTAAAAATAAATTGACAGAACTCACATTATAAATACATCATATTAAAGAGTTAACCTAAATATGGGAACATTTACTCTAGTCTTTTCTGAATAAGAAGTTGGCAGAAGTGTTATGTAGGAACAGCTCCAGGAATCATTTTTGTCCTGGTCTTCTTGGGCGTCTTCTCTGGTGTGCCCCTGTATCTTCTGCAGTGTCCTTCACAAGTTTGGGTCACATGCCAGCCCTGTCTGAATGACCATTTCCCTTTGCCTGCTTCTGTCTACACATGGCCAATGTTTCAAAGTTCAGACTTTAATTACTCAGTTTTATCAATGGTATTACTATAGCTCTAGCTATTGCACAGTTTGACAGAAGGGAGGAACTTCCGTAGGTTTTTTTTCCCTTCATTTTCCTTGTGTTTTCTATGCAATGCATTCCTAGATCAGCAAATCTGCTTAATACCTTGGTCAGCTCTGGTTATCGTATGATACAGTGCAAATAGAAGATTTTGACATTTGGCCATGTCATTGGGTTTCCACTTCTAAGCCACAGAATAAGAAAGGAATGATATGGGTGATTATTCTCAATTCTTCCAAAGATGGTATATTAACAAATAACTTTTTAGATACAAAAGAGGGACATCAATGTATTACCTTGTCTTATGTATGTAAATACATACAATGACTTAGGAGGACATTAGCGTTTAATTATCTGATGGAATTTGCAAAAAGCAGCCCTTTCGTCCACCCTCGGCCAAGATTTTCACTGAGCTGCTCACTAACCAGCCATATTAGATGTTACTCCCTAGTTATTACGGAGTTAGTTTTAGAACTGCACCATTGGTCGATTCGAGCATCACTCCATCTCTTAGTCTTCTTATGGCTGACATAGACTCGGTTCTTGTACTTGATCTGCCAGGTCAACTACTTTGGTGTCATTTTTAGTTAACTTCCCGCTTCTCACTCTTTTTTTATTGCCAGTAAAGCTTTTGCTATTTGATGTTAATAATGAATAGTAATCTTAGTCTTTGACATGTCTCTGAACCCTCTATAACAATGTACTGAAACTTGTGGGGAACTCATGCCAGGTGTGGCTCTGACGTAGGCTTGGTTTTGCCTAGAAGAGTCTTCTATATGCAATCAAACGTTGTGGCTCTAAGTTACTTCCTGTAAAAAATGGCTCCCTAGCTTGCTTTTAGAAATTTTTTTTTTCTTTCTGGTCTTTATAAATCCCTTTTTGTTAGGTGTTCCCTTTACCTGCATCATACCCTTCGTTCTCACAAAATATTGTAAAGAAAATAACAACTTTTTATTTAATTAATTAAAGATTTATTTATTTTAAAGATTTGTTTATTTATTTTGAAAGAGAGAGAGAGAGAGAAAGTGAGTGGGAGAGGGGCAGGGCAGAGGGAACAGGAGCGAAGCAGTCTTCCCCCTGAGCACCTAACCCAATGGGAGGCTCAATCCCGCAACCCTGAGACCATGACTTGAGCCAAAACCAAGAGCTGGATGCTCAACTGACTGAGCCACCCACGTGCCCCACAACTCCTTTTTAAAGAAGAGCAAACCAAATCTTCATGGTTAAGAGCTTTTAAGTCATTTTTTTTGTAGGCCTTCAAGCTTTCCTAAGTTGTTTGTCATCTTATCCTGTCAACTCTACTTTTATAGTGATTATCGGTTTTATCCCTTCATTTCTATTCTCCCTGCAGCTGCCCTAGAATAGCATCTCATTAACTCTCTCACCTGGAGGACTTAACAGCTTCCTAACTGGCTTCCCAGCTCTATTTCCTGTCTTCCATGCTCTTTACATTCTCTCCCTAGAGGTACTTTTTTCAAATACAGAATTTATCAGGCCACTTTACTGCTCTGACTCCACCACCCCCTCCCCCCGCCCCGACAATAGAACAAAGTTTTTAAAACTTTGGTGTGTGACTCAGGACTTTCAATCTGTCCAAACCTACCTTTCTAGTCTTTCTCACACATCATGTCTTCAGGCATTTTCAACCAGAAGCAAACTCCTACTGTTTCTAGAACAGGCCCTCTGATTTGCAGACTGTGTACTTCCCTGCAGTTTCTCTTGCCTGGTAGGCCTTCCCTCCTCTTTCTTGTATCCCTGCCTATGCAGACCATACCGTCTCTCAGTATCTACCCAGTACTCTGAGAGTTTTGTGGACTCGTACGTACCGAGCTTAGTAAACTATCCTTTGCCTTCAGACCCCTTCAGAATTTATACTTTTCATGACACTTACTACCTTTATTGACCTTTTATTGTAGTCATTTGTGTGCTTTCCTAGTCCTTCATTCCCATCATTAGAATGCTAATAGAACCCCAACCCTGGGGTTAAGAAAATGTCTTTTACCTTTAAATATCCTCTAGCACTTAAGATAGTTCTTTGAATATATCAAGAACTCAGCAAAGGTTGGTTGAGCTTAAAAAGTATCCTCTTTTTTTTTTTTTTTAAAGATTTTATTTATTAATTTGACAGAGAGAGACAGCCAGCAAGAGAGGGAACACAAGCAGGGGAGTGGGAGAGGAAGAAGCTGGCTCCCAGCAGAGGAGCCTGATGTGGGGCTCGATCCCAGAACGCTGGGATCACGCCCTGAGCCGAAGGCAGACGCTTAAGGACTGCGCCACCCAGGCGCCCCTAAAAAGTATCCTCTTTTAAAATACACATATGCTTAGAAATGTTTAGAGAAAATCACTTGAACATTCACAAAACTGCTTAGTGGTTCTCAACTGGGGGAAGGAGTCTGTGAAGATGGCAAATACAGTCCTTGAGCTACTTTAGTATTTTAATAGGCCTAATGGAAATCATACTTTAATCTATAATGAAGCTGGGAAGCTAACTAATATATCAAATTTTTGTTTGTAATTATATTAACTCTGTGAGAATAGTATTAATTTTTTAGTCTAGGATTGTTTGGTAGTAACAGAATATACTCAAATTAGTGTATGGAAGAGGAGAAACTTAATATGATGATATAAGGATATCTTGCATAAGCCCAGAGAAGGAAGTACAGATAGGTCTCACAAAGGATGGAAACCAGATAGAGAAATTACTGAAAATGAAGATAGCAGTCTTAAGAATTCTTCCCCTGAGTCCTCAGGTATTCCCTGTTGACATCAGTTTCATCTTCCTCTCTGCAAACTGGGTACTTAGGCTCTGCTAACACACAGCTGTACAATGTCTATATCTATTTTAAAACACTTCAGTGAAGATAGTACGTGTGTATGTCTAGCTATATCTGTTCTACACATACACATATATATGGATGCACACGTGTGTGTGTATGCATATGTGTGTATATATACATCTATATATGCATAGTTGATATTTACTTGGGAAGCCAGTAATTGAATTTTGAATTTTGAAGTACTCAACCAGACACTGCTCCCAGGAAACTGGCAACATACACTAGTCAGCATTTGAAAGAACTTAACCAGAAATCCACACTCGAAAGACTGCTCCTACAGGTTGCAACCATATTTACCTCTACTTATTTCTAGACAGTTTTAATATTAGCCAAAAGGGCATTAGAAATGACTTTGAATTAGTGAAATGTGTGATGTTCAAGATATAGGGATTGACTAGAAATATTGTGTATGCAACTCTTCTTTATATGAGCAAATATGAGTATACTTCTGGAAGGGCCTTTCTTGTCTTAGGACTCGTTTGGCTCTGTTCCTGGGTTCTGTTGTCCAACTGTGATGAGAAGTTTAGCTTAGTCCTGAGGCTAAAATATTATTGCTTCTGCCTTTAGTGAAAGAACCTAATAGTTATAAATGGTCAACTTATTTTAGGACAGTTTGCAAAGAGGGCATGTCATCATCACGCTAAAACTGATCCTGTCCCAGCATTTAGGTGTACGGAAACATATAGGCCCTTAGATTCCATATAACTGGAATCTCTCAATTTTCTTCTCAGTTTCTCTGGAAAGAGAATTAACTGGCTCATTTTGGGTAAGGTCCTGCCCCGATCAACAGTGACTGAGGAACTCTATGGGTTATGTAGTCATCAACAGTGCTAAAAAAGCCTCTCACCAGAAGCTGTGGGTGTGCACTCTCTGAAAAGGGGGTCCAGGCTGGGTTGTGGGTAAAGAGTACATTTCATAGGATGGGGTATTGACAACGTAAGTTCTTTGAGACCTCATGTTAATCAAATTCAAAGCTCTATTTCTTTGATTCAGAAGAGGATATAAAATTTTTTTAAAGCTGTAGTTATTTATTATTTGTCAATAAAGAAGATTGGCCTGTCCTTTAAAAAGAAAGTGACATTCCAACATGGGACGGGTTGAGTCTCCTCTAGAGTGCTGGATGGTACCAGCTACTGCTACTGTACTAGGCCAGAGGGAAGCGCAGGTGGCGGCTCTCTTTCAACTCGACCACACTAAGTGCTTCATTCCCTGTGCGGCCTTCACTTCTTCCCAGTCCAGTTTGATATCTGGAACCTCATCTTCTGGCTTTGGATCCTTTCTCAAGGCTTCCTGGTGGGAGGCCACCACGATGGGCAGAGGGCCATATTCCTTCCGGAATTCTACCAAGTGGAGACTCTTAGCCAGTTGTTGATGGGTTTCCTTGTGGGAGAGCCCATGGAAAAGGCCCCATGGGAGGTTGACCATGTGAACCAACCCAGAGATCTTGGCATACATGTCTTGAGCCGGCAGATGGTGATGATGGCCCCATGGCTGTGGAGGCCATAGCCCCTGGGTTGTTTCTTTATCTTGATATGGGTCCTTTTAAATCTTAAAGATATGTCACAGAATATCATATGGTCTTCGCGTCGTTCTATATAATGCAAATAGCAAACTGCTCTGTTCTTTGCTTTTCTGAAAGCGTCCATCTGATCAATGTCTTTCCCAGTGGCAAAACCTGTAGCTCCTCTGCCGTTCCCCACACCGACCCGGACACGGGCTGGTTTCTTTTCCTCCCTCTTTTGCTGTCATATTGAAAACATTTCTTACCTCAAGTATCCTGGCATCAAAATCATCATATGTTTCTCCATTGGGACCAGGGTCAGGGGGGCCAAGACTGACGCCTCCCCATGTGTTTCTGCTCCATCCTCGCTCCCGTTTAAACTTCCTCTTCCTCTTGCGGTCCCACTCTTCCCTCTGCTGGACCAGGTCAGCCTCTACCTTCTCTTGCTCTATCTTGCTTCTTTGGGCAACGGTCTGCACAGCTCCCTCTCTTATAAGAGGGACATTCAGACCAGACCAGAGGAAGCCATGACACCCTTCACCAATGATCTGACCCTTGTTCAGATCCTTTGTTCTCTTTTTCTCAGTTCTTTTCCCATTTCCTTTTCTTGTTCCTGCTCCAGTCTCTGCCAAAGCGCCTTTCCAAAGCTCATCTGCTGTCAATTTAGTGAAGAAGTTATAGGATCTATACTGTTGACCCATCAAATTACTGGGAGAAGAAATACATCATTGTGTCTGTAGCTATGGGGCAAGCTGGTGAAATGATGGTTGTCTCTGATTCCTGGATATGACAAAGGGTCGTTGCTGAGAACAGTCTTCAATGCCGAAATGGAAGCTGTTGGAAAGGTGTTTAGGTAAAGCTGTGACCGCCCTCCCCGGGCGCGCCACACAGCGCAGGGAGGCAGCCCGCAGCGCGCACCGCGACCGCACGGTGGAGCCCTGGGAGCGCCTCAGGATATAAAATTCTTTTAGAAATCCAGCAGACATTTTTTTAAAGTAAGTTAAATTTTACAGAAATCAGGGTTGATTGGTAAAATAATAAAAGGATTCTTGAAATGCAATAGTGTTCCTTTTAACAGCTTTATAAATGGATGGATTTTCCAGGGGATGGGAACTGACCCTTGGAAGAAGGAGGCACTTCCATGGAAGGCAGGGAAATAGACCACTTGCTCATGGGATGCGGGAGCCCAAGTGCGATAGAAGGGAGAACGATAAGAAAAGGATTGAGCAGGACCTAGCCGACAGACTATTTTCGTATTTATATGTAAGGCCAGCTCTGCCTGCTTACAATGCAAGCAGCAAATATTACCAATTAAAATTTTTTTCCTTTATGGAGAATGACTCTGACATAGAGTGTGATTGTGACAAGGCCATTCAACAGAGCAAGTGTTTGTTGTGCAAAATTTGTTTTGATTAGACTAGCAAGGCTGTTTCTATGGGCCATCTGCTGGGACAGAAAGTTTTGTTAGAATCCTTGTTTAACCTGCATCTATGAAAAAGGGGTTGCTAAGTAAATTAATAGATTAAACAAGGGAAATGTTATGCTGATTGAGAGTGAAGGCCTTCAGCTGAAACATTTGCATTCAGACAATGGATACACTAATTATAAATATGTTATCAGTTAAAGTGCTTTTGCAGCTTGCCTTCCTGTGACAGTGGTTTCACTGCTTTGTCCTGGAATGCTTTGAAACCCCATTTCTTTAAGAAAAGTTTTCTTCCTCAAAATTTCCATTAAGTTAAATGATCTTTTTTTTTTTCCCCAATTATAATAAACCACAGAGGTTTGACTATATTCAAAAACTTTGTGGGGCACTTGGGTGGCTCAGCTGGTTAAGTGTCTGCCTTTGGCACAGGGTACAGGTCATGATCCCCAGATCCTGGGATCCACCCCCCCACCTTGTTGGGCTCCCTTTTCAGTGAAGGAGCCTGCTTCTCCCTCTCCCTCTGCTACTCCCCACTGCTTATTCTCTCTCTCTCTCAAACGAGTGAATAAAACCTTTAAAAAAACAACAACTTTGAATCTAAGTATCAGCAGTTTCAGAGAATCATGGTGGTTGGAAGGAAGGGAAGGAAGGAGGTTAAGGTAGGAGGGGATGAAGAACATGGCAAAGGGAGCTCAAAGTGGGGAAGATAGAAAGGTGGAGAGGGGGAAAGAAGATTAGATAAAAGATAATGAGCAGAAAGAAAGTGGAATAAAGAGATGCAAGGAAGAAAGAACTGTGAGGTGTGAAGAAGCAGGGAGAGGAAGCAAGGGTAGATCTGGAAGAAAGGGTTTGTTGAAAATGATTGGCTTTTAATATTTATTAGTCATATGGAAGTTAAGTAGAAATAGAAGTAGCAGTGAACTCAGAAGGAAGAAATATCTTTCAAACTTGGGTCTCTACAGTTATTACAGTTAGGAAGCATCAGAATGGTATTGGAAGACTGGTATCTCCATAAAGCCTACCTTTGCTCTGTCCTTTCCAGCTAATTGGGTTGACCGTATCTCCTCACACGTAAGGCCCCAGTACTGACCTCTATGAACCAGGCTTCCTGTAGGCCAGGTGATTGGTACTGGCTGATTTGGAATGCAAAGGAAATGATACAACCTTGGGTAAAGGTTACGCCTTTGGGACCTGTCTCTCCTTATACCATTCCTTCATTCACTCTGCTGCTTTTCTCTTTCTGTCTCTTTGACTTTCTCTCTTTGTCTCTCTTTCACACACACACACACACACACACACACACACACACACACACGATTCAGAGTGGAAAGTTGCTTTAAGAGAGGGATGTGCTTTATGGGAGTATGACATCCTCATAGTTCTACAGTTGATACAACATTATGAAAAAATACTCAAGACTCAAACAGGCACATCACATATTTCTTAGTCTCGGCTGTATCTTTGCATTTCTTGGTGGTTGTAACATAAATACCAGGCATTATTTTACTCTTAAGGGGACTGTGGTTTGAGAATCAGTGGCAGATTTGGTGCTACCTTTTTTCTTTTTCCAACCTGAGTCTGTATGGGGCAATGCCTCCCAATAAGTTGAGGACCAGGCAGAAGGTGAGTTCTCTTAGCCCATTGAGATTGGATTGCTTTCCCGGTTCTAAGTTTTCCAGGGAAATTTCCACTCTTGAAGAGGTCATTTGGAAGCAGGAAATTAATGAAAACCTCTCTTATTTTTTTTTTTTTTTTCCTTGAGAGACCAGACTTTTTGGTAGATTGGGGCTAGTACGTTAGTGGCTCCTTTTAAATCTACTGTACATTCTGTACGTTATCAAGTAGTACCTGGACTCTGGGACCCATTATGCTAATGGATGCTTATTTTCTCACCTCACTTCCCTGTCAAAGATTTTCCCTGAAGCTGGTTTCATTATAATTTTAAAAATGCCATCTGTCTGTCTAAGAGTCTTTCCCCTCTCTTTTGGACAGATTTGTATCTGATTTCTTTCACACAGTTCTATTGAACTTCTCCAGGTGCAGAGAGTAGCCATTATACAGCTTCTGTCCAAAGTCATCTTTTTTCATACTACTGCTGTGCAACTGTTGGGGGAGTTTGTCACTATTAACCTTGGGCTTTTGTAGCAGCGATTAAGCTCCTTTATTGGTTTATCCGGCATGACACCGGCATAATTTAAATCACATCCTTGTCTATGCACAGTTCATTGCTTTCACCCCTTTATCTGCAGCATAGCTTATGAGTTTTTTTTTCCCCCTCACAGTACCTTAGAGAGATGTCCTTGGGTCCTTCGTATTTTGCACCTGTATGTTTTTCTGCCTGTGGTATTCTTCTTTACTCATGCGTTACATGCACTTCAATGACCTATGTACTGTTGTGTTGGTTCTAGCCAATGCTCACAATGGCCCAGATGTATTATCTAATTGCCTTTTCAGCTATTAACACTTTTAGTAGTGACATCTTGGAAATGAAACACTAGAAAAATGTGGCAGTTTTCTGCGTGACCACTTTTATGTTGGTTTTCTTTGGTTATTTCCTATGAAGATTTCCCCTTGCCTATAGTCTTTTTGAAAAATACACTTTACGTCCTTCTAATGATTTCAATTGTTCCCATGTCCTTCATTCTTCTAATCTTTCCCATAATTTTTAACTCACATATAAAGTATGTTTTTATGGGATGTTTTTGTTTTATTTTTAAAGATAAAAATCTCATATATTAGCTTTTGTTTTATCCTCTTGCTCTGCCCTTTCATTATTCTGATTTTAGGACTCCAAATATTTGTAGTCCAGTGACTTATAGACAAACCCATTTTTTTTCATGTTTTAAACAAGGCAAAGTCAATGGTACTAATATTCATGGATGGGTTACTATCCAGGGGCCATAATTTAGAACATGAATCACTGTCATTCATTCATCAATTTTTTTTAGAGTACTTTTTATATCCTGAGCATTTGTTGTAGAGAATAAAAGCCACAAAGTTCATAAATAAGGCTTCCCTGATTATATACCTGCATTGCAAGAAAGAGAGGGTACACTAGCCCGTGGCTGGGACCCATCACATCCAGTTCCTTAACATGAAAAAATGAAAGACTCTCTTTGGTACATTTGGTAGCCAGTACCACCTCCAAGATTTGCTTTATGGTCAGCAGGAGAGAGCTTGTCTTTATGACCCTTGGGTAGGGAAGTTGATATATCAAGATGCTTATCAGGGATGGGCAGAGTGGATCTTGTAGTTCTACCATGCTTCAGAAAGGCTCTTTGAAAGCATTTGATGACAACATTTGAAAAAGTTCACAGTATTTGTCCAGTAAGGTATTTAGGATCTGTAAAAAGGGTAATGTATTTGTCAAGGGGCATAAGACATGAAATCTCCTTGTTGGTTGAGATCTTTACTTTTAGAAGATATGATAAGAGGTTCTGTTATTGGGGAGGGAATTGATTTCTCATCATGTGGTAGTAGGTGCTGGGAGTATGATGGTGAGCTGTAGATATTGAGTAGCTATTAAAGCCTTTTGACTGAAAGAAGCCATTCCAACTGAGCAATAAGGTAGAGGGAGCCTAGAGGGACAATCAGATGCATGCGTACTCCAGATGCTGTACTGGGCAGAGCAGTGGCAGTATTTGGACATTATGTCAGGGACAGGGGAGGGGAAAGGAGGAACACCCAAGGCACAAGCTGGGTAGATAGCTCGGGTGGGTAACTGCTGAGAAGAGAAGTGGGATTCAGGAATGGAGACCAGGAACTCAGATGAGCTGTCAACTCAAGGGGTCAAATGATCTTGGAAGGACAAGGTGATTGGTTCTGTAACAACAAAATCATACTGCCCTTAGTTTTATTTATGGATGGGGAATGAGAGGTATAGGTATAAAGGGCGTAAATAGGATGAGCTCACTTGCCTCAAAGAATGTATATTGGAGGGTGTTTTCATTGTTATGAACCCATCCTAGAATGCCTTGCTGTCACTGGAGACTGATACCCTTGTTTTAACCTACATAGGTATAACAAGTGTTTCTCCTGCACCAAGGTTCAGTAGAGTCACAAAATCAGCTCAAGCCTCACCAGATTACTGGAAGTCTAGTTCTCCATTAGTACTTTCTTCTCCCAAGATGATCAGGAAAGGATATACCCACACCCTGTAGAGGTGGTGTGTCTCCTTTGTTTGGCTGCCCCTCTGCTGCTTGGACCTGGGTGCTGCTGTTCCCCTTGTTGATATTTCCTCCGTGGCCATTAGTACAACTAATGCTGCTTCCACTGCAATTCTAATCTTATGCCCACCACCACTGTCGTCCATATGGTCATCACCACTAACTTTGTGCCTAGGTTCTGGGTCTTTCCCCAGCTTGCCTCCGTACTGTGGCAGCTGTGCTCTGCAGGCTACAGATTATTCTGTGTCTCACCTGGGCTTGGGCAGCGGAGATAATGGCTCGCTCAGTCCTAACATGGCCAGGACTACTGTTTGCTCTGTTTCACCCTCTCTGGCAGCTGGAATTGTTAGAATCTGAGAAGCACTAGATGTGTTTTTCCTCAACCTTTAAAAAAATACATATTATTATTTTTAAGATTCCTGGCACAAGGAGGATCCCCTTCTCTGCCTCCCCATCTCTGGCCTTGCAGCTGGAAGTTCTTCCTGAGCCTCTGTGCTCAGCCTGTTGTCTCTCGGAGACTACCTGCCCCAGAACCCCAACATGAAACTGAGAATGACTGTGTGGATGGCAATGGTGGCGGCAGTAAAAGGGGAAATTGCAGGGGCTTCATAGGCAGAGATAGATTTCCTTCATTTTTGGCTTTTTTACACAAGAAATTTAGGAGAGCCACTGGCCGAATTAACCCTGCAAGGGAGCTGCAAGACTAACCTCAAAGATGGTTCTGAATGAATTGGAACAGTGCGTTATCTTATTTCCAAGACAATTCAGAACCTCTGTGGGCAATTTGTGCCCCAAAATCCATGGTTGCTGACGGTGGCCAATTATACTGAGTGCCCTGTATCACAGACAGAGAAGGAAATCATTGTGGAACTTTACCTAGGGAGGGATCTATAATTCAATTTCCTAGGACTGGTGCTGGAGAACATCCAGGTAGTTTTGAACGTTCCTCCAAAACTTTTTTAAGAAGGTCGTAATCATTGGAACCTTTATTATGTTGACCTACTTACAGGATAAACTTGAGCAAATTGATTTTCCTCTCTTCAAAGCATAGGTTCAAAAGTTTCCTTATATATTTATATAGTCCGCTGTCTTGCGATTATATAACATTCATACCAGTTTATTTATTATTGTTTTATCTTTCTTAGCACAATGAAAGCTTCATGAAGGCATGGATTATATTGATCTTTTTCACCATTGCATCCCTCGCATTAATTAAAGTCTCTGGTAAACAGGTGCTCAATAATATTTGTTCAATGAATAAATGAATGAATTATGGTAACCCAGCAGAGCCCCAGATTCAGACATGATGGGACACGTCTATAGGACTGGAGGAACAGGTCTACCTTATTCACTATAGGGAAGGAGACACCTCTTTGGAGGGAATTCAGTCCAAGTAAAGAGATCATCAAGATATCAACTGTGCTAAAAGGACTGTGGAGTAGTGTCTTAAAGGAGGAGGGATTCGGATAATGGCAAATGTCATTCAAGTTGTAACCTGATGCAGCCTCCTGGGCTGAGCTCTGGGGTAAGAGAGCTCCGATTAAAGTTGAGGGAAAACTAGGGAACTGTAAATCACATGTCAGCTACATTGACGCCAGCAGCTTTTACGGTGATGGCAGATAGCACTGGAGTCTCTGCTCGGATGGCAGATGCCTCCTGTGACACAGCACGGTGAACAGCTTCACGCTGTCAGCACCTGGGGTGGACAGCATCTGGTTGGGTGTCGAGGGCACTGACAGTCGTGGCACTGCTGTGGTGAGCAGAGCGGCAGAAGTGCCTCCAATAACATGATTCTGGGACAGCCAGCCATCATGAATTAGGAGAAGAGGAAACGGAGGATGCCACAGGCAGCTGAGAGGATGCCCCATTCTCTGCCACGAAATCCCCATTTGATACCACTAGGGTTGCTCAAAAATGTTGGTGGAGAATTCGAGAGGGACTGACTAGTTGCAGGTTGGCCTTAGGGGAGAGGGGAGGAATTGCAAGTTTGGATGGTTATTTCCCTCCCTGCCTATTGCTCTCTCACCCTTCCATTTTCCCCTGGATTGGAGTGTCCTGGAGAACATGAACTAATAAACAGAAACTAATTGGTTATGGCTGGAGTTATCCCCATCTGGGGTTTTGTACCCCGGTTCTGGGATCCTTGAGATTTGGGAACCTAATTTACTCCCTCACTCTAGGAAAATGCAGCTTTTATTGAAAAAAACAATCCTTAGCTTGTCACAACTAGTAAAAGAAGTCCTGCTGCAAACCTCCCTTGTTTACCTGGAGAAAAATTGCACAGCCTTTTTGGTTAGGCTAGAGATACCTTAGAGCAAAGTATATAATGTTGGGACTCCACATTTTAGCAGGAAATCATTTCTACTAATAATCTTTACCCAGTCTCAACTTCTCTTCTGCTTGAATTCATTTGTGCTGTTCATTTGGGTTCTAACATCTTGAGACTCCATTCCCCCTACAACTGAGAATCTCATTTAGTTGACTTCCCTCCTCTCTGCCACACTAACCTTTTTTTTTTTTTTTACCTGAATGTGATCCTTTTACAAGCTTCATTTAATATTCCCAGAGCCCAGTGTTTAGCCCCATGCGCATCCAATTTCATTCTCATCAACTCTGGTGTGCTCTTAGAGCTGGCTGACTTCTCCTGGCGGCCCTTTTTCTTGGGCACATTCACTGAAAAAAATCTATAAATTTGCCCACCCCAAGAAATTGGTCAGGTGTGCAGTATTCACCAGGCTTGTCAAACCCTGTCAGAGCTAGCAAATCAGAAACTGTAGATGCATTTGACTTTAAGTTACAAAAGGCAAACAGCTGCATATTCTCTGATCCTGTCAGCTCTGAATGTTTCCAGAAACAACGACAACAACAACAACAAAGAATTTTATCTTGAAATTTGGCAGGGCAAAGAAGTAAACAGACTGACTCTCACCTGAAATCCTTCCCTGCCTCTCTCCCCAAGGGATTTAACATGCTCTGCCTACAAGTGACCCAAATTTTAAAGAATAATTTACCTTCTGTTCAAGGTCTTAGTTTTCTCCATGTTTTCCCCCCCATTAGATAATGAAGCCAGTGACTCAAGGGGATCGGTATTATTAATTATTTGTTATATTGAGATTCTAGATCACTGGTTGAAAGCGATTGCTGCTTCTTTAATCCCAATATAATCCCCCCTCAGGATGACCCCCCCTTTGGATTGCAGCATACAGAATTAGAGTGGTGTGATAGGGAGGTTCAGGAAGCTCAGAGAGAGTGAGAGAAAACCTTTTGTTCTTGTCAGCCATCATCTTACAGTCCAAGGAATAGACTACAGCTTGCTACTCCTGCTTTTTGTGTGATGTATCTTCATTTTTTATCTGCCTCCAAATTATGTACACCCTCACATCACAAAGGTGTGTGTGTGTGAGAGAGAGAGATATCATCGGATTTGGTTCTTGCAATTTTATAACGTGGTTCCTAGTAGAAATTATAGGGATTTCTAATGAAGTTGCTGGTGAGGGAACAGAATATGCTAGGTAACTAGAAAGGTTGTTCTTCCTTGTTAAAGCAGAATCAGATGTGTGCTGAGAATAGGATGAGCCAAAATGTTAAAGTGACTCTGTCACTCTGATGAGACTATCAAGGATGAGCCAAAGTAAAAAGTATAAGATGAACTGAGTATGATAAAGTATAGAGTTGTCTGTATCAGCCAATGGCTCTGTATCCCTGTCATCTAGGGGAAAAACGTTTAATAGCCCTTCCAGTAGCTTATGCATCCTAGATGGCAGGGTTATGGGTAAAGAGCCCAAGGCTGCATTCATGAGGCGGGGTGGGAGGGAAGCCAGTGGTCAGACAGTTCCCAAGATTGGACCCTGATTTTTCTTCTAACGTATATTCCTCTAGCCATGTATATGGGTAAGTAATGCTAGCTGCTTAATAAGAAATTTCCAGATATATAAGCTCAGACATGCTAGATGTTTATTTCTTGCTCCCAAGTGGTTGACCCCGATTGGTAAGTTTTGTTCACCTTAGCTGTGACTCGGGATCCATGTACTTTCTAGAGAAGCTGCACAGATGATTCTGGTTTTCATCCCCAATTGGCTAACCAACAGCCAACAACATAGTCAAAGAAGAAGCTCTCTTTTATGTAAGAGCTTTTGAAACTGTTTTCTTACTCTGAGTTTGAATTTTTGCAATATCAGTTATTCCAGTTCACTTCTCCAGTACAACCTCCACAGGGAGAATATAAAATATGGTCTTGCTTCAAAAATACTGATCACCCACCTCCAACATTACATGTACGTCTGCATTCCGGACAGCATCTCAGTTCTTTGCAGCAATTTTTCCCGAGGATGACATTGGGTTTTATAATTTATCTTCTTGCCAGAGAAACAGGCAGGGTTTAGGCTTTAGTGTTCCATAATTGATCATACTTTTAGTGTTTTGCTTTACCTGAATAAGAATAATTATATTTTTAAATAACTTTTATAACTTTTTATTGAGCTTTGATTATATACACAAACATTGTTTATGGATTGAATTTTATGATCTCTCTGTATATCAAATATTTTCCAGATTTGTCAGAGAGTGTTGGTTACAAAAATAGTTCTAGAGTCAAATCAGGCAGGAAAATCTTCTACTAGAGAAAATCTTTATTTTAAATGTAGCAAAACAGGGCTGTATCTTGCTTCATGTTTTTAAGTGTGTTCCTGAATAATTTTAGATGAAAGACATGTGACTTCCTGCAAAGAGGATTCTAGGTTTTTCCTGTGCTGATGACAGGGACTGCCTTTCACACTGTGGTGGCAGTGTGAAGAATTAGCTCAACCTTGTCAGGAAGAACATCTAAATATTAATTATTTCAAAACCCCAAATCAGTATTTTAGACAAATGCTTTGACATAAAGATGGGTTATGTAATATTATGCAATGAGTAATATTATTTGGCTAACTAGGGGTCCATCTGTGATTAATATCATGTTAGACACTGGAATTCAACACCGTTCCATATTGCTTTGTTTGGCAGGTCAAAGTTCTATAGTTGTAAAAGTGGTAACTGCAATTTTCAAACTCTTGAAGGCCACTGCCATTTCATTTGTATTTATGTAGTGATGTATAGTATATACACTTTGGGACATTTGACCAGCATTGGAACTTATCTCTGAGAAAAGGCTGGAACCCCATTTGTGGGCACTCCTATGGCATTTTAGATGTGCAACTATTCAAGACTGTAAATGAGACCTAGCAATGGCCCTAGGAGAGCAGCATCTTGGTTATAGAGATGTTCTTTCAATCCATACTATAGAATGCCTACTCTTCAGGAATTGCTAATTTCTGTAGTTCTTATCATATCAATTCTTCTTAAAAACCTGGTGGCATAATTGATCTTTGATAGGAATAGTAAGGGATAAGTTAAGCAGTCATCCTATAAGCTTCTTTCAAATTTATCTATGTATTAGGAGAAATCATCGGAATGCTACATACCGAGAGTGTATCACCACCCCCTGCCCTTCACTTGAATTTCTTCTAAAAACCAAAAACTTTACCTTCCATCCTCAGCTTTCACAAAGGTCTAGTATAAGGAATAACCATATGTGGAAGGTTTTTGTAATAGTTTTCATTAAATGGCTTTTGAGAATGTGTCTGTTATACTGCTCAGTCTCTTATACAAATATCTTTGTGACAAAACCTGCTCAGGAACTGACGAACAGCTATTCATTATTCTGTGAAATTATGCCTCTATTAAACTCATTTTTATAAGATCTTTACTTTGATTTTTAGGAAGTTCAATTTCTAGCCAATTCTTGCAGCTTTTTTTTTTTAAAGATTTTATTTATTTATGTGACAGAGAGACAGCCAGCGAGAGAGGGAACACAGCAGGGGAGAGGGAGAGGAAGAAGCACATACTTTTATGTTATTTATTTATATACTTATTTATTTATTTTAAAGAAGGGAGAGAGAGAGAGGTGACAGAGAGGGGCAGGGGAGAGGGAGAGAAAAAAATCTTAAGCAGTCTCCATGCCCAGCATGGAGCCTGATGTGGGGCTCAATCTCACAACCTCAGATCATGACCTGAGCCGAAATCAAGAGTCGGGCACTTAACTGACTGAGCCACCCAGGCATCCCATTATGTTATTTATTGAGTAAATTAAATGTTGGATTTGGTACCATTTTTTGTTTTTATGTTATTTATTACTCATTAATTCAACAAATGTGTTTTGAGGTCCTGGAACAGTGCTAAGCTGGTGGGGATAGTGTAGGATTAGAGAAGACATTCCTCGCATCTTAAACACTTAAAGAGTTTTCAGTCCTTACTTTTATTGTGAACTGCCTCAAAGTATTTTGGAACAATTTAAATGTAAATACGTACCCCGTCTCTCCCTGCTATTGTGACACCAGCTTTCCCCTCTCCTGCAAAAAATCTCTCCAGTTGGATCTCAAAGTCTGCAGAGTGTGTGTGATGATTGCTTCTGGGCATGTGCCTTTTGTCTTCTGTCATTTTCCCTCCTCAGATCTCTTTTTCATACTGCTCTTCTGAGACTGTTTGAGGCATCTCTCTGCTGCTGTTGCTTCCTGTTCCTGGCTGCTCCCTCTCCAAGCCATCCTGTACCAAGGTCACCTTGAACAAAAATGCTCTGTCAACATGGGTAGAATCTCTTTTCCTCTCCTCCCCACCTCCTCACCTCATTCTGCCATGATAAACCATAAAGTGCTGCCTTGCTTGCCCACTGTTGTATAGAGATTTCTATGAAAGAACCACATCTTAGAGATTTTTTTTGCAGGTCACTCTCTGGGACTCTGACTTGTGTCCTTACTTCTGGCTATCCAAATCCCCCAGAGCTCCTAGTCTGTCCTAGGTTTGTATTTAATGTTGACATGTTCATTATAATCAACTAAATGTGTTAAATGAGTATAAGCTGATATGGGATTTCAGAACTTTTCCTCTGCTGTTGTCAAAAAGTCTATTAGCTTTATTCCTGTTGGTCAGAACTTCAAATAGTTTAGATATAGTTTAGATGATGACATTTTCTATCACAGTTACATAGAGGAAAATTACACTTAATGGTTTAGTGACTCACTGAAAAGAACACATGATAATCTTTCCAAAGCCCTTATTCCTTTTTTTTTTTTTTCCCCAGATTAGGAAAGCAAGTTTTGATTTTCACTGAAGAGTTGATTTTTGCTGAACCTGTTTTATCCTCTTTGGTAATTATCATGACATCACAAGGAAAGGTAGTTAATACTCTCTGATTCTAGTACATAGTCAATAGGACAAATAATAACCTGCAAGCAAATTGAGAAGACTTGTAATATTAATATTGTAATAGAAGGAACTCAGCGTTACACCAGGGAAGGGAGAAAAATTCAACTAATATAAGCAATAAGAGAAATAAACTTTCTAATAGAAAGAGATAAAAGGCATTTTCAATCATCTTTTGGTTATCTTTTTGGTTAGCCACTTGGTGTTCCTAGGAGACCTGTCTGAAGCATTTTGCTGAATTATTGAGTAATTTAATGTCAGAGATTCACTAGACTTTGAATTTTGTAGCCAGATCAGAGTACTATACTAATGATTGGGAGGGGATCAGGCCAAAAGGTGAATAGGTCTTAGACATGTAAGAGATCATCACAAATCATACCTAAAAAATGGTTGAGTATAGCATGTAGCATCTCTTCCCAGGAGTTTTAAAGATAGCTTGTCCTTGAAAATGCCAAAGAGACTCTATATTAACTTTATCAGTCAGATAGTAGGGCCACTTTGAGTTTACGAGATAAGAGATTTCTTTAGCAGGAACTAGACTGTGCACAGTTGTTGGGGGACTTGGAAGTAAAGGTCTGCAAGGGAGGATTGAGGAGGAGTCCCTAACCGGTCAGCCCGATAGACCAGAGTGACTGAACAAATGAGCTTGTAGGGAAATCTGCAAAGTGAGCACATTCAGCTGAAGTGGGACTGTGAAGGGACAGCTCAGGAAGTGAAGCATGGAAGTAGCTGCTGTGTTTCATTGTAGGCAAACATGAGGGTGGCTGGTGGAACCAACAGTTGAGAAGACAGGCTGGGTGTAGAATGAAGGAGAGTCGAAGCCCACCAGGCACTTCTTCATCTGTCCATATCTTACCACAAAGATTTCTGAGAACAATAGTTTTGCTTTACTTCTGCTTTCCAATCTTGTGGATTGGATTCTGCTTTCAAATTCTTCTTTTTGGCCAACTCTAACGCAGAAACATACAGAGTAGGAAACAATGGGAAAAATAGTTCACAGCTTAATCAAATTGATACAGCAAAATCCAGCAAACTCTTGCACCCATAAAAGATGCCTCAGCTTTGTCCAGAGGCCGGACTGTAATGGAAAGAATTCCCATACACATTTCCATGACACTGTAATCCCCACAGGGCCATGGCCAGGTTATACTCAGTTCATATACCTAGTTTATAATACCTGGTTCATAATGGGAACTCGGGCAGCTATCATGGTGCCTGGCTCAGAGGAATTACATAAATATACATTGGATAAAAAGAACTGATTTTAAGTCAGAAGCTCTGAATTCAGTTTTGTTTCTGCCACTGTACCAGTTATCTGATTCTTGACTCTTAGCTTCATAGTTACCCTTTTGTATTCTCCTCTATATTACACATGGTGGGAAGTCAAAAAACCATATTTCCTGGAGACTCTTGACTTAGTCAATGGAACAGTGCATCATGAAATAGGAGAGCGAAGCTGTGTTTTTTCTGCTTCTGGCTTTAACAGCTGCAGGAGCAGTGGTAAGTGACTATGAAAACTAGCAGTGAAAGCAACAAGTCCAGAAGTTTCAACAGAACTGTTTGTTGGCTTCTGGTTTCTTGTCCAAAGGCACATGGGTTCACACAGTTCTGCTCAGTAGTGCAGTGTCCATTGACTTGGATATTATCACTTCCTTTTCCTCCAGCTCTAGAGGTGGTAGTGGTTTCCTAACACTACTGGTCATCTCCTTTTTTTTCTCCTCTAGCTTTTCTAATACATTGGTAACCAATTTCTTGTATTAAATTACTTTTAATCGAAATAATGAGTGTGGTTGCTGTTTCCCTAGATGCATCTGTATGATGTAACCTTCTACTAGCTTTGGAACCTTGAGCATTTGACTCTCAATTACCTCAACTTGAAAATGATGGTGAGAATCCCCATGCCGTTGTAAAGGTCTAGTGCAATCATGTTTGTAAAGGTGCCCTAAATATTATAAACTACTTATTAGATGTAAGTTGTTATTAGTTAACATATAGTTTTTCTGGAGGGAGAGTCGTACCGTGTTTGAATGCATGGGCTCTGCCTGGGTTCATATTCACTTTAGCTACTGATCAGCTGTGAGAGGTTGGGTGAATAGTATACTTCTCTAAGTGTGTTTTCCTATATATAAATGGGGTCATAATAACACTTATCTTACCAGACAGGAGGTATTAAGTGAGATATCACGTATAAAGTAATTAACTTAGTGTCTGGCACATCATAAATGCCCATCATTATAATTATTGTTATTATTATAATTCTGTGTAATTGGTGAGGGTAGTGTGTAGTGTATTATGGGACAGAGTTGTATGATGGACCCAAGAGAGAACTAGCAGTCAATCTGAACAAATCATCAAAAATAGATTAATGTAAAAAGCAACTTCTTCAAGATTTAATAGACAAAACAGAGTGAGTAAACTCTACAGTTTTAAGAAAAAAAAAAAGAAAACCACTTCTTCAAATTCCTGAATATCAAAACATTGATTTGTACTTACTTTGAAAATATTTACAATTTATTCATCATCAAGATTGTAATAAGTATTCATTGTAGATGAATTTAAAAATATACAAGCATAAAAAGAAAGGAATAAAATATCTTAATTCTAGTACCTGGATGTGAATATGTTAATATCTTGTTATAGGTCATTCTACTTTAGATCTTGCTTAGTGATAGGTATTCACACACACAAGACAGATGTATGCTTTTCAGCAACTCTTGTTTTGGGTATGAAATGTTTGTTTCTTTTAAAATAATTAGATAACTTGAGAAAAATGGTCTAATTGCCCACTGAGGACATGGCTCTGTGTCTAGCTTACTATCCTGCCTTTAGATCAGGAATCAGAAACTGCACTTTTTTTTTTAAAGATTTATTTATGTATTTTAGAGAGAGAGAGAAAGTACAAGTGATAGGGGCAGAGACAGGGAGAGAGAGAATCTCAAGCAGACTCTGTGCTGAGCTCAGAGCCCAACACAGGGCTGGATTTCATGACCCTGAGATCATGACCTGAGCCAAAACCAAGAGTCAGGCGCCGAACTGACTGCACCACCCACGTGCCCCAGGAACGCATATTTTTAACTACTTTATTCAGTTGGAATAAAGTGTTAAAATTTGAATCCTGGATGTTACATCCCTTCTGAGTCATGATGGTTAGCTGTTTAAACAAAGATTCCTGCTTCTGGTGTCAGCACCTGCTTAGGCTGGGACTACATTCTTCAGTCCTTCTTTCATCTAAGGTACAGTTGACTATATGACTGGTTCTTACCAACAGAAGATAAGGAAATTTGTTGCTTTTGATCTAATGCAATTGAGAAGTGGGTTTGCTTTCTCTACCTTTTCTGTTTGGACACTAGGGGATGGTGGAGCCATAGATGGAAGGTGTGTAGGTTCCTGAATCATTATGCAAAGGAAAACTTTTGGCAGACCAGTAGCACTTGCATTAGACTTACATAAGTGAGAAGTAAATTTCCATTGGATTAAACCACTGAACTTAGCATTATCTTAATACACGTCTTGAGCCCACATGGAATGTTCTCTCTTTATCCTCTTCTTTCTCCTCAATGTCTCCTTTGTATATTGATCTTTATATTTTCCACAGCTCTTAGCATACAGTACCTTGTACATAGCAGGCACTTAATTAATGTTAATTATAATTAGGCATGGTTCCTGTACTAATATAAATCCTTAAAATGAGCTTGAAATAGTTTCAAGGTAGCGTTTAGAAAAATGCAATATTCTAATAATGTAGTATAGACTAAGTACAAGAAAACTTTTATTATAACTAGAAGAAGATTCATATACAAAATAAGCTCAAGTGGAAGATTTATTCTCTATTTCTAGAGGCACTTAAAATAGAACATTGGGAAAGGTGGCATTTTTGTGTGTGTGTGGCAGGCAGGTCTTAAATAAAATTGAGATTGCTTTCTCTTCTTTTTTCATTATCTTTCTTACTGACCCCTGTCTTTCTTGCATTTTTCCAAACTTTTTATGCCCTTTTAAATAGGAGAACACCAGAAGGCTCTCTTCAATTAACATGACAGCCATCTTCCCAAGGGCCTGTTCCTGCATTTGATAGGTAAACTAGAGTGGTGAATATTTCAGACCTGGGGGAAGGCACTGTGATGCCTGGCCTATGTGGAGATATTTTTCAGCTGATGGGCCTGCTGGCATCTCTCACATCACTCCGAGGAGGCATCTCCATTCTGAATATGCAAATATTGTACTCCCAGACATAAAAGATCCCATCTAACTCAATCATGCTTCAAATCTCTGAGTGGAGCTTCTGTCAGAATTAATCATAATTTTGAAACTGCCCCTCAACAAGAGGAGAAATTGCGTGTTCTAGTTTGGTTTCCTTCAATAGCTTTTAGTTCTAATATTTGTATTTAATTTATTAATGACTTCAAATAAAATATATTTATTTTTCATTATGCAAAAAATCCAAAGAGCTGGAGCGCCTGGGTGGCTCAGTCGGTTAAGCATCTGCCTTCGGCTCAGGTCATGATCTCAGGGTCCTGGGATCGAGCCCTGCATCGGGGTTCTTGCTTAGCAAGGAGTCTGCTTCTCCCTCTGCCCCTCCCCTCACTTGCTCTCTCTCTCTCTTGCATGAATAAATAAAACCTTAAAAAAAAAAAAACAACAAAGAGTCGCTGGATTGGACCAATAACATCAGAGCATCGCTAGAGAACTCAGTCAACTTCTGTAACTTCATACAGTATTTTATTATATGATAATCATCTAAACAGCACTTTAAAAAATTTAGATCCAGGATCATCTCAGAGCCTTTGCCTGCCCAATTAAGTTCTACAGAATCAAAGAAGCTTGGAAATAATGATAACTAATTATGTATTCTGTAAAAACTGCAAGTTTCCTTTGTGTATCTTTGTGTGTCTAATGGTTTTGCTAAGGGGAAGAAGAGTTCAGGGTATCACCACCAGGTGTACAGCTAAAGGCCTAAGACAGAAAGACAAAGGTTGGCTCCTATGTGCAGAGAGCTCTGAGCAATTGCATAGAACCAGGAAGACAATATTTCAAATAGTGTCTAGTAGCTTATGATAATTGATTTTCTAGAGGCATGATTCAGCATGTGAATCATGCCTTCTTCAACTCATGTCTCTAGTGTTTAGTAGCAAACTTAGAAAATAGAAAAGCCACTCTGCAAATGTCTGTTAAATGAAGAATTTGGATTCAGAGATCTTGGGTTTACATTTCTGTGTACTGTTTATTGGTTGTGTGCATTCTTTCATTTATTCACCCTTTCATATTTCCTCTCATTCTACCACCATATACGGAGCACCTGTCCTGTTTCAGATACTGTGCCAAATGCTGGGAGTATAGAGATGAATGAGAGTTGTTGGTCCGCATTCACCATCTAAGTGGAGAGGTAGGGGACAGACCAAGCTTAATGTCATTTGATAAAATTTGTGAAGGAGCGAGCACAGAAGGAGGCAACCTATCTCTGGAGGAGGTAGGGAAGGAACAATCCAAGATCGTGTGTTTTAGGAGAAGTGATGCTTGGACTGAGTCTTAATAAATGAGTTGAAGTCTGCCGGGTGGGCAGGAGTTAGACCGGGAGTGGGGGGTGTTTTATGAAGAAACCACCTATGCAAGGGAAGGGAGTCTGTGTACTGGAGGAAAGGGATGTGACATGGTGAGGGGTATGTATGAGACCATAGTAGGAGTAACCCTGGGGAAATTAAGGGGTCAGATCATTGTATACTTTTCATGCCATGCTAAAGTGTCTGAACTTTATCCTAAAGATGAAAAATGAGAGAATTTGAAGTGTGTGTGGGTGACATGGTCAAATTTATAAGTTACTTATTGTGGTAAGGCTTTTTTTTTTTTTTAATCCATAAAATGTAGAAAGATTAGTTATCCCTGAAAGTTTCTGTGAAGATGGGATGAGATGATAAGCTTAAGAGTATTCTAGAACGTGTGAGAGAAATGTTAACCGGTATTATTAATGCTAACAGCTCACATTTATTATGGACTTATTTCTCTAAGTTTCTGTGTGGAGTAAATCATTCAATTCTCACAACAATATGATTGAGCGTATATTGGTAAGTGGGACACTTTGTGTTGTCTTCCTAATGGTAATGTTCAATTTGACTTGATTTATTCTCATTTAAAAATTTTATTTCTTTTGACAATTGTTCTACAAGGCCTTTGAAGTGACTGGATTAACAAAGAAGGAGAAGGTGGTTTATCTTAGCTGTCAAAATGAGCTCTCTGACCAGCATATATATATATTTTGCTTGTTTGTTTTTCTTACAAAGGTGGACTAAGAAACAAATTATTGGGTAGAGAGGACAAAGAAATAAGTGGTATCAATCAGTCTTTCTCCTTTCTTCTTCTCCTGGAATAAGACACCCCCATAGTTTCAGGCTGCTTTCTTGAGATGGACGTGGCTCCTCTTGAATCATGACTGGGCTGTGAGAGGGTTCTGCCCAAGCTCCTGATCACAGATGGTTTTCAGCGTTGGATCAGGTCTCAGGCTGTTTTCCGAACAGAAAGAATATGTCAGTCAAATAAGGCCAGTCTTATTTCTTTCTTTTTTTTTTTTTTTAAAGATTTTATTTATTTATGTGACAGAGAGACAGCCAGCGAGAGAGGGAAATCAGCAGGGGAGAGGGAGAGGAAGAAGCAGTCCCCCAGCCGAGGAGTCAGATGTGGGACTCGATCCCGGAATGCCAGGATCACGCCCTGAGCCGAAGGCAGACGCTTAACGACTGCGCCACCCAGGCGCCCCATGGCCAGTCTTATTTCTGGGTTTTGTCCTATGATAGTGTTTTCTGTCTATTCATCAGAAACAGATCTTCTCGTCGGTCTTTTATCTCCCCTAAGAGGGATCTGTTAAAAGTAGTTGATTATTTATCATCAGCTTATTATTTTTTTGCACTAGTTCAGAGAAGTGAAGTCTAAATATTATAGGCACAATGGCTTTGTTGTGTGAAGGGAGACAAAATTTAATAAATTAGAATCCAAAAGTAAAATATTCGAAGTCAGAATATTTAATAAGACTCTCATTTTCCCTTTTCCCCAGCCGAGACAATTATAACAGTATTTTGTAGAAATTCTACAAAGAGCAATAGCACTTTCTAAGTAACTACTTTTGTTACGTGCTGTGTATCAGAGACAAACCTCCACTCAGGGTGATGCTTATTAATACTTACGGGCCTCAAACTTTTAATGTTAGTGCAAAACAAAAACAGTAACACAGAGGACTTCTAAAACCTGGATTAATGAGTCAGTTAATTAATTAGGTAAGAAAGAAAAAAGAGTATTGAAGACAAATTCTCTTTTATCATAGAAAATGTGCCCAGAGCTTTGTCCTCAAATAATGAAGAGCACACTACCTAACTTAATTCTTAAAAAAAAATATGGTCAGTTACCTTGTATTGCATTCTGAATGATGATGACGATGATTTGTTGGCATCCATAGTCTACATACAGTCTATGAAAGGACATAAAGATTTTAAAACAAAGTCGAATTTCAGTTGCATTGGGCATAATTTGGGTCTTTGATAAAAATCTTTTAATGATAAAGTTACATTTTTTAATAAAAACTGGTAATGGTAGTAGTTTTCTATATAAGGAAATTAGGAAGTAGAGTGCCTATTCTGCATCCTGCTCCTTTTTTTCTACGTAGCTACTAAATTGCTCATGGTCACTTAAAAATTGCTGGGCTTCATTGGCTCACTTGTAAATGCAGGCATCTACATGCTGTTCCATTTCCAGCAGCATAATGAAGTTTAATTATATTTCTTTTTAAATATCCATTGAAATTTTTACAATTTCAAAGTAATAGGACTAACAATAACTTTCTTTGCTACTTCTCTGCGGTCAAAAGCTGATATCCACCACGCGTGCTTTGAAATTTCTCACCCAAGGTTTTGAAATAGAAGCTGCTTAATGGAGGTTATACATTTCCATATAACAGTATAAAATAAACTTTTGATGAAGAGAAATGGATGGCACATGAAAGTCTAGTAAAAGGGCTGGCTTCATTGCTTCATCTACAAATCTCACTGAACAGGACTATTTTTCAACTCATGAATAGTCATGTAGACCATTTATCTCAGCAATGCCACAGGGAAACAAAGAGTAAAGCAACAAAGCCTTTTGAAGTCTGGACCATCTGATAGGAGCCACTAATCTGTTTATGACATATAGCCTCAGTGCAAATATATGTCCAACAATGTTTCAACACTTTACTGCAGCTAATTTGCAGCAGAAATATAAACTTGCTGGCTCTCTTAATAGGTGAGTTTTTGAAGGTGAACGAGCAAAGCAATACTTGGTAATTATACTTGCAATATGTAGTTATGTGGATTTTTTCTTTCACTTTGATTATTATAGACAGTAAAGTTATAAGTTATCCTGGATTAACCTCTCCCCTAAAATGCAGCACACTTCTCTGAAACTTATCCTAACGCTCTTTTTTTAAGCTAATGCAAGTATATTTTAATATTCGTCCACGTGAGGCAATTCAGAAAAGTGAATCTATTAAAAATCAGAACTTGTATTCTGGTTTTTCACGCCTTTGCACTGCTTCATTGGAATAGATAATCAAAAGTGTACTATAATCATGACCATCATTCCAAAACAAGGAAGACAGAATTGTATGTAGTTGAGTAAGCCTAAGTCCTTGTGAGATGATCCAGTGGATTTCAGAGAAAAAACACTGAAAATTTCTATAGAAAGTGTTTAGGAGATTATATGAAAATTAAGTCCTATTTTATCAAGTCCAATGTGCTAACTTGAACTCATTAATTAATGTATTTATGCATTCACTATTTTCTGAGTGTCTACTATGTAAGGTTGGGTGTATTTAGTCTATACAAAAAGAAAAATATCTTATTCAAGAACTTCTGGTTCATTATTAGTTTTACAGGTTTAGATAGTATGCCCTAGGAAGAGGTTTTGTTAAAGAAATATGGTAATAAGAAAAGGTAAAAATTGTTCTTGAGCTCAGTAGTTGTAGAAATACGAACTTTATTGAGGAAGTGGTGACAAAATAAAAAAGAAATAAGCACTTTTATCAGTGAGATACAAAGAGCCTGATCAATACCAAATAAAACTTCTATCTATAGGGAGCCACAAAAATAAAGTGTTGAAAAAGGCAACTTAATTTTTTATTGTTTGAAGCTAAGTCACCAGTTGCTCTGATTTTTCTTGTTGAATTTACTAATCATATAGAAATCTGACCCACTCCTGACTAGGAAGCTCAGAATTTCAGTTGGTTTGGCTTCATGTAGACACAGAAAAACCACTGTAAAATAGGAAGATAAGAAAATAGTGTGATTTTTAAATAGGTTGAAAGTATAGAACAGGGCTAAAAAAAACTCTTGCCTAAAGGAGGGCAGCAGAGCATTTTTTTCCCCCTAATTTATAAAAAAATCAAAGTTATCTTATTTGGCCTTATCCGTGAGAATTCAAATCACTTTTGCAAAGTGATAACCTATTCACGTAAATTATGATCAGAAGGATCATAAAGGCAGACTGATAATAAATGCTTTGGGAATTGCATCAAGTTCTATAAAACTTGAAAATTTCGCTTTTGGATGCGTGGATGATTCAGTGTGACATCTGAAATGATGGTGATGAAACAGACGGCATGTTCCTTATTTTTCTGACTTTCTGTGGTTGATGGCTTGAATTTTCTAAGCTGTGAAGGCTAGGTAAGCAAATTTGCTTGTGTTTTAGTGCATGTGTAACTGGTGTAGCATATCTACGCAAAAGTAAGTCTTTCTCAGCGGAGTTGCTGTAATGGGCTCAGTGCCTGCTTTACCTACTCCGAAGGCGTATCCGGATTTTGATGGCAAGAGTCAGAAAGGATCTCTTCATTGTAGTTCTCCATCTGTGGCTATATTCCAAGGATGTTTGTAACTGAGAAGTTTATGGGGACAATGGAAAAGCCTAATGGAGAATGCCTGAATCCTCACCATAGGATGAGAACAGAGCTTTTCCATGGCAGTGTGAATCCGAGCCCCCTTTTCTAAGGAACCCTCAAGCCCCCAGCTTTTAGCCAAGGTATTTAAATCTGTTTCTGATTATTTTTTTCTTGCACTGCCCAGATGTTCTGAATTTTTCCTGCGTTGCATGAAGTTTCTGACATGTGTTACTCTGAACCGAGTTGTCACTTCCTTATATTATAGAGCTTTTGTAGAAGTGGTGAAAAACGATCAGTTCCTGATACGTAATCGCTCACCTGTTCTTCCCTCCGTCCCTCCTTTCTTTTCATCCTTCCTTCCTTCCTTCCTTCCTTCCTTCCTTCCTTCCTCCCTCCCTCCCTCCCTCCCTTCCTTCTTCCTCCCTCCCAACCTTCCTTTCTTCCACTCCCCTCCCTCTTCCCTGTCTTTCTGTTTAAAAATGTTTTATTTCATTTTTCACAGAAATTTATAAGACTCAAAGTAAATATAGTCAATAATATTATGGTAACGTTGTATGGTAACAGATGGTAACTATACTTATCATTGTGAGCACCCATAATGTATAGAATTACTACGTTGTGTACCTGAAACTAACATAACATTGTATGACAACTATACTTCAATAATAAATTTTTTTTTTAAAAAGACCCAGATAGGAACATAGCTCTCAGTCACAAGTGAATGAGACAGTAGTAATTTAAACTCTAAGCAGAAGCATATTTAATATACACTCTGTTATGAGATATTTATACAGTGTTATATATAAATAATTTAGACTGCAGGCCAAGTTTTTTTTTTTTTTTTAATTAGATCTGCATGTAGAAGATTCTTGTGATTACATGTTAAGATTGGTAAAGCCAATTTCAAGTTACTTATATTTTGAATATAGACTCACCAGTACGAATAGGTTAGCTAACAAAATAATAATCCTGAAAGATCCTCTCTTTGTCCCGTGCTCACACATTTTTTTAATATGAGTCTATTTGCTAATTTCCCTTCTTGTAGTTACACTTCAAATTACAGTAGTTAGGCATTGAGTTCCCTGTGCATTTCAACTATTCCCTTTGTTTCAGCCTTCCCCTTTGCCATTCTCTTTTTCTGGAAAAAACCAACACAATGATTTCTATTGCCGCAACTGTAATAACAGCAATAATGCCAGCTTTCAGATCCTGCACTGAAAATTCAGGTACTTTTTCATTAATATAATAATAAATACCTTGTCTCTATATGCAGTGTTTGTAAGGAAGCATTTTCTAAAATTTTCTGTTAATTACTAATGGCCTTTGTTCTTTGTTTGTTAGGAGAGTACTTTTCAAACATTTTAAATTGTGATTCACACTAAAAACACATTTTACATTGTGATCCATTACACAAAAATATGTACGTATATTAAGGAAAAGAAAGTGAGTTCATGAGATAGTATTTTTATCATTATGATATACAATGCACTTACTTATTTTTCTATTCTAGTCTCATCTATTTTATTAAGCAGTGTGGTTTGGAACCACACAATTGATTTTCTGACCTGCTAGTAGATCAGAAACCTCAACTGATAAGTGATTGCTTAGAAATGCGTCTTTGCCTTCTCTCCGACTGCTCTCTGCTCTTGAGCTCTCTGCTCTCGCACCTCTTTTATGCCAACACCATGCTGTTTTGGGTTCATTCCTTTTGGCAGGAGAGTAACTTCCAGAGCTGGATCTGTGCTGAACATTTTTCATTCTTGGTTGGAACCACAGACACCGTGATACCTAGGGTAACATTTTCCAAGTATCCCTCCTAGGAAATGGCTACAATATTCTCAGCAGCTCAGAATTTACTTTGAACCATTTCATTCCATTCATTGTTGTATGGGCTCTACATGGACTCTGTGACATATTTTCCCATTTTCTGTCAGTGGTCCTGCTACACTCATGTCGAGTCAGGGACGTGCATAGGATAAAGTGAGCTAATGTGCTCTAAATTCCATTCTGACTTTCTAATCCATAAGCCATGATAGATGATGCCAGGGAGAATACATTTTTTTTTTCCCCTTTCAGGTTTATTGAGGTATTATTGACATATAACATATGTAAGTTATATGTTATATAACAACATAATTACTTGATACATATATGCATATATTGTGAAATGATTACAACAATAAGGTTGGTTAACACCACCATCACCTCACATAATTACCTCTTTTTGTGGTGATAACATGTAAGATTTACTTTTTAAAAAACTTTTAAGTATATAATACAGTATTGTTAATTATGGTCATCATGCTCTACTTTAGACCCCAAGAACTTATTAATCTTATAGCTGGAAGTCTGTCCTCTTTGACCAACATCTCCCCATTTCCCTCAGCTTCAGTGCCTGGCAGCTATTATTCGACTCTCTATTTCTATGAGTTTGGTCTTTTTAGATTCCGTATATAAGTGAGATCGTACAGTATTTATTTTTCTTTGTCTGAGTAATGCTGCAATGAACAAGGAGGTGCCGATATTTCTTTGAGATAGTGATTTCATCTCTTTCAGATATATATACCCAGAATGGGATTGCTAGGTCATATAGTTCTATATTTAATTTTCTCAAGAACCTCCATACTACCTTCCATTAGTGGCTATTGTAAGTTTATATTCCTACCCAAGTGCACAAGGGTTCCTTTTCTCTATATCCTTGACAGCACTTGTTATTATCTCTTGTCTTTTGATAATAGGCATTCTAACTGGTGTGAGGTAATACCTCATTGTGGTTTTTATTTTCACTTCCCTGATGATGAGTGCTATTGAGTAACTTTTCATGTACCTATTGGCCATTTGTATGTCTTCCTTGGAAAAATGTCTCTTCAAGTCCTCTACCCATTTTTATTTTTATTTTTTAAATTTATTATTTATTTATTTATTTTACAGAGAAGGTGTGAGTGGTGGTGTGGGGTGGCAGAGAGAAAGGGAGAGAGAGAATCTTAAGCTGCTCCATGTTCAGCGCAGAGCCTGGTGGTGCCTCAATCTCATGACCCTGAGATCACGACCTGAGCCAAAATCAAAAGTCAGATGCTTAAGTAACTGACACTTGACCCAGGTGCCCCGACCCTCCATCCATTTTTAAATTGGATTGTTTGTTTTTTGTTATTGAGCTGTATGAATTTCTTATATATTTTGGGTATTAACCCCTTCTCAGATATATGGTTTGCAAATATTTTCTCCTATTCTGTAAGTTGTCTTTTCATTTTGTTGATTATTTCATTTGCTGTGCAGAAACTTTTTAGTTTGATATAGTCACACTTAATAATTTTTGCTTTTGTTTCTTGTGCTTTTGATGCCATATCGACAAAAAAGTCATTCCCAAGACCAATGTCAAGGAGGTTTTTCCGATGTTTTTGAGGTTTTTCTGTTTTTGTTTTTGTTTTTGTTTTTTCCTAGTAGTTTCACAGTTTGGGGTCTTCCATTTAAGTCTGTAATCCATTTTGAGTTAATTTTTGTGAGTGATGTGAGATAGGAGTTCAATTTCATTCTTTTACATGTGGATATCTAGTTTTCCCAATAACATTACTTGAAGCTACTCTTATTTTCCCATTGAGTATTCTTGGCTATGAAATATCGGTTGACTGTGCATGCATAGGCTTTTTTTTTTTTTTTCCAGATTCTTTATTCTTTCTATTGGTCTATGTGCTTGTTTTTATGCCAATACTTTGCTGTTTCGATTGCTAAAGCTTTGTAATAAAGTTCGAAATCAGGAAGTGTGATGCCTCCAGCTTGTTTGTTCTTTCTCAGGTTTGCTTTGGTTATTCAGGGCCTTTTGTGGTGCAATACAAATTTTAGCATTGCTTTTTCTATTTCTGTGAAAATGCCATTAGAATCTTCATAAAGATCGCATTACATCTATAGATCACTTCAGGTAATATGGTCATGTTAATAATATTAATTCTTCTGATCTATCGACATGGGATATTTTTCTATTATTTGGGTCCTCTTAATGTCTTTTATTAATATCTTGTAATTTTCAATATACAGATCTTTCACCTCAAATATATTCTTAGGTATTCTGTTATTTTTGATGTTATTATAAATAGGATTGTTTTCTTTATTTCTTTTTCAAATCATTGTTAGTGTATAGAAATTCAGTTGACTTTTGTATGTTGATTTTGTGCCCTGCAACTTTACTAAATTTGTTTATTCTAACAGTTTTTTGGTGAAGTCTTCAGGATTTTCTCTATGTAAGATCATATCATCTGCAAACACATACAGTTTTACTTCTTCCTTTCCACTTCAGATGCCTTTTATATCTTTTTCTTGCCTGATTGCTCTGGCTAGGACTTCCAGTAGTATGTGAATAGGAGTGGTGAGTGTGGGTACCCTATCATGTTCCTATTCTTAGTGGGAAAGATTTCAACCTTTTGCTATTGAGTATGGTTAGTTATGGCTTTATCATATATAACTTCTGTTTATCTGAGGTGTGTTTCTTCTATACCCAATTTTGAGAGCTTTTAACCATAAAAGGGATGTTAAATTTTGTCAAATGCTTTTTCTGCATTTATTGATTGACCATATGATTTTTATCTTTCATTCTGTTAATATAGTGTATCACATATATTGATTTACATATGTTCACCCATCCTTATATCCCAGGGATAAATCCCATTTGATCATAGCATATGATCCTTTTAATATATTATTGAATTCAGTTTGCTAGTATTTTGTTGAGATTTATATTCATCAGAGTTATTGGCCTGTAGTTTCTTTTCTTACAGTGACATTATCTGGCTTTGATATCAGGGTGATGCTGGCCTTGTAAGATGAGTTTGGGAGTGTTCCCTCCTTTTCAATTTTTTTAAAGAGGTTGAGAAGGGTTGGCATTAACTCTTTGAATATTTAGTAGAATTCACCATTGAAACCACTTAGTTCTGGGCTTTTCTTTGTTGTGAGGTTTTTTATTACTGTTTCAATCTTCTTGTCATTGCTCTGTTCAATTTTCTATGTCTTCATAATTCAGTCTTGTTAAGTTTTATGTTTCTAGGAATTTATCTATTTCTTTTAAGTTATCCAATTAGTTCGCATATAATTGTTCATAGTTTTTATGATCCTTTATATTATTATTGAATCAGTTTTAATGTCTCCTCTTTCATTTCTAATTTTATTTATTTTAATTTTCTCTCTTTTTTCTTAGTCTAGCTAAAGGTTCATTAATTTTATTTATCTTTTCAAAAAAACCAACTTCTAATTTTATTGATCCTCCTATGGTTTTTCTGATCTCTGCTTTGTTTATTTCTGCTCTGATAATTATTTTCTATCTCAGCTAACTTTGGGTTTGGTTTGTTTTTTTTTTTCTGATTCCAGGGTGTAAAGTTAAGTTACTTATTTGTCATCTGTCTTTTTTCTTAATTTAGGTATTTCTTGCTATAAACTTCCCTGTTTTTTTTTTTTTTAAGATTTTATTTATTTATTTCAGACAGAGAGAGAGAGCAGGAGCAGGGGGGAGGGACAGAGGGAGAAGCAGACTCCTCGCTGAGCAGGGAACCCAATGTGGGGCTTGATCCCAGGACCCTGGGATCATGACCTGAGCTCAAGGCAGACACTTAACTGACTGAGACACCCAGGTACCTCTAAACGTCCCTCTTAAAACTGCTTTTGCCAATATCCCATCAATTTTGGCATGTTGTTTTTTATTTTCATTTATTTCACTATATTTTTAAAAAATGTTTAAGATTTTTAAAATTTTATTTTAATTACAGTATAGTAAACATACAGTGTTATATTAGTTTTAGGTGTACATAGTGATTAACAATTCCATATAACACTATGTGCTCATCAGGACAAGAGCACTCCTTAATCCCCATCAGCTATCCATCCCCCCATGCCTCTCTCTTCTGGTAACCATCAGTTTGTACTTTATAGTTCAATCTGTTTCTTGATTTGTCTCCCCCCTCCCTTTTTTTTTTTTTTTTCCCTTTTGTTTTTTTTTTTTTTTTTTTAAATTCCCAATGTTTCTTGATTTGTCTCCCCCCTCCCTTTTTTTTTTTTTTTTACCCTTTGCTTATTTGTTTTGTTTCTTAAATTCCACATATAAATGAAATCATATGGTATTTGTCTTTCTCTGACTTTTTTAACTTAGTATTATACTTTTTAGCTCTACCCATGCTGTTACAAATGGCAAGATTTCAGTTTTTTTATGACTGAAAAATATTCCATTATATATATACATGTATATGTATATATACCACTTCTGCTTTATCCATTCATCCATCAATGGACATTTGGGCTGCTTCCATATCTTGGTTATTGCAAATAATGCTGCTATAAGCATGGCATGCATGTATCCCTTTGAATTAGTGTTTTTGTATTCTTTGAGTAAATACCCAGTAGTGCGATTGCTGGGTCCTATGGTAGTTCTATTTTTAACTTATTGAGGAATCTCCATACTGTTTTCCACAGTGGCTGTACAAGTTTGCATTCCCACCAACACTGCACAAGGGTTCCTTTTTCTCCACATCCTTGTCAACACTTGTTTCTTGTGTTGTTGAATTTAGCCGTTCTGACAGGTGTGAGGTTATACCTCATGGTAGTTTTGATTTGCATTTCCTTGATGATGAGTGATGTTGAGCATCTTCATGTGTCTGTTTCAACATATTTTTAAAAATTCTTTTTGAATTTTTCTTTGATCCATTGGTCACTCAGGAACATGTTGTTTAACCTCTACATATTTGTGAATTTTCCAGTTTTCTTCTTGTAATTCTTGTAATTGATTTCATACCATTGTTGTTGGAAAAGATACTTGGTATGACTTCAGTCTTTTCACATTTGCTAAGGCCTGTTTTGTGACTTAATAAGTTATCTATTCTGGAGAATGTTCCATGTGTACTTGAGAAGAATGGGTATTCTATTGCTGTTGGGTAGAATGTTCTAAACATGTCTATTAAGTCAATTTAAACGTTTAAGGTATAGTTCATGTTCTAGTATTTCCTTACTAGTTTATTGTCTGGATGATCTGTCCATTGTTGAAAGTGGAGTACGAAAGTCTTTTACTGTTATTGTATATTGTTTATTTCTCTGTTCAGATTTGTTAGTATTTGCTTAATATATTTAGGTACTCTGAAGTTGGGGGCATATATATTTACTATTATTATTATTTTTTTGATGAATTGACCCCTTTATCATTATATAATAATGTTATTTTTTTATTACAATTTTTGACTTAAACTCCATCTTGTCTTATATATATATAGCTACCTCTATTCTCTTTTGGTTTCCTGTGATAGTTAGCCTGGCTCACCTGGAGCCTGAGGGTTTTTTTGTTTGTTTGTTTTTTGAAGGCTGATTAAGAACCTGAAGCTACAGGAGCTGGCCTACTCTGTAAGAAGTAGCTGAAATTGAGATTAATGGGATTCATGTGCCCAGGGTTCTGGGGAGTCTGCCAGGAGTCCGGTGCCATGGAACCTGCCAGCACCAAAGTGGGCAAGGAGCTTGGGTTTGGATGGCCTTGTTGGGAGATGGAGACCAGGGCCGTGGGAGTTGGGCAACAACAGGATGGACTGGAAGCTTTGTTCTGCAGGAATTTCCCAGGGAAATGGGATCTGGAAGGTGCTGAGATGGGCCAGGGGTTGTGTTCTTGGGATTCTGAGGGGAGTCTGGTGCTCTGGAAGCCAACTGGGGCCATAGTAGCCGCATAGGGTCACTAGAGCCACTTGGTATACATTTCTTAAAACTAACAGTCCGATGCTTACCTTTAGAATTCCCTATTTAGCTCACAATGATTTTGATGTCTTCCAGAGCATAGTGATGGCTCCTTATATCCACTATGAACATTAAGATACAGCTCCTCCCCTGCTGCTCTCATCTCCACCAATCACATGGTGGGCATCTCATCCAACATGGGAGTTGCATGAACATTTGGAATTGGTGCTGGAAGTAAGCAAAGAGAAGTTGGAAAACTACAAAAGGCCAGTGTAGTGAGCATCTGAAGTATGGGGAATAAGTGTCAGGCAAAGTTGGTGAGAGAAGCAAGAGTAAACAGTGAAAAGCCTGTCATTTCACATTTTTGTCTTTATTCACAGTGATGGAAAGCCATTGAGAGTTTTAAGACGATGAGGCTGGAGTGGGGAGGGTGATATCACCAGTTGAGCATGGTGAAAGGTCCAGTGGGCTGTAGTGTGCAAACTATTGGAAGAGGCCAGATTATGTGATAGTAGACCATCCAGAAGGTGATTTCAGTAGTCCAGGCAAGTTGCGATGGCAGGTAGAATTAGGGAGGTGGTGGTGGAAATAGAGAGAAATGGATATATTGGTAGATTAAAAAAAAAATCACTATCATCATTATCATAAATTTCCTTGAGCTCCTTGAACTGTTTTTTATTTTGGGGGTTTTTCTCTCTTTCTTTCTTTCTTTCTTTCTTTCTTTCTTTCTTTCTTTCTTTCTTTCTTTCTTTCTTTCTTCTCTTTTCTGGAAAGGCTTGTAATGCTTAGGGTGGGGAAATTCTCCCCAAATAAGACATGTTTAGATTTAGTCCAATAACTGTGACTAAGACAACTGAAGTGGATATTTAATCTATAATATAAAAGCTGGACTCACTTTGCCATAAAGATGATTAACTTATCATTGTATTTATATTTAACAGATTAGAATCAGAGGAAGAAAAAAGTTATTTATTTATTTAAAAGGATTTTTATTTATTTGAGGGAGAGAGTGAGCATGTGCAGGGGCAGGGGAAGAGAGCGAGAGGGAGAAGGAGATTCCCTGCTGACCAGGGAGCCTGATGCAGGGCTCAGTCCCAGGACCCAGAGATCATGACCTGAGCCAAAGGCAGATGCTTAACCCCCTGAGCCACCCAGGTGCCCCAGTAATTTATTTGAATAGGAGTGAAGTCATTTAGAGACATAAGCAGCAATATTTTAATAAAAAGATAAGTCCAAGAATAGCTTTTTAAAAATTAAGGACTCACTTGATACTCTTTGATCAGTTATGTGTGATTCTTCCTAAGTGATGGTAAGATATTCAAATACTTATTTATCTGCTCTGTGGTATTGGTGTTTATAATATCAATAGGATAAAAACCATATAAAAATAAGTTTATGACATACACGTTCATTTACTGGGATGATTACTGTTAAGTGGGTTTTGAGACAGAGTTGTCTGTTCTGACGCTTATTCTCACTTTTAAAATAGGAAGAAAGAGATTTAATTTCTTTAGTGGAGGGAAGACTTTCTGGAAAAAAAAAAATCACCCACGTTAAAGACTGGCTTAACTGGTAGATCTTAGTACCTTTCATTGCCTAAACTTGAGTGATTTTTTTTTTTTTAATGGAGGTGATTGAATGGAACAATTCATTACATATCGTTCTTGACATTTAAGCCATTCTATCAAAATATATTCTAAAAATCACATTTCACCTGGTAGTAGACATTTAAAAAAACAATTTTCTTGAGGAACAAAAACTCAGAGCCCAATTTGATCCTATCTTTATGCTTAGCTCGTCACTTTACGAGAAATTACATCTTTCGAAATTGCCAGCAAATGTTTTTGGAAACAATATATCCACTGTGGTAAAAAGAAAAATGAATAAATGAAACTGCTATAGAGAATACAGACTTATTAGAATTTTATTTAATTAGATTACCCTTGGTGTCCCATACTCATTTTCAATTCTGATGAAAACATTTTAGACTTTTTTCACATTTAACTTCGAAAACAAAATAGTGAGAACTTTTTTGATAACATTCGTGCTAAAATTATTTTCCCTTGTTTTTTTTCTATCTAATGCTGAACTTGTTTTTTTTAAAGAATAAATGCAGTATCCACTTTCAATGTATTTTTTGGCCTAACGTCTATTTAGTAGTCAAAGTGTACCAAATTGGTGATATGAGGAAATTGCCTATGTCCATCAGAGTACACTTTTTGGTCATTCAATATAGAACTTAATTTTAATGGGGGAGGTAATCAAATGAACAGTGATGGTCACCCTAGAGAATAAATGAGCATTGCTAGGCCTACAGGCTTGCATGGGATATGATTGAAGCAGAAGAAAGGAAAGCAAATCTAGATTGATAGCTGTGTAGGTGGAGCATGGGCTAGAAAACCATATTGGGGGAGTTCACGCCTGACCCAAGGGTTGAAGGATGTGTGGAATCCAGGCAGAATGTGTAGGAGGTAGGAGGGGACTTGTGTCAGTGGCCCATGACCGGCACAAAGAGCACAGCGCGGAAGGCTGAGAGATGGTACTGAAGAGGAAGCAGAGACTAGATTATGACAGGCCTTCGATGCCACACTAAGAAATTAGAACTTTACCTTGAAAGATTTAGGTGGATGGATGAAATGACCAAATTCAGGACTTTAGAGATACATTTCTGTCCTGCAGGAATCATGATGATCTTCATTGTAACAGGGACTCTTTTACTGAGTACTTGCTTCGCCCCAGACATTGTTATTTTATATAACTTTTAAGGCAACATTACTCATTTTACAACCTAGAAAATAGGTTCTGAATGTTTAAACTACTTGTCTAGAGGTATATAAATTGGAAGTGGCCAAGCTTGGATGTGGATCCGGATATAGCTGACTGTAATTCAGTTACCCTAAACGTTACGCAGTCGGCCTTCCACAAATCCTACATTTATTTATTTTTTTATTTTTTAATTAAAAAAAATTTTTTTTAAAGATTTTATTTATTCATTCGACAGAGAGAGAGACAGCCAGCAAGAGAGGGAACACAAGCAGGGGGAGTGGGAGAGGAAGAAGCAGGCTCTCAGCGGAGGAGCCTGATACCGGGCTTGATCCCAGAACTCCAGGATCACGCCCTGAGCCAAAGGCAGACACTTAAGCACTGAGCCACCCAGGCGCCCCAACACAAATCCTACATTTAAATGAATTAAAAAAAATATTTTTCATCGACTCTCAATCATATACATTTTGAGAAGTTGTCTCATTTTCCAATTACATGCATTTCTTAAGTCAGTTTTTTTCTGAGGAAAACTCCAGAATATCATGGAAAATCCAAAGTTTATCGACAAGTTGAAAGCCAGTTTGATGACACACTGTCCGCTTGAAGGAGGAAGAGAAGCCTAGTGCTTGGGGACAGAGAGACCAGCGGTGGACCCAAGAACCAATTCAATATTTGCATGAGATCTTGAGGTGAGGGAAGAACCTAAGCTTTTTGATCCTCCATTCTATGATTGGTGACATAGACATAATAATAGTTATCTTTTAAGCTTGTTACGTAGATTAAAAGAGGTAATGTCAATAAACCCTCTCAGTTTAGTGCTTGACTAGATTATTATTACCTCTGATCCATGGATTTTGACTTGGAAATATGGACACCTTGGGAAAAATGCCTCAGGTGTGTTTGGGGAATGTACAGGTGCTATAACAGTTGAGTCTATTTAAGAACAGTAATAATTGTGTTGACAACTTCAGAAGGCATTATACTTATACACACACAACCTTATATTACAAAATGGCACAAGAATCATTGACACCTGAGTTATATTGTGGTATGTCTATAAGGATTAAGATATTTATTTATCATTTTGAGGCACAGAAAAAAAATCCCATGAGAAAGGTTATCTATTGAAGACTGAAAGAATAAAATAAAGAGATCCCATATAAAGTAGTTACAGTTATAAAACTGGTAGAACCAAGAGGAAGAGAATAGCAAGCTGTGGAGTTATGAGAGCTTAAACATGGGTTAACACTGTGGTAGTAGAAATGATGGAAAAAGCTCAAGACAAGAACATGGCTCTAATAGTCTATGCAGTTAATGTGCAGTTCCTATATTGATGCAGTACTTTAATTTTATTGCAGGGAATATTGCTTAATTGACGTGATCCATGAACTGGGGCTAGAAGAGGGTTTTGCAAGGCATGCACTTCCTTTGGGTTAGTATTTCTTGTAGAGACATTTGGTCATACTGCTTTAGCTAAAATTGTTTGTGGCTCTGGAGAATAGAATTGGTATATTTAGATCAATCAATGCTTTTTCCCAAGCATGATGCTGTAATTGCTTTATGGGGAACCAAAGGAAGCCAGATGGAAAGAGGAAGTGGGCAGATGAATCATCACATGGACAGACTGTGAGCATGGCCGAAGGTCCTATGCGACCAAGAGGATGGGCTCTAGTTGAAGGCTCGCAACCCAGACTGCCTCTGAGGGGTAATCATTCAGTCTGAGGGAGAATGCTCATTACTTATGGGCACAAATATTAAACTGCAAACAGCTACTGGTCCCTTTGGCAGGAACTGGAAATTAGACCTGTATTTGTGGGTTTTAAAGAAAGCATTAAATATGATTTTTGGTTATCCAAATGACAAATCAGAGTTTTCCATTATATGCCAATTCTTATGGATGAATCACTTTATCCTTGTTACTCTCATTCTCTGAACACAATTGTTATCTAATTCAACCATGTGGAAATTAATCATTTACTTCACTGTAGCCCATCATGTGTTGTTTCTTAACTCATTTTTGGTTTAGATTAATATTCAAGAAGTATTGATTGATTGTCATGTTTGCTTTCCTTGTTTAGCCAAATCTTTTGTAGCTCTCCAGGATAAGAACTAAGTCTTATTGCTCTTTGAGACTCCAGATTTCCTAGCCCTGTGCCTGCAGTGCTTAGTAACTGTTGGTTAGTTGAAAATTAGGGTAGTTGGTCTTAAAGCTGCAACTCAAATACAAGCAAGAAAAGAATTTTGAACAAGTCAAATTCTAAGTAATTAAAAACTTGATAAAATAGCATGTAAATTCTCAGAGGCATTTTTTGAATAGACAATGGTATTTTAATTGAATAGTAATTCCACTGAATAAACACAGTATATAAAAATATAAAACAGAAACCAGATTTGAGTGTATACTGTTTCTGTGGATCTGGCTTATTAGGAAAGTTTTATTGTTTTTGTTTTTGTTTCTTTAATAGTCTTTATTCTTTAGAGCAGTTTGGGTTCACAGCAAAATTAATGTGAAAGAACAGAGATTTTCCTTTATATCCCCTGTCCCCACACGTGCGTAACATCCCCTTATGAACAACGCCCACAAAGGTGGCACAATTTTTACAATTGATGAACCTACATTGACACATCATTATCGTCTAGAGTTTCATTAGGGTTCATTCTTGTTGTATATTCTGTGGGTTTGGACAAATTTATAACGACAAATATCCATCATTATAGGATTATACAGGGTAGTTTCACTGCCCTAAAAATCTCCTATGCTGCACCTATTCATCCCTTCCTTCCCCCAGCCCCTGACAACCACCAGTCTTTTTACTCTCTCCACAGTTTTGCCTTTTCCAGAATGTCATACAGTTGGAATCATGCAGTATGTAGCCTTTTCAGATTGGCTTCTTTACCTAGTAATATGTATTTAAGTTTCCTCCATGTCTTTTTGTGGCTTGATGGCTCATTTCCCCTTTGCGCTGAATAATTCTGTTGTCTGCATAGACTACAGTTTATATTTATCCATTCACCTGCTGAAGGACATTTTGATTACTTCCAAGTGGCAACTGTGAATAAGCTGCTATAAACATGCATGTGCAGGTTTTGTGTGGACATAAGTTTTCAACTCCTTTGGGTAAATACCAAGGAGTGAGATTGCTGGTTCGTATGTTGAGTATGTTTAGTTTTATAAGAAATCGCAAGTCTGCCTTCCAAAGTGGCTGTACCATTTTGCCTTCCCATCAGCAGTGAATGAGAGTCCCGGTTGCTCCATCTCCTCACCAGCATTTGGTGTTGTCAGTGTTCTGGATTTTGGCCATTCTAATGAGGTGTGTAGTGGTGTCTCATTATTGTTTTAATTTGCATTTCTCTGATGACATTTGATATGGAGCATCTTTTCATATGCTTATTTGCCACCTGTATATCTTCTTTGGTGAGGTGTCTGTTAAGGTTTTTGGCTCATCTTTTAATCTGGTTTGTTTTTTTACTGTTGAGTTTTAAGAGTTCTTTGTATATTTTGGGTAACAGTCCTTTATCTGGTTTGTCTTTCGCAAATATTTTCGCAAATATCTTTGGTATTGTATCTGAAAAGTCAACACCATAGCCAAGGTCATCTAGATTTTCTCCCGTGTTATCTTCAGGAGTTTTGTATTTTTGCATTTTACATTTAGGTCTGTGTTTCATTTTGAATTAATTTTTGTGAAGGGTATAAGGTCTAGGTCTAGATTCATTTTTCTACATGTGGCTGTCCAGTTGTTCTAGCATCATTTGTTAAAAAGACTCTTTCCTGATTATATTGTATTGTTCCTTTGTCACAAATCAGCTGATTGTATTTTTGTGGGTCGGTTGTGCTTCTTAAAGAGTAAGATACGAGAATTCTGAATTAGCCGTTACAGTTTATATTCATTTATCATTGTCTTAACCACAAATGTTATGTGAAAGGCACTGTATTGAGACTTCAGATTGTTCCAAAACAGGATTCTTGTTCTCATGCAGTATAAGGCAGATTATGTAAATCCTTTCTGGGTTTCTCTTCTTTAATTAACCCTTATTGAACTGTCTGCAGTGATCGAACAAGTTTTTGATCTTTTGATTGAAACAATTTAACTAAAATAACATCTCATTTTGTTCCGTGTACTGGAGTGGTATTCTAGAGAAGGAGGTGTTAAAGTGTTAGAGATGGAGGGAGTACCATAAGCTTACCTTGAACTATGAAAACTTAGTACTATAGAGTGACATCTTGAAGGTAATGTCAAATACTATCTCTAAGGGAAAATAAGTTCTGTAGGAAACCCCCCCCCCCCCCCAACCCGCGCCTTTGGAACAAGAGATCATTTCTGCATTTGTCTAGGGCTCACAGTTGTAATTTGGCTTAGAGGCCATGGAACATCAGTAACTCCTAACCGTTATTACTGATTGGAGGAGAGCAATGACACATGATCAAAGTAGCATCTTGGTCCATCAGCACTGCCTGGTCTATTACAACAGCCTCCTAGTGGGTCCCTCTGGCTCTCTTCTGAAAACACTCAGAATCTATTCTCTACATGTCAGCTAGAGTGCTCTTCCTAAGGGGATAAGTAAAGCTTAATGGTTTACTTTCCTGCTCACAACAAGGACGTAGCAGCACCCTAGCCCAGCATCTGAAGCTCTGGCTCTTTCCTTGGGTTCATCTCTTGCTATGCTGTCCCACGCTTTATGCTCCAGGGATGCTAAACTACTCACAGCAACTTGTTCTATGCCACAATGTTTTTGAATACTCTTGTCTCTTTGGATGCTGTGCCATTTCCCCCTTCTTTTCCAGTTGAATTTATTTCAAAATAATGCTTATATCTAGGTTAAATATCGATAAAACTTTTACTTAAATAAAAACACTGCTCAGGTGCTATTCCTTTTCTGACTTTCTGAGCTCCACAGATAGACGTAATCATTCCTGGACCTCTAGGTCTGTTGTTGTTGTTTTTGCATGTACTGCACCCCTGCCTTTAAAAATCATTCACAATTTAATATTGCATTTCAATGACCTATTTATATGTTTTATTTCAGACTATGAGAAATCTGAGGGCTGAAATCACTTTGACCTCTGGTAGTGGTGGGGTTGTACCATAGGACTCTATAGAAGCTAATTAGGCTGAATTGCATATCAAAGAATCATGAATGACTAGAATGGAAGAGGACTTGAGTTGGAGCAATGGGAAGACAGGTCCCAGTCAGCTGAGGGTCAGCTACAAGTTTTCTTCTGGCACTAGATTATCTTCCTCATCATTTGCAATTTTTCTTAAATTAAAATTGCCATCATTTTACTAATGGCATTAAATAATGGTATAAGGAGATGACCCAAACACATGCCAGTATACATGACTGATCGTTTGACAGTTTGATCCAATAAAAATGACTAGGTGAATAATCAAAGGTTACTAATTAAAATGTGACTATGGATCCATTCCCTTAAATATTTGTGCAACTCCTACTGAGTTCCAGTAGTAGGCACATTGGGAAATGCTGGGGACAGTGAAGACAAGCTTGACATTGTCCCAGACTCCCAAATTGTGCTGGCCAGTGGGGATTCTAGACAGTAAATGGGAACTAGGCTAATGGGATATTTACTAGGAATACAATTAGTGTAGGAAATAGGATACACTGAGAAAGCGGCTCTGATATGGGAGGTGCAGGTATTTATATGATGGAAGCTTATATGGAGATGCCTAATGCATACATGGGAGTCAGATCAGGCTTTCCTGAAGGAGTAAAGAAAGCTAAAGATGATCTCAGGCAAGACTTGGGGGTGTGGCATAGGAAAAGTAATGGGAGGACATTTATCACTCATCACACTGTATCATACACATTTGTTTAAATTTCTAGCTGGTTTATATTCTGATGGAGAAATTATTTTAAAGTTCATTATGTCTTTGATGTCTTACTCCAGGTAAATAGCATTTGCAGTACATATATGCACAGAAAGGCAGTAAATGTACTTGAATCATTCATACTTTGGACACCTCATGTAAAATGATTTTCAAAGCATGATTTTCCTTCATGAATATTTTAATAAATCATAAATCACCATTTACATGATAAAATACTAATTAATTTTTCCTTCTTCTGTCATAAGACATTAAAAATAGTGAGAAGAAAGGGGTTAGTTATTGTCATGGCCATTAACTATGTGAAATTGAAATTAGAAAGATTCACTGTAGAACACTCAGGTTCGACATTTTTTCCCCTAGTTAGTTCCTTTACACATATGGAACTCATAGATTGATTTTAATATTATAGTCATGTTTCAGCTATAAAACATGCTAGCATATATTATTTTATATTATTCTATTAATATAATAAATGATTTGATTAAGATTTGTCCCAGTGTGTTTTACATCAAGAAAATAAAAAGTAAAGTTGGAAAAAGAGTGTTCATGCGAGCTTCAGACTGGGCCTGAGGAGGCATGGTCTGTACAGGTCTGTCTTTCTGTAGGCAGCTCCTTGCCTGCTCCAATTAACTAAGGGTTCACTTCACCCAGGCACAGTATTATTAGTTACTATATTATAACAGAAAAGTTGTGTTTGGCCCATTTGGGTTATTGTCAATAAATTATGTTTGTGGCTGCTAATTGCCAAATTTATGGTACTACAAATTAAAACTTTTCAACTTTAAACTTGTTAAATCACCCTAGCTTTGGTGTGTGCCCTGGTCTTTAAGGGCTTTCAAAGTCTGTATTACCAGTTTTCCTTACAGCCACCTGTTGACATTCAAATACTCCTTGCAACCTGATTTCTAGGTCTACTTTGCAAAGACGTTGCCATTACAGGTCTCTAATTTAGGATGTGAAATGGCACCTTGATCTGTGTACAGATGCCATGAAGAGAGAGAGAGAGAGGCGTAAGTCCTAGATGATGGCTAATTCATACCATGGGCTTGTTCAGGACCTGTCATATTTTCTGCTTCTTCTGCGAGTGTCATTACTCTGCAGTGTTGGGGCCCTTTATGATAGGAACATTTTAGCCCTCTGAATTTTGGAGCATTTGAACCCTCTGAATTTTTATATTTCTGTCCCAAAGATAGCTAATATTTTTTAAAAATTATTTTATTTAAAGTGTCATTACTCTGCAGTGTTGGGGCCCTTTATGATAGGAACATTTTAGCCCTCTGAATTTTGGAGCATTTGAACCCTCTGAATTTTTATATTTCTGTCCCAATATTTTTTAAAAATTATTTTATTAAGCATCACCTGGGAAATAAGTTGATGGCAAGAAGGTATTGTTATTTGGCTTTTCTACAATTGTCAGTTTCCCCAATCTTCTTTCTAGAAATTTAACAGGAAGCAGGCATCGCTTCCCTTACTTAATATTTCTCTAGAATCTCTGGTTGGTGCTATGAGTGTACTTGTAAATTATTCCAGAGAATAATCTCTCAGAAGCAGAAAACATCTCACTGGATACCTTTGGGTGTTAAATGAGGATTACCTCTTATTTCTCAAAACTATATTAATTATGGGGGGGAATCAAGGGCCTACTATAAAATGAAAGAGATATTTTTTTCCAATCACCACCTAATTCTCTTATAAAAATCTAATTTTGCCAGCTCCTTGGTGTCGGCTTTGACTTCGTTTTTGTGGGCATGGTTCTGTGAAAGTGGACGGGCTTCATGTCATGAGGATATAGATAATCCCTGTTACTCCTCAGGTTCTTTCTAACACCTGTGAGGCCAGAGCAAGAGCACAGATGAACAGCCATATATCAGATGCCTAATCAAAATTATGTAAATAAAGCTGGTCTTTAAACTAACTTTAAAAAATTCATTAGATTCTACTTAACATTTTATCAGACTATTTGCAATTCTAGTCAATGTTCACTTAGTGGGCAATGGGAAGAATTAGTATATCATCTTATGAAGGCCACGCTAAGAAATCTCAGAAATGGGTATGCAGATTAGTGACATCACATCCATCATGGTAAAGAATGAACAAATATTTCAAGAAATATTTCATGCTGGAAAAGGTAAAGTAGTACTATTGTGTATGTTTATGAAATTTTGAAAGCTCATGTCTGACTGTAGGAAGTTAATAACATGATTACAAAGGTTAGCTCAAACTGTCTTGACTCTAATAACATTGCTTTCTAATACTATAATTGTAAATTTATATAGCTTATGGAGATCGAGCAAAGCTTTTCATTCACATAAATCATCTCATGATTATGCCTTAAATTTTATTTTATTTTTTTATTTTTATTTATTTATTTTTTTTACTAATAATGATTTTTTATTATATTATGTTAGTCACCATACAGTACATCCCCGGTTTTCGATGTAAGGCTCGATGATTCATTAGTTGTGTATAACACCCAGTGCACCATGCAATACGTGCCCTCCCCACTACCCATCACCGGTCTATCCCACTCCCCCACCCCCCTCCCCTCTGTAGCCCTCAGTTTGTTTCTCATAGTCCACAGTCTCTCATGTTTCATTCCCCCTTCTGATTACCCCCCCTTTCTTTATCCCTTTCTTCCCCTACTGATCATTCTAGTTCTTATGTTCCATAGATGAGAGAAATCATATGATAGTTGTCTTTCTCTGCTTGACTTATTTCACTAAGCATTATCTCCTCCAGTGCCGTCCATGTTGTAGCAAATGTTGAGAACTCATTCTTTCTGATTGCTGAGTAATATTCCATTATATATATGGACCACAACTTCTTAATCCAGTCATCTGTTGCAGGGCATCTCGGCTCCTTCCACGATTTAGCTATTGTGGACATTGCTGCTATGAACATTGGGGTTATGCCTTAAATTTTAAATCAAATATTGTTATGTCTGTCGAAGATGGGATTCAACTTTTCTGCATTTGGCATGAGAATGGAAAAGGGAAATAAGGAAATATTAACATAAAGATCATGTCTTCCAGTTGGACCCTAAACAAAGAATTTGAGTGTGGGTAGTTTTATTTGGGAGGCGATCCCAGGGAACATTGTCAGGAAGGGAAGGAAGCCAGTAAGTGTATTAATAAGCAGATTGCCACTGTGGGTAGCTGGACCTCAGTGCCAGGGTAGATCTTTTGGATACCGTGTAGAACATATCTGGGTGTCCTTCCAGAGGGACAAGCAAGCCTGGGATATTCATCTACTAACTCCTGTCCATCACTAGTTAAGGGCTGCTCCTGAAGACCTTAATTTTCCAGCACTTCTGGCCTTCCAACTGAAACATGTTTCTTGAGGCGCCTGGGTGGCTCAGTCAGTAGTTAATTGTCTGCTTTCGGCTCAGGTCCTGCTCTCGGGGTCCTGGGATCGAGCCCCACATCAGGCTCTCTGCTCAGTGGAGAGCCTGCTTCTCCCTCTCCCTCTGCCTGCTGCTTCCCCTGCTTGTGTGAGCGTGTGCGTTCTCTCTCTGTCAAATAAATAAATAAAATCTAGAAAAAAAAAAAAAAGAAAGAAACGTGTTTCTTCAGTCTACGATATTCATTCCTCAGGTGGAGTATAGGTGCTCTTGCAGTTAGAAGCTCTTGGCCTGGGGGCGCCTGGGGGGCTCAGTCGGGTAAGCATCTGCCTTTGGATCAGGTCATGATCCCGGGGTCCTCAGATTGAGCCCTGCATCTGGCTCCCTGCTCAGCCAGGAGCCTTCTTTTCTCTCTCCCACTCCCCCTGCTTGTGTTCTCTCTCTGTCTTTTTGACAAATAAATAAATAAAATCTTAAAAAAAAAAAAAAAAGAAGAAGAAGCTCTTGGCCTGAATGAGAATGACAAAACTGAGGAGTATGGTGGGGGCAGAGTATGTCTGTTGCAGAAGTAATCTTATGGGAAAGGAGAATTTCCAGAACACAGAGAGAAAATGAGAAAGAAGATATGAAAACTGGACAAGAACAAAGGACTTTTATCAAATTTGACCAAAGATTTCTATCTTCTTGATAGTTAGATTAGTCCCACATAAATGAGGGATCAAATTGTTGATATTCGAGATAGTGAGAAACTAATGAGAAAGAATGGCCATTTGATATTATGTATTTGGTGCTTCCACAGTGGGACTAACCCATGTAACATAATTGTAATAAAATATATGTATTGATTTTTAGGTCAAATTTTTATGAATTTCACTGTATTCTCAATTTGTGATAAGTATGATGATATTGAAAGAGGAGAACATTAGCTACAAAAGAGGTACAAAAATTTAAGTGTAAAAGGTGTAGATATTGGGGTAGATAATACCATCCAAGAAATGAGCATATTAACACTTTCTACCCGAGCATTGGTAGGGTATTGTCAATTTAATACATAAATAAGTTAATTTCATGAGGTAAAGTGAAACCAATAAGTGACTTTAGAAGGCAAAAATGATTTTTTTTCCAGATCAGTTTACCTGGATTGACTTTATAATTCATCATCAGACTATCTGTTGTTCAACATAAATGATTATAAGAAGAGAGATAGGTGAGTCTACTTGTAGAAAGAGACAGACAGGAATTTTTGAAAAGTAATTGCTTTATTTTATCAGGTTAATTTCTTTAGTATTTATTTAAGTCTGGATTGTCTATGAAAATCATGCATTTTGAATGCTATATTCTTGGTCTTGGAAAAGTTATAGTGATGTTTCAGCTTGAACAGTATTATTTTGGAGAGAGATACTATTTCAATGATAGAATACAATTCCTGCTACTTAGAGCAAAGTTTTGACATTGTTTTCAACTGCAGAAATCTGAGTACAGCTTAAGGAAAGGGCAAACCTGCATGATGAAATTTAGCAGTGCCATTAAAATGCTGCAAGTATGCTAAATAGTTTGTTCTTTTTCACTGTTAAGCCTTTCTAATAAAAGAGGTTCAAAGAAAATGGTAAAAATGATTAAAAACTTAGAAAAAATGACCCGTGAGGGAGAAGGTAAAAGAACAGATATTATTTGGCCTCAAGATTGAAGGTCATTTTCATAATTGTCTTCAAGTACTTATCTAACATTTACCCAAAGTGTGGTACTCTACACATATATCTTCACTAAGGAAAATCAAAGGCAAGAAGAGCTGAAATTGTAGTATAATGAATTTAATTAGGTTGTAAGGAAGAATTTTGGGAGGAATAGTAAAGGAACTTAAAAATTATAATGATCAACTGATGGGAACTTTGGGTCTTCTATTGAGGGCTTTAAAATACAGGAGATAACTACATTTGATACTGTTTTAGGAAAGAAGGAATGGAGTGACTTCTCATAGCTCTATCCATTTTGTAACTGTTAGCATTTACCTGGCCATTTTCTCAAAGTGTGGTCCCTAGACCACCAGTAGGTTTATGGCCCAGGAACTTATGAGATATGCAGATTTTCAGGCCCTATCCTGGATCTATGAAACAGACATTATTTGACTTCAAGACTAAAAATAATTTAGTTCTTTAGTCCCTCATTTACTTAATAGTTTTCTTCTGATTAGGTTGTGGTTATGGGTTTTCAGGAGGAAGACCACGCAGGTAAAGTACCATTCTCATTTCATCACACGAAGGGTACATGCTATCAAGATGACTTTACTATTGGTGTTGACTTTGATCACCTGGCTGAAGTAGTTTCTGTCATGTTTTCCCACTGTATAGTTACTCCTTTCCCTCCTTCTTTTCATTCTGTATGCTTCGGAAGTAAGTCCCTATGCACAGCCACACTTAAGGATTTGGGAGTTATGCTCTACTTCTCTGAGGGTGGAGTATTACATAAATTATTTGGAATTCTTTGGCACAGAACATTTGACTCTCTTAATCAGTCAGACCATTACTTAATTCGATCATTACTTATAGCCGTATGGACTCACGGATATTTATTTTACATCATGGGTTATTTTGGCCTTCCTCCTCCCTTGCTGGTTTGTAACCTCCCACTCCAACAGTGAGAAGCCTGGCTCCAGCATCCATCATAATTTACTTAAGTGTTAATTCAAGTGTAAATATTCCTTCCTGTCCAAAATTTACCCCAGATTACTTTACAAGGGAGTTTGAATCAAATTTCCATGGCACAGTTGATTGCTGTTTTATTTTTTAGAACTTATTTCAGAAAATAGTAAAGAGCCAAAGCTTCCCATCTTCTATATGTACTAGCATAATCTTGATGGCAAAACCAGATATACACGATATTAAAAAAAATTAACTCATGAATATAGTTGCAAAAACTTAAATATTAGTTAACCATATCCAATAGTGTGTGAGAAAAAGTATTGGATCAGTATTACATGAGGTTTATCCTATAAAGGCAAGGATTGCTCAACATAAGTAATCTATTGATATAATTATAACTAAACTAAAGAAGAAAATAATAGAATTATCTTAATTAGTACTAAAGAATTGTTTGTTAAGGTTTAATACCTATTTATTATAAAACCTTGTAGCAAATGAGGAATAGAAAGGAACTTTTTTACTTGGTAAATATTTGATACCAAACATTACATTTAACAGAGAAACTTTACATGCATTTATTTTAGTACCAAAGTCTTGAATCTTATCTTAGAAAATAAAGGAGATATAAGAATTGGAAAGGCAGATATAATTATAATATACAGGTTATATAATTATCTGCCTGAAAAAACAAAATCAACAAACTCTTAGAATTAATAAAAGAGGTCAGAACATTTGGAGGGTAAACAAAATCAATCTACAAAAATCGGTAGCACTTTTCTCACCAGCAATAATGATTTTCAATAACAGAAGCTACAAAATATTTGGGAAGTAATCTAACCAAGACTTCCTTGGAGGAAATATTAAAATGCTTGGATATAGGGCAATGAAGGACAGTGGTCCCTGAGTGACAAGAAACAAACAAGGTATGGGGCGCCTGGGTAGCGCAGTCATTAAGCGTCTGCCTTCGGCTCAGGGCGTGATCCTGGCGCTCTGGGATGGAGTCCCACATCGGGCTCCTCGGCTGGGAGCCTGCTTCTTCCTCTCCCACTCCCCTGCTGTGTTCCCTCTCTCGCTGGCTGTCTCTCTGTTACATAAATAAATAAAATCTTTAAAAAAAAAACAAACAAGGTGAACCCTAAAATTGCCTCAGCTTACTACCTTGAGAGACTTTCAACAGTGGAAATAAATTAGAAGTCAATAACTGAAAGATATTTGGAAAATTTCTAGCATATTAGGAAACTAAAATACACACTCCTAAATAATGTATGGGTCAAATAATAGAGAAATTAATTTTTAAGTAAATAAAAATGATAGCATATATCCAGATTTGCGGGATGTAGCTAATGCAGTATTTAGAAGAAAATTGATAGCTCTAGCAACTCTACTGCTAAAGAAGAAAGGTCCTAAATCAGTGACTTCAGCTTCTACCTAAGAGTCTAGAAAAAGAAGAGAAAATGGAACCAAAAACTAAGCACAAGAAAGGAAATGATCAGAAAATAATATGGAAATCAACGAAATAGAAAATAAAATTAATAGATCAAGTCAATGAATTAATAGATAAAATCAATATAGAAAATCAAAAGCTAATTCTTTGAGAAGATTAATGAAATTGATAAATATCTAGCCAGAGTGATCAGGAAGAAAAAAAGAGAAGACACAGTTACTAATGTCAGGAAAGAGAAAAGGGACATAACTACAGATTCTATAGCTACTATAAGGGTAATAAGAAGTATTATGAACAGCTTTATTCTACTGAATTAACTTAAACAAAATGAACACACTTCTTGAAAAATGCAAACTATCAAAGCTCATGTCAGAAAAAATAGATGATCTTAAAAGCCCCTATGTCTACTAAAGAAATTGAATTTGTAGTTAAAATCTTTCACACACACATACAGATCCCAGTGACAATAATGGCTTCACTGGTGAATACTACCAAGTATTTCATAAAGAATATTAATTCTATAAACTGCTTTCAGAAAGTTGAAAAGAATGGAATAATTTCAGCTCATGTTATTAAGCCTGTATTACCCTGATACCCAAACTAGACAAAGACATTACAAGAACAAAAAACTATAGACCAGTATCTCTCATGAACATAGACTATTTTTTTAAAACAGAATACAACATTATATAAAAAGGATAATACATCATGATCAAGCAGGTTTATCCTGAAAATGCAAGATTAGTTCAATGTTTTAATTTAATAGATGTAATCCACTATATAAATAAGAAGCACATATGGGCATCTCAATACCTGATGAAAAAGCATTTGATAAAATCCAACATTCATTCCTAATAAAAATTTTCAGCAGAGTTGACATAGAGGAGAATTTACTTAACTTGATAAGAAGCATTAATGAAAAACCTACAGCTAATATCACACTAAATGGTGACAGTCCAATACTTTCCCCCTATAGGAATAAGGCAAGAATATCCACTTCCACCACCTCCATTCAACAGTGTACTGGACGTTTTGCTAGGGGGAAAAAATAAATAAAAGGCATACAGATTTGAAAGGACGAAGTAAAATTGTTTTCATGCTTAGGCAAAAGATAACCTGAGTAGAAAACCCTAAGATATCTGCAAACAAATCTATCAAAACTAATATGTGAATTTAGGAACTTTGCAAAATACATGATCAACATGTAAAAATCATGTTGATCTTCCCGGACTCCATAATAAGAAAACAAATATTCCAATAAAAAATAGACAAAATGAACAGACACCCTATCAAAAAGTTAAATATAGCCAAAATCGTCATCATTTTTTTTCTGGACCGTTCAAGAACAAATTGCAGATATGATGCTCTATCATCCCCAAATCCTTTGTTTTTCCAAAAAACAGGGATATCCTACACAGACTTCAGTATTACCATTCAAACCAGGAAATCACCATTGACATATGAATAACATCCAATCCACAGACCTCATTCAGATTTTGGCAGCTGTTTTAACAATGCTGTTTTTCTTTTCTGGTCCAAGATACAGATTAGGTGCCTCCTCATTCCTCCCTCCTTCTTCGCCCCTTGGCTGATTTCCAAGGGAAGGGAAGAAGAGCCATTTAAGAAATATTTAATGGAAAGTACATTTTTAAATTTAAACATTTTAAAACAATTTTTAAAAAATTATTTTTTAGAGAGAGAGAGCATGGGGCGGGGGGAGGGATGGGAGGGACAGAGGGAGAGGAAGAGAGAGAATCTCAAGCAGACTCCCCACTGAGCATGGAGCCTGATGGGGGGGCTCCATCTCATGACCCTGAGATCATGACCTGAACTGCAATCAAGAGTTGGATGCTTAACCGACTGAGCCACCCAGGAGCCCCCGTGTAACCCTTTTTAAACGGAAAATTCCGTAGTGTTGAGTATATTCACATTGTGTGATCAATCACCAGGACGTTTTTCATCTTGTAAAACTAAAACTATATCCACCAAACAATTCCCCATTCCCCCTCACTCCAGCCCCTGAAAACCACCATTCAACTTTCTGTCCCTATGAATTCAACTACTCTAGGTACCTCATATGAGTAGAATCATAATGTATTTGTCTTTTTGTTACTGGCTTATTTCACAAAGCAAAGTGTCCTCAAGTTTCACCCATGTTGTAGCATTTGTCAGAATTTCCTTCCTTTTAAGAGCTGAATAACATTCCACCGTATGCATATATCACATTTTGTTTATCCATTCATTTGTTGATAGATATTTGTCTTGCTCCCATATTTTAGTGTGAATAATGCTGCTATGAATGGCATTATTCTTTAAGGTCTTTAAGACCCTGCTTTTAATTCTTTTGAGTATATAACCAGAAGTGGAATTGCTGGAACATGTGGTAATTCTATTTTTAATTTTTTGAGGAACTGCTATACTGTTTTCTATAGCACCTGCACCATTTTAATTAAATCCAACAGTGAACAAGGGTTCCAATTTCTCCATATCCTTGCCGACACTTGCTATTTTCTACTTCGGTTGTTATTTTAGCTATCCTAATGAATGTGAAGTGGTATCTTACTGTGGTTTTGATTTGGATCTCCTTACTAGTTAGTGAGGTTGAGCATCTTTTCATATGCTTGTTGGCCATTTGTATATCTTCTTTGCAGAAATGTCTATTCATGTTCTTTGCCATTTTTAAAATGGCTTGTTTCTTTTGCTGTTGTTTATAACATTCTGGATATTAACCCCTTATAAAATCTGTGATTTGCAAATATTTTCCCATATTTTAGGTTGCCTTTTCATTTTGTTGGTTATATTCTTTGAAGCACAGAACTTTTCAATTTTATGTAATCCAGTTTATCTGTTTTTACTTTTGTTTCCTATAATTTTGGTGTTATATCCAAGAAACCATTGTCAAATCCAATGTGATAAAGCTTTCCCCCATGTTTTCTTCTTAAAGTTTTACAGTTTTAAGTCTTATGTTTAGGTCTTTGATCCATTTTGAGGTAATTTTTGTATAGTATATAAGGTAAAAGTTCAACTTTATTATTATTTTTTTGCATGTGGATATAAAATTTTCCCAACACCATTTGTTGAAAAAAAAAAATGCCTTTTCTCCATTGAATGGTTTGGGCACCCTTGCCAAAAATCATTTGACCATGTATGCAAGATTTTATTTCCGGTCTATTTTATTCTATTATATGTCTGGAGGGGTACTTTAAAATACATTTTATATCTGAATTAAAAAAAAATACCATCCAAATTAGCTAGTAGCTTGGCTGGGGTTCTCTCATCTCAAGATAAATGATATATTTTTGAAGAATATATTTTATTCTCCTTCTGTGGTCTCAGCTTCTTTTGTTTTGATGCTGTTTTCTTACCTTCCAGGTTAGAAGCCTTCCTCAGATGTCTCATAATTCTTGGCTGTCTACTCTTGGTTAAAAATGGAGAATAGAAAGCTTACTAGCAACTTCGAATGCATTGTTAAGAATTGTCAACTTTGAACTTTTCTCTAGGGTAGAGTTTCTCAACCTCAGAACTACTGATGTTTTGGGTTGGATAATTCTTTGTTCTGGGGGGAGCCGTTCTGTGCCTTGTAGGACATAGAGCGGCATCACTGCTCTCTACCTACTAGATACTAGTAGCAATCTCTCCAGCTGTGATACCAAAAATGTCTCCAGATCTTGCCAAATTTCCCCCAGGGTAGAAAAATTGCCCCCAGTTGAGTACTACTACTTTAGGGTAGGCTATTTCTTGGGGAAGCCCACATTACCCCCAATCTTCTTAGGCTGATCAGATTTCTGGGGAAGAACAGCCTTCTGATCACTTGTCTGGTGGATAAAGATGTGGCTTTCAGATGTCTGAGGGCTCAGTGGGGGAAGGTTATTGGGAATCTCTGCATTCATATTGTATGTCTGGGCCATTATTTCCCCTTGCATAGATGTGATAACTAAGCCTCAACGTTCCCCAGCCCCTAGCCCCCAGCTCAGAGACCACTCAACTGTTCCCATAGCCCCCAACCAGAGACCTTTTGTTTTCTCTCTCTAAAGATAAACTTTCTATCAAGATTGCAAGGGTAGGGAGAGAGGCGGGAAATTTAGGAATATAAACACTCTTTTAAAATGGAATCTTTCTTATTTCAGTCCTCCATCTCCACCTTTAAGCCCCTCTACCAGCAGTGCCTGATGCTACCTATTCCTGAACCTTTTGGAAATGTTGTGCTGTAAATTGGGTTGATTTTTAACTTCTCCTGTTACTGGCTTGGGATCTACCTTTCTTGACTCTAACACTTTTTAACTTCTAAACTTTCGTTGCTGTGCTCTTTAGTATATTTATGGGCATTGTCTTAGTCAGTTCAGGCTGCTGTAACAAACTACCACATAGACTAGGTGGCTTATAAACAACAGAAATTTATTTCTCACATTTCTGGAGGCTGGAAATCTGAGATCAGGTGTATTTCTTTGTTTAAAAAATTCCTTTTACTGTGGGTTTTAGCAGTGTTTCAGGAGGAAGGAAATTTAGATATATATTTTCACATTTTAACCCAAAATATTCCATTTTGTTTTTATTTTGCTTTATTTTTTCTTTGTCTTTTTAAAATTGTTTATTTGAATTCAATTTAGTTAACATATAGTGTATTATTAGTTTCAGGGGTAGAATTTAGTGATTCATCGGTTGCATATAACACCCAGTGCTCATTACGTCAAGTGCCCTCCTTAATGCCCATCACCCAATTACCCCATCCCCCCACCCACCTCCCCTCCAGCAGCCCTCAGTTTGTTCCCTATAGTTAAGAGTTTCTTATGGTTAGGTTCTATTTTTTTTTAAAGATTTTTGAAATGTTAATAAAATTTGATCTATTAAAACAATGTCTGACTTAGACTTATAAGGGTAAAGTTCTGGGGTGCCTGGGTGGCTCAGTCAGTTAAGTAGTTAAGTGTCTGCCTTCAGCTCAGGTCATGATGTCAGGGTCTTGGATTGAGATCTGCACTGGGCTCCCTGCTCAGCAGTGTGTCTGCTTCTCCCTCTCCCTCCGCTCCTTCTCCCCCCGACCAACCACTCATGCTCTCTCTGTCTCTCAAATAAATAAATAAAATCTTTAAAAAGAATAAAAAAAGAGTGAAGTTCTCAGAAAATTTTATTTGTTTAATTTGTAAGCCTGCTTTTTTGTATTTAACATATCTGAGTCACTGAGATTTGAATTGTCTAAGGGAATTTGATTAATTATGTATGTAAGTGGTATTAAATGTTTTAAAAGGATTTAATCTGTTAAACTTATGAATTATTATACATCATTCAAAGAACAAGTGAAATTGAGGTTTCTATTTTTAGCCAAAAATTCAGAAATAAAGTAAGATCTTTCAATTTTTCTTATGGTGTTAAGTAAAGCTATCATTTAAAATGTATAAACTTAATAAGTTAAATATTAATCAAAATCTTGAAAATAACAGGGAATTTCTTTCCATGCATGAACGCCTGCCCCTCCATCTCCAGATGGCAAAAGACCACTGACAAATATCTATCACAGATGATATTCAATATTGCTTCAAAATAAGAGATAGAAAAAAGAAGTATAAGCGTTGAAAAGCGAAAAGCAAATCATATTGTTTAAGAAACAAACGTAGATGGGGCGCCTGGGTGGCGCAGTCCTTAAGCGTCTGCCTTCGGCTCAGGGCGTGATCCTGGCGTTCTGGGATCGAGCCCCACATCAGGCTCCTCCGCTGGGAGCCTGCTTCTTCCTCTCCCACTCCCCCTGCTGTGTTCCCTCTCTCACTGGCTGTCTCTCTGTCAAATAAATAAATAAAATCTTAAAAAAAAAAAAAAAAAAAAAGAAACAAACGTAGAAATACAAGATAATGCAAAGAAAAACTAGAGTACCAGAGACAATTTAGGATACAATAGTTAAGGCAGGGCAGACTAGTTCTGGCATATTTTGAATAGGGTGATATAGATAAGGAGTTTGGAAAAATGATCTGGGCTGGCAGTAGATGTTATTTCAAATCTTGTGGGGAAGGGAGTTTGTCAGCTTACTCAGGAAAAATAAAAGTATAGTGAGAAAAAAGGGAAGCCTATCTATTGTCACACATAATGATAAATTAGTAGGCTATAAAACCTATAATAGTGTTAAATCTTATATGATGAATTTAAACTGTACTTTAAACTTAATTTATTAGACAACGCAGATTATTTTGATGTGTAGGAAGCATTTTTCTTATTTAGAGAGTATGTACTAAGCTACTTATGAGAATGGCATTATGCTATTAATGTGCTGTGTAAATTAATTTAAACAAACACAGTCTGTACCTTCTGTCAGGTTTAAAATACTCTCCCTCCTCCCCTTCACACATGGAGTTACAAAGCCAGAGGGGTCCTCAGGTCCATAGAGTCTGAGCCCTTGTCTCGTGTCTGGATCTCTTGTGTAGTATTTCTGACAAGCGGTGGTTGACCTTTTGCTTGAACACCTACAGTGACAGGGAATACTCACATTCATTCAACTTTCTATACCTTTAATTGTTTCTTCAAGTTTTCCTTATACTGAACTGAAACATTCTTCTCTATTTTCCAACTGTGATTCTTATTTTGTTTTAAGAGGCCATCTAGAATATACATCTTGCAAATATTTAATGATTATTATGTGTGTTCTGATATATTGTCATAATGTAAACATCCAACATGGCAGATTTCTGAGTTCTGTTTAGTTCTTTGATTCCCTCCTGTTGTCAGTTCTCTAAGATGTGACTACCTGAGTGAACCGCAGTACTATGGATGTGAACTGACCGGGGCAAATTTGGTCCCACTATTGTCCATCTTCTTTGGACACTGAACTTCTATTAATGTAGCTCAAGATTACTTTGACTTTTTTTTTTTTTTCTTTTCGAGGACAGCTACATTACAGTATTATCTCATGCTGGAGCTTGAAATCTATTAAAATCCTTTTATGTACCAGCTGCTAAGCATACCTGCTCCCTCTAGAACTGGAACATTGGATTTTTTTAAACTTAATCATAGGGCCTGGCTGTTATCCTGTGAAATTTCATCTTGTTAATTTGGCCAACGCTTTCCCCTTGTCAAGAATTTTTTACAGCTTGGTTTTGTCCTTTAGTACATTTGTTGGTATTACCTGAAATTTTGTAAGCAAAGCTGACATTTTTGTTCAAGTCATTTTCATATGTGTTCCTTCATCTTGTGCTTACAACACCAGGTGCGGTTTTTCTGAAAGATTTTTCCAATCCCGGGAGGCAGGGTAGCACATGATGGAGAGGAAAGTGGGACATGAATTCCAGTTCAACCACACTAGCTGTGTGGGTTTGGCAAGTTCTGTCAGTCTCTTTGCCTCTTTTTCCTTATCGGTGACACAGCGGTGGTAATAAGTGCCTTGTGGATTTGTTCTGAAGAGAAAGAGTAATTCCCACAAACCACCTAGCACAGCTCCTGGACAGGGTGGGTCTTGAATAAGTATTAGCTTTTGGTTTTAGTAATTCCTTTCCAGTGTGGGTACCGAGGTCTGGCAAGTTTAACTCACTTTTCCAAGACCACAAGCTAGTCAGAGCATGAGTCAGAACTTAGTCCACAGGTGCTAAAGTCAGAAATCGGTGGATTCTAACTTTGCCATTTGCTAATTACATAATTTCGGGTTCATGACTTAGACCCACATACCTTCAATTTTCTCACCCACAAAGTGGAGAATTTAGTACATCCATCATTGTTAGGAGAATTCAGTGAATAACACCCATGATGTCTGGCTCCACAAAAGAGAATCCCCTTTCCTGTCTCTCTTAACCTATTTCTTCCCCACCCGAACCTGTGGATTTAAATTAGATAAAATAGAAAAAGCATTTAGTCTCTAGTATCGCACATAGAATGCATTCACTAAATAAGAGCTAATTTGACAACATGTTATCCTATGGGATTTGAGGAAGTCAGAAAATATTTTGGAGTGCTTCCCCTATTGTTTAATTAACATAAGCAAATATATAATTTCAAAGTGATTTAGTTTTTATTAATTTAAAGCTAAAATGTTTTACGGGGCGCCTGGGTGGCGCTGTCGTTAAGCATCTGCCTTCGGCTCAGGGCGCGATCCCAGCGTTCTGGGATCGAGCCCCACATCAGGCTCCTCTGCTAGGAGCCTGCTTCTTCCTCTCCCACTTCCCCTGCTTGTGGTCCCTCTCTCGCTGGCTGTCTCTGTCAAATAAATAAATAAAATATTAAAAAAAAAAAACTAAAATGTTTTAAATTAAAAAATATTCAACTGAGATAGTAGAATCAAGTGATATATAGATTGTCGAGGTCCTATAGAAGTTGGGAAAAGTGAAGGGGCAAAGTTGACTGCTGAACTCAGAAAAGATTTATGGCAGAAGTTCCACTTAGGATGGACTGTCTTTTACAAATGGACAGCATTTGAAAAATTTTTACCAAAGAAGGACTCGTAAGGACTTAGAGAAGTACTTCACCTCTGACAGTAGAGGCAGTCACCTAATTATGAATGTGTTAGTGGGAAGAAACAGACCTGAAAGAGAACTTGAACTTTTATTAATTAAATATGTACCCAGAAAAGACTGATTTAAATGGATTTTGACTAACATATAAACTTACATTTCTATACACATAGACTTGTATATGACATTTCAACCATGTTTTAGTTTAAACTTTACTAGGGCAAAGATGTTCAAGCAAACATCGCCAGTTCCTTTCTCAAGGCGTTAAGGTCATGTGGAGACAGGTATGGAATTAGTAATAACATCTATATACTGTGGTACATAGAGTTTACTATGTACCAAGCACCATCTTGTATGTGCATTTAATCCTCAGAAGAACCCTGAGAGTTATTATTTTCATCTCACACATGAGGAAACTGAGGCTCAGAAAGATTAAATACTTTCCTGGAGGCCACATGATGAGTCAATGATGGAGCTGGGATTGACTGAGAGAGTCGGGTTCAGGAAACTGCTCTCAGTCACGTGGATGTGGGAGAGACTCATACCCAGCCAGAGGGGAGAGGTCATGGAGAGAAGACAGGTTTGGGAGACTGCTGGGGTTGTCCAAAGGTCAGTCTCTGACCAATTCTGGGTTTTGGTCCTATAGTGATGGTATGATTCTTTCAACGTAAGGTATTGATTGAGCAGCCCTTTGGGGTTTTTGGCAACTATAGTTTATCTGCTGTGTCTGTTTGTGTACATTAGTTCAGATGGGAGAGAGCGTAAGACATTTACAGATTACGATTGTGCTGCGTTTTTGTGTATGGTTCTCAGACCTCTTCTATTTGTGACTTAATCCTCTTCAAATGGATGCTCCTCTTCAGTCCTCTCTTCTTTCTTTTTTTTTTTTTTGACATTTCTTGAGATTTTTTGTTTCTGTGTTAATTTCCTTGCCTTCTCTTCCTGCACTGCTGAGTCTCAGGCAGCATGGTGAGCATTTGAGTTAACACTGTACTAGTCAACCAGATTGCTCATGGACAACCTGTCATTAGGGTGTCTTGAAAAACAGCTTCTTAGGGTTGAAGAAGTCTATTTGTGTATACATGGTGTTGCCTGGTACATATCTGTCATCAGGGTGTAAGAAGTAATGGTTATGGGGAAGGCAGACTTTTCCCTTGAACCAATTTCACTGCTTAGTAAACACCACACAGCACCCATCTTCAGGTGAAGGCAGTGGGACTCCAGACTGGCTTCAGCTTTGTTCTGTGCGATGTGAAGTGAAAACCCAACAAAACCAGAAAAAACAAAACAAAAAGCAAGCAAGCAAACAAAAACCTATCTCTTCTCTACACTATACTGAAGAGACACTGTGAACAAAGGTAACAGTAACATCAACCCATATGAAATAAAAACGTAGGGATTAAAATTTATTGATAACATTAGTTCATTTGCTTTGTGATATTTATTGCCTTGTTGCTTCTTGTGATGCTTCTCTGCATTGAACTCTTTGATGGAAAGGTATGCCTACAAATTGGACAAAAATGGCATGTGAATTTTATTGATGCATGGAAATCTGGAACAATTAATAAATATACAGTGAATTTACTCATTTATAACACCTTAAAGTTTTTACTAAGAACTGGATTATTAATGATCATGTTGTAATGTAAGTAATAATGACTTTTCCTTGACCCTGGATTGCTTTCAAAGGTATTAATTTTAGAAACCAGTATCATCGATAATTAAAGCAACGACTAAAGCTGTGAAGAAATGTTTGTATACTTTTCTTAGCTGTGATGCTCACTATCTGCTGGGGCAAGATTCTGCTGGTATTTAAGCAATAATTTGCCTGAGAAATAATCTATCTACATATGATAAAATGGTCTCACATATAATAGCTGGTATTTAAGCAATAATTTGCCTGAGAAATAATCTATCTACATATGATAAAATGGTCTCACATATAATTCTTATAAAAATTCATAGAACAGAAATTCAATTTTGAATGTTCATTCAAAGAACAGAAATATCATGTGAATAGTATACATGTTAATAGCATGCAGTGACAGTAAAATGTATATATAGCAATGTTGTATAATCATTAAGGAAATTTTGGAAAAAAAGCAAGAGAGTCTAATGAAAATAAAATTCACCAATAATCCTACCACCCAGAAAAAAGCTTTGTTATTTTTGACTTTTAAATAGTCTTTTTATAATATCTTTTAGTTAATTTTTTAATTTTTCTTTTTCTCCAGCTTTATGAAGTATAGTTGACAAAATCATATAATTTTAAAGTGTACAGTGTGATGATTTGATATATATATACATTGTGAAATGACTACCACAATCAAGTTACTTCATACATCCATCACCTCACATACTTACCATTTTTTTGTGTAGTAAAAACGTTAAGATCTATTCTCTTAATTTTCAAGTATGCAATGAAATATTATTAACTATAGTCCCCTAGCTGTACATTAGATCTCCAGAACTTACTCATCTTATAAATTAAAGTTAGTACAGTTTGATTAACATCTGCCTATCTCCCCGACCACCCAGTCCCTGACAACACCTTTTTACCGTTTCCATGAGTTTAATGTTTTCTTAGATTCCACCTGTAAGTGAAATCATACAGAATTTCTTTCTCTGAATGACTTATTTCACTTAGCATAATGCCCTCAGGTATCATCAGTGTTGTCACAAATGGCAGGATTTCTTATCCTTTTTATGGCCAAATAATATTGCACTGTGTATATATATACCATATTTTCTATATCTGTTCACCCTTTGATGGACACTTCGGTTGTTCCCATATTTTGGCTATAATAAATAATGCTGCAGTGAACGTGAGAGTGCAGATATCTATTTAAGATACTAATTTCATTTCCTTTGGATATATATATATCCAGAAGTGAAATTGTTGGATCATATGGTAGTTCTATTTTTAATTTTGGGGAAGCCTCCAGAATGTTTTCTGTATGACTATGCCAATTCACATTCCCGCGAATAGTGTACAAGTGTAACAATGGCTTGTTAAAGCCATTCTAACAGGTATGAGGTGATATCTCATTGTGGTTTTGATTTGCATTTCCCTGATGATAGTGGTGTTGAGCACCTTTTCATGTACCTGTTGGTCTTTGGGAAAATCTCTATTCAGGTACTTTGCCCATTATTTAATTAGATTATTTGTTATTGTTGTTTTGCTTTGTTTTGTTTTGTTGTTTTTGTAGGGTTGTTTTGTTTTGTTTTTTTGGCTATTGAGTTGGAGTGCCCTATATATTTTGGAAATTATAATATAAGTGCCCTATATATTTTGGAAATTATTCCACATCAGATATATGATTTGCAAATATTTTCTCTCATTACATTGGTTACCTCTTCACTCTATTGTTTCCTTTGCTCTGCGGAGCTTTTTAGTGTGATGTAGTCCCAGTTGTCTGTTTGTGTTTTCATTGCCTATGCTTTTGGTGTCAAATCCAATAAAATCATTGCTAAGACCAATATCAAGAAGCTTTTCCCCTATGTTTTCTTCTAGGAATTTTATGGTTTCAGGTCTTACATTCAAGTCTTTAATTCACTTAATGATAAGGGTAATTTGAGGAACAAGATTTATGATTCATGAGTCCTGGAGGGTATAGGACATACTGAGGACTACACAGGGACATCCTGGGGAGAGTGAACCTGGGGTTCTGCCTTTACAGGGTCTGAGCTTGTGGTGTCTAGTGCTTCATGGCTTTCTCTTTTATTAGGTAATTCAAAGTGTAAGAATGGGAATTATGGTACAGGGTGGGAGAAGAGTCACTCAAGTGGTTTGAAGAGGGACCTTCATGGGTGGGAGCAGCCCAGTTCCTTATATGGTTGTTTTTCTAAGTAGCTGTGTCATTCAGCTGGCAATCTGTTTATTTGCAATGGATATCTTTCGAAAAGGGTGCCTTGGCAATTAAAAGCTTAATTGTCAGGCACTCATACTACAATCAAAAGCTTAATGTCAGGCACTTACATTACTGTGTAGCAGTTCTTTTTCACTGCCATGTTGTATGTTGTAGTATGAAAATACCACACAATTTTAATCTTAATCATTGTGCTGTTGATGGACATTGTTTTTAGTTTATGGTTATTATGAATAGAATGGTTACAAATATTTTTGTATGTATCTTTTGGTTAATATATGAAATTATTACCCTAGAGTATGTACCTAGATGTAGAACTGTTATTTCGTAGAGTAGGTGGGTCTATGTTTAGCTTTGGTAAATACTAGTTTTCCAAAGTGACTACACAAATTTACACTTGCACCAATAGTATATGAAAATTCCAGTTGGTCCTTATCTTCCTCAACTTTTAGAATTGTGAGTCTTTTAATTTAAACCATTCTGATGAGACTTTGGTGTCAATTTTCTTTTTGCTGATGAATAATGATGTTGAGCATTTTTAAATTAGCTTTTTGGCCATTTGGATATACTTTTTCTGACGTTAAGCCTTTGCTCATTTTAAAATTGGATTGTCTCTTTCTTATTGCTTTGTAGAACTTCTTACATTTTAGGTATCACTTTTTAGGCAGATATATTTATTACAAATACCTCCCAGCCTATGGCTTGCCTTTCAACTCTCTTAATGATGTCTTTTGAGAAATCTCATGGTTCTTTAATGATTATATGGTAGCCTGATATAGAAATACAACATAGTTTTACAAATAAAGTAATTACCATTATTTGTATATGGTTTATAATTCTATAAAGTAAAATGATACAACATTTTTTTTTCCCTAGGAGGGAGAGGTAGAGAATCTTAACCAGATTCCTCACTGAGCTGGTTATGGGGTTCGATCTCATGACCTTGAGATCATAACCTGAGCCAAAATCAAGAGTTGGGTATTCAACCAGGCACCCCAAAAAATCACTTGGTTTTAATTCAGTTATTACACTTTGAGAAAGTAATCCTTACCTGGCAACATTATCTAGAGTACTCTCTCCTTCTGCCATCATATCATCCTGTTTATTTCTTCCTTAGCACTTATCACTATCAGAGGTAATCATGTTTATGAATTTGTTTAGTGGTTCCTTCATGTTCCCCACTTTTAAAGTGTAACTCTAGGGACTATGTCTGTCTTTTTTTCTGCTGGGCCTAGGTGCTTACAACAGTGATCAACACATGGTTTGTTCTAGTAATTCTAGTTGACTGAGTTGAGTGAATAAATTTTAAGTACAACAACGTCAACAAATAGAAAAGCTGCTTTCAGAAAGTTTTAAATTGCTCATTAGTAACTGGTTTCTTTGAATTGGTATTTAGTTATTTCAGGAGGGTAGACTTTATCTCTGCAATGAGGCTTTAAGCTCCTATGTCATACGCTCCTTTGGAATCATATAGAGTACTGAGCCCTATGTAGTTTCCCTTTATCTCCCACAACAGAACTAGTTGCTACCTCTTTTGTAGTCTCAATATATTTTATTAAAGTATATTCATGGTATTATATAATATATAAAGTGTATTCATGGTATTATAATGATTTATTTACATGTGTGTCTCCTCCTTCCTCTTCTCTTCAATCCAGGCCCTGCCCCCAACCTCCTCACTAAGATCCTATGAAAGGAAAGACTTGATTTATTCTTGTTTGAATCTTTAGTTCCTGCACAGTGTCTAGCACAGTCTACCAATGTTTGAAGAAGAAACACAAAATAATTTTTCTGTAAATATTGTTGAATTGTTAACATACTTTTTTGATCACTTAATATCTGAAAATGAAAGCTTACTGATCTTTTTTTAGAGTGTCTTTCATTTTATTGTGAATACCTTACTTGACAGTGGAGTTCTTTTTGGGAGAGATAGGGAGCCATGTTCTTTTACCTTCATGGTATTCTTTTAGGCAGAAGTATACAAAAAGTACACAAAATGATGCTTTTAAAAAACAAGTTTAAATTTAAGGTATAATTGTATTTATATTTGTGGACCTTGTCTCCCTTTTTTTGTTAGAAAACAGCAAGGTGTTTAAAACTAGTCTGTGAGAAGAGGAGTTTATACTTTTATTTTTATTTTTTTAATTCCAGCATAATTAGTAGTGTTATATTAATTCAGGTATAAAATGTAGTGATTCGACACATCTATACGTTACTCAGTGTTCATCATGATACGTGTACTCTTAACGCCCTTCACCTATTTCACCCGTTACCCCTAATGTAACCACCAGTTTGTTCTCTATAGTTAGGAATGTGTTTTTGTTTGTCTCTTTTTTTTTCTTTGTTCATTTTGTTTTGTTCCTTTTATTGTTTTGTTTTTAGGTAGGCTCCATGCCCAGCATGGGGCGCGGTGTGGGGCCTGAACTCAGACCCCAATATCAAGACCTGAGCTGAGATCAAGAGTTGGACACTTAACCAACTAAGCCACCCAGGCATCCTTGTTTTATCTCTTAAATTCCACATATGAGTGAAATCATATGGTATTTGTCTTTCTCTGATTGACTTATTTCATTTAACGTTATACCCTTTAGATCCATCTGTGTTGTTGCAGATGGCAAGAGTTCATTCCTTTTTATGATTGAGTAATAGCCCACTGTGTGTGTGTGTGTGTGTGTGTGTGTGTGTGTGTGTGTGTGTGTCTGTCTGTGCCACATCTTCTTTATCCATTCATCTATCCATGGACACTTGGGTTGTTTCCATATCTTGGCTATTGTAAATAATGCTGCAGTAAATAAGGGGTATGTATATCTTTTCAAATTTTGATTTTCTTTGGGTAAGTACTCAGTAGTGGAATTACTGGATCATATGGTAATTCTATTTTTAATTTTTTGAGGAACCTTCATACTGTTTTCCACAGTGGCTGCACCAGTTTGCATTCCTCCAAGAGTGCAAGAGAATTCTTTTTCTCCACATCCTTGCCAACATTTGTTGTTTCTTATGTTTTTTGATTTTAGCCATTCTGACTAGTGTGAAGTGGTATCTCATTGTGGTTCTGATTTGTATTTCTCTAATGATGAGGGATGTTGAGCATCTTTTTATGTGTCTGTTGGCCATGTCTTCTTTGGAAAAATGTCTATCCATGTCTTCTGCCCATTTTTAATGGATTATTTGTTTTTTGGTGTTGAGTTATAGAAAATCTTAATATATATTGGATATTAATCCTTTATCAGATACATCATTTGCAAATATCTTCTCTCACTCAATGGATTTTCTTTTAGTTTTATTGATTATTTTCTTTGTAGAAAGAATGCTTTTTATTGTACAGAAGCTTTTCATTGTGATGTAGCCCTAATAGTTAATTTTGCTTTTGTTTACCTTGCCAAAGGAGACATATCTAGAAAACTATTTCTACAGCTAATGTCGAAGAGATTATTGCCTATATTTTCTTCTAGGAATTTTATGGTTTCAGGTCTTACATTTAGATCTTTCATCTGTTTTGAATTTATTTTTGTGTACGGTGTAAGAAAGTGGTCTAGTGTCATTCTTTTGCATATAGCCATTTTGTTTTCCCAGCACCATTTGTTGAAGAGACTTTTTCCCATTGCATATTCTTGCCTCCTGTGTTGTAGATTGACTATGTAATCATGGGTTTATTTCTGGAATCTCTATTCTGCTCCATTAATCCATGTGTCCATTTTTGTGTCAGTACCATACTGTTTTGATTACTACAGGTTTGTAGTGTATCTTGAAATCTAGGATTGTGATATTTCCAGTTTTATTCTTTTTCAAGATTGCTTTGGCTATTCAGGGTCTTTTGTGGTTCCATACAACTTTTAGGATGACTTGTTCTAGTTATGTGAAAAATGCTATTGGTATTTTGATAAGGATTGCATTAAATCTGTAGATTGCTTTGGGTAGTATGGAAATTTTAACAATATTGTTTGTCTCAATCTATGAGTATAGACTATCTTTCCATTTGTGTCATCTTCAGTTTTTTTCATCAATTTTTTAAAAAGATTTATTTATTTATTTTAGAGACAGAAAGAGAGAGAGAGAGTGAGAGCAGGGGGAGGAGCAGAGGGAGAGGGAGAATAAGAATCCCAAGGAGGCTCCACACCCAACATGGAGCCCAGCACAGGGCTCAGTCTCACCATTCTGAGATCACAACCCAAGCCCAAATCAAAGGTCAAACGCTCAACCACTGTGCCACCCAGGCACCCCTCATCAATGTTTTATAGTTTTCAAAGTACGGGTCTTTTATTTTCTTGGTTAAGTTTATTCCTAGGTATTTTATTCTTTTGGTGCAATTTTAAATGGGGTTGTTTTCCCAATTTTTCTTTCTGCTACTTCATTATTAGTGTATAGAAATTCAGCAGATTTCTGTATTTTGATTTTGTACCCTGTGATTTTACTGAATTCATTTATCAATTCTAGCAGTTTTTTTGGTGGAGTCTTTTGGTTTTTCTATCTATAGCATCATGTCATCTGCAACTAGTGAAAATTTTACTTCTTCCTTACCTATTTGGATGCCTTTTATTCCTTTTTGTTGTTTTATTGTTGTGGCTAGGACTTCCAGTACTATGTTGGATAAGAGTGGTGAGAGTGGACATCCTTTTCTTCTTCCTGATCTTAGAGGAAAAATTCTCAGTTTTTCACCATTCGAGTATGATGTTAGCTGTGGATTTTTCATATATGGCCTTTATTATGTTGAGGTATGTTCCCTCTAAACCTACTTTGTTGAGGTTTTTATCATGAATGGATGTTATAGTTTGTCAAATGCTTTTTCTGTGTATTGAAATGATCATATGGTTCTTATCCTTTCTCTTATTGATGTGATATATCACATTGATTGATTTGTGAATAGTGAAATACCTTTGCATCCCAAGAATAAGTCCCACTTGATTGTGGAGAATGATTTTTTTTTTCCTTTTGCTAATGTTTTGTTGAGGATTTTAAGTCTATGTCCATCAGAGATATTGGCCTGTATTTTCCTTTTTTTATAATGTCTTTCTCTGGTTTTAGTATCAGGGTAATGCTGGCCTCATTGAATGAATTTGGAAGCTTTCCTTCCTCTCTTAATATTTTGGAATAGTTTGAGAAGAATAGGTATTAAATCTTCTTTATTTTATTATTTTTTAAAGATTTTATTTATTTATTTGACAGAGAGAGAGAGAGAGACAGTGAGAGAGGGAACACAAACAGGGGGAGTGGAAGGGGGAGAAGCAGGCTCCCAGTGGAGGAGGGAGCCCGATGCAGGGCTTGATCCCAGGACCCTTGGATCATGACCTGAGCCAAAGGCAGACACTTAACGACTGAGCCACACAAGTGCCCCTAAATCTTCTTTAAATCTTTGGTAGAATATGTCAGTGAAGCCATCTGGTTCTGGACTTTTTTTTGTTAGGAATGTTTAAATTACTGTTTCAATTTCATTTCTAGTAATTGGTCTATTCAAATTTATATTCTTCCTGACTTAGTTTTGGGAATTTATGTTTCTAGGAATTTACCCATTTCTTCTAGGTTGTCTACTTTTTTGGCATATAATTTTTCATAGGATTTTCTTATAATCCTTTATGTTTCTGTGGGGTTGGTTGTTAGTTGAAGAAATAAATTTCTTTTTAAATAAATAAAATAAATGTTATTTCTGATTTTATTTCGTTGAGTCCTCTCGAGTCTCACTTTCTCTCTTTGATGAGTCTGGCTAAAGGTTTATCAATTTTATTGATCTTTTCAAAGAATGAGCTCCTGGTTTCATTGATCTATATTGTTTTTTTAGTCTCTATACCATTTATTTCTGCTCTAATCTTTATTTTTTCCTTCCTTCTACTTGTTTTGGGCTTCATTTGTTCTTCTTTTTCTAGCTTTAGGTGTAAGGTAAGGTTGATTATTTGAGATTTTTCTTGCTTCTTGAGGTAGGCCTATATTGCTATAATATTTCCTTGTAGACACAGCTTTTGCTGCATCACAAATTTTGGACCATTGTGTTTTCATTTTTACTTCTCTAGGAAAAGAGTTTATACTTTTTGAAAAGAGATTAAATTTGCTCCTTATGAAGTTATTATCGATTGTCTTTAGAAGGAAAAGAGTGATCCAAATGGCAGGTAAATATTCCTTTAATGTTTAATTTAAACCACAAACTTCCTTTTATAGTGGATGATCACCATGTATTAATGAGCACTTTTGTGGGGGTCTTAGAGCTATGCCTGGAGCTCTGAAGAGGACACAAAGGAGAAAAGAAGACAAAGGCTCTACCTCTAAGACTCCCCTTAGAAGAGACCATGAACTAAGTTGTATTGTCTTGTTTTTTGAGGTTTCATGAAATTCCACTGGTGTGTGAATGCAACATGAACTCTTGAGAACAAGTTATTTTGGGAAAGTGAACAGTAAGATGAGTTTCTTTTCTTAATTATCTTATCTTATGCTATTGGTAGCGCGTTTGGTGCTTTCTAGGGCTGCTTGTGTATGTCCATACTTTATGTGTTTTCTAAGTATAAGACTTCCTCTCAAAAGTTGGAAGACTTTTAGTAGCATCGATCACACCATTTCCTACAAATACGGACAAATGTGGATGAGGCATACATGTATTCTTAAGATTAGAAGGATATATTGAATGGTTCCATGATGACAGTTATGTTAAAAGTGCATATCTTATAGTACCGTAACTGTTGGACATAGAAGTGAAGAAGAGGTAGAAAATTTTACTAGATGCCCAGGGAAGTTTAAATTTATTGACACAAATCGCACACACGTATTTATGGCAGCTCTGGCCAGAGAATCTGGAGAGTTAGCCTCCAGAGGAAGCCAGGAGAGTTAAGGTGGTTGTGAAGATTAAATCAGGGCACAGGCAACGAATGCCTTGGCACTGTTTATGAAACGTAGTGGTTGCTCATAAATTCTTTGTTAGAGCTCTCCAAAGAATTCATTAATAATTTAGAGACATTTTTTAAGCCTAGCAGAGTTAATATAATGGATATGCTTTATGTGTTGAAGGAGACCTGTACCTCCTATATTGGAAGTAGTGAAATATAGAATAAGGGCAATATTTATTGAGGCCCCTCTAAGTCAGAATGCTCAGGGCATAATTAAGTTCTGTTTTGTTGTTAAGATTAAAGAATGAACAAAAGTTAGTCGGGTCACCTATTTAAAATAAATACACCTCACTTAACAATCTTATTCTGTTTATTTGATTCTAAATATAATGCAGGATCATCATTACCGGTGAACAAAGAGGGTCCAGTGGCCAGGGGGATAGCCAAAGGGGAGAGTTTTTTTGTTTGTTTTTTAACTAGGAGTGACATCATTTCATAGGCTACTAGTTGACTGTGGTTCACACATCTTGACTGAAACATTAGCATCTGAATGACAAATGAAAAGCCATTTGTCATTTGGTTGTGCTATTCAGAATGGCAGATTCAAAGGGGCAAAGAAAACCTTGTGTTAGCAAAGTTTGTGACTTTGAATAAGGTAAGCTTCCATATTGGGAAACTTAATTTCCACATGTGGAAAAAATAGTTAAGATTTGTGTTGCATTTACAAATTGAAAAAAGGAACAAAGGAGTGGATGATAGTCCACTTTATAAAGTGGTTTTGCTTTCCTGCCACCTCTCCGGAGTTTATCCTAATATATATAATTTGTAAAACAATATCATCTAAAACTAAAGAACTTTGGTTAATGCTAAGTGGGATAGGAATATAGTAAATCCTTCCTGAGACAATTAAAAAAAAAAAAGCAGCAACACCTGAGGAAGTTTAATTACATTAAATAATTTAAGTGTAGATTTTTTTAAACCTTATACCTTTGACCAAAAGCATAAATAAGTAACCTATGAGATAAGTGGGTCTTGTATAATAGATGAATACTGAAAATTAAAACACATAAACTCTAGAATGCAGCACCTTATCCCACCCCTTCTATTCTTCCTTGTAAATTCAAAATAAGAATAAATTTAATCTTTTCTAGCACCCATTTTAACTTGTCTTTTGCTAAATTACAGTCATAAAACAAATTCTTTTATATAAAATTTCAAGAAAAGTGACAGAAAATTATATGATATATACACTACATATACATACATACACTATGTACTATACACTATGTGTACACTATATACAATGTATTATATATGTAATTATATATACTACATATGATATAAGTTAAATTGTGGTACAAAAGAAGAACTTTACATATGCTCTTCATGTTTTGCATGATGTATCTAAAAGCTATTGCATTACTTCTAATTACTAATTATAGCATTGCAGGGTGCTTTTTGGCAGTAAAGAGTTATACTTGCAAAAATAGACAAATTCACTTAGTCCCATTAGCTGAAAGCTAATCTTTCATAAAATAAATTCCAACATGTAGTTTCTTCAGACAGGGAAAGGGTTATGCCTTGAAACATGGCAAAATCAGGGATATGTATACATATAGAAATAGAACTATAAATGGACAATGTTGTATGAAGATCAAATAGAATCTTTTCCAAATTCAATCTCTTCCTATTCCTGAAGTGAAATTGCTGCTACATCTATATCTGGCTGCCCATCATCATACCATGACCTAGTTCTTCCTAGAACAATTCAAACCATGTCTCCAACATCCCTTCCCTCATGCCTCTTATCTTCTCTTTACCGTAAATCTCTTGCTTCACCCAGATGGCTACCCTACTGTCCTTCAGAGAACCACTGCTACTTCCCAGGTTTCTCTCTCCCCTTCCTGTCTCCTTCACATCGAAGACCCATCTCTTTTGAAAAGCGATCCCAGTGATTTCTTAATCCTCTGAACTCTGTAACACATTACTTATGCCATAATCTTGGTACTTGATTTAATATAGTATAAATTTTTTTAGTTAGTAAACTCCTATTATGCAAGGCATCAGGCCACTGTCTTATGTATATAGTATCATTTTAATTAAGGATAGAAAAATGTATAAAGGAAGGATTCAAGGAAATGGTTATGATTTAATATTTTTGTATATATATGTGTGTGTTTGTGTATATATATGTATATACATAATTTTCTACAATGAGCATATATATCTAGAGGAAAAAAGGGAAAAAAACTTGAAATATAAATGAGAAAAGAGTCTCTCAGACAATGTCTAATCACGAAGTTATTTACATGAAATAGTTAGGGGTAGGCAATATATTTTTTGAAGAACTTAAATGTAAAAGTGAAATATTTTTTAATGAACTTTCAAGAAAGCAGGTTGGATATTTTCGTTACTATTGTTTCATGTAAGTGAAATTAAAAAGTATAATTCCATACAGATTATTACAGATTATCTAGCTAAAGAGAAACGTTTCTTCTACAACTCTGAGTAGTTGGGTAGAAAGCAGGTTACTTTAATCCCACGCTTACTATTTGCAGAGACTCAAGAGGAAGGGAAGCTTGAAGTCCCAGGCTCTGCAAGCTTCTCTCTGCTGCGGTGGGTGAGGCATGAGGGCCTTTGTCAGAGCATATTCATGAATCTTTGGGTAAGGGCAGCTGTGGAAAGGAGTAGGCGGTGAAATGTAAATTGTTCTGCACAATGAAGTGAGAAAGTGGAGCTTCTGGAAGGGAATCCAGAAAACAAGCTGGGAGATGTGAGGAGACTCTGGAGACTCATTGCTTTAATTGACAAGTATTTATTGAGTGCCTAACATGGGCAGGCACTGTCCTAGGTATTGGAGGTTCAGTAAAAATCTGCCCTAGGGGAGTTTATATTCTAGTGGGCAGGAGGCTGAAGCCTGAGCGGTTTTTTGGGGGGAGTAGGGGTGAGGTGAGGGTGCTAGAGGACTTTTAAGAAAAGGGATGTTCAATGTTTTGTGCATTGCTGCCATGTTGCCCCAAATTTCTAGCAAAGGTGCAGTGTTTCCAAATGCTGTGTGAAAGAGATTTAGGATTATATTGGGGCTGAGACAAAGAAGTGAGACTAGAAAGCTGGCAGCTCAATCAGACACTGTGGTGGAGACTGCCCAGTCCTTGTGTTCATCGTCCTCAGTACCTCCCACTGCACCCCACATTCCCCTGTTGTTGTGATGTGCTGAGTACGCCAGGAGCCAAGGCTACGTGCACTGCCTGTATCACAAAGCCGGAAAGAGGCAGCTCTTCTGCTTTTCTGTTTTAATTTGTTGGAGAGTTATCCAAGTCACCTTGCCTATGCAGTGATATTTTGCAAGGTTTACCAAAAATAGTTGTTTCCATTTTAGTTTGTGGTCTCTGCCTCTTTATCTTCTCTGCTTAAAACTTTTCAATGGCTTCGCACTACCCTCAGGGTATGGGCCCATATCCTTAAAATGAGGTATAGGAGGCATGTAAATCCAGTGTCCACTGATTCCCGCTTTGGCCCTACTGGAGTTGAGTCCATCAAACGGATCCTTAGGGGCTTTGCATGACTTTATCTCTCAAATCTTTGCTCCTGGCCCCTGCCTGGTTAAATTGTAATTTCATTGTCTCTTCTCCAGAAAAGCTTTGTTTCCCTAGGCTAGATCTGCCTATGAAATGCTCTTGCAGTGCCCCGCAGCTCCTCACGCACTGATTTCACCCGTAGTAGCCTGCCGTGTAGTGCCTAGTTTCTGTGCTAGACTAAGTATCCGTTGTTCACTGACCAGCCTCATCTTGCTTACCGCTGTATCCTTGGAGCTCACCACAGTGCAAAGTGGGAGCTTCACAGTGTAGACAGCAGTCCCTGTGGGCCTGGAGGTCAGTTAAAGTGACAGACTCTAAACTGTCTTTGGAATCTGCTTCCTTTCCCACCATCCAGGGGCTTTGTGCCTGGGCAGGCTTTTCTCGACTAGGCTGGATACACTCCCAGGAGACTCCTTACAGCTTCGTGTTACACATTCTGTTTCGCTTGTTTGGGCTCAGGATGGGACATTGGGTGCAATTCATTTGTAAATGTTCAGCATAAAAAAAAAAAACACAGGATGCCCACACAGAGATAAAAGTTAGTTAACCACAGAGGACCAACAGCTCTGCATGATCAACCAATAGTGTCCGGACACTAACTGACTTGTTACTCTTCTCAGGGCAAGGAAAGCAAACGCTTGCCTGTGATAATAACTGTCACAGCTTTGGCTTTGGGACTTTGGGATTGTTAGTGTGGGTGCAAAATAACTTGTATTCTGGTAAGGCCCTGAATTGTATAAGCTATGCAGTTTCCTTCACTCACATCTTCCCAAATTACATTACTCAGTTTGACACACAGTGTTCTGTTTACTCTTTACAGAATTGCCTTCAAGGTGTCCGACATTTCTTTCTTCTTGCAATCCGTAATGCTCCTTCCTTTGCACCTTATCTCCTCTCGCCTATCATCTGCCTCTTCACCAGGGTTCTGTGACACACCTCTAGCTTTTAGTTTTATTTTATATTCATTTTTTTCAGCCCATAATCCTACAGAGAGCTGGTTGTCGTTTTTATGTAGACTCTGGCCTTGATGCATCTATTTTCCCTATCAGAGGCTCCAGAATCCTTGGGGATCCAAGAGGCAGAGTGGGGAGAAACCACCTGTGGGAAAAGCTACTTCAGCTGTACAGCAAAGGGCCCTTGTCTGTGAGCCTAGTGAGCTCTCCACATCAATCTTTTCAGTTCTGCCTACAGACACCGGCAGCCATGCTGTGCTCTAACGTGGAGGGCAATATGTGTGCTGACTGACAGAAAAACACATCTACATCAAATCCTTTCCTGACCACCCCATAAATTTTAACAAACTGGGTGGAACTCTAGGCCCTGCTTACCAGAGGGTAATTTGGAATGGTCTGTTTTTATTAACGCTGATATCAGGTGTTGTATCAGTTCTGTTTTAAATGCACTGTCAGGCCATGTGACATGTGCCAATTAAGCTTGCAAAAAATTGAATTTGACTTGAATTATTTTATCTTGTACAGAGATAGTTTCCTAGAGCCGTTAACGTATAAGAGAGAAAAAAATTGGAAAAGTTACACGTTTCTTTCTCTTTTTTGAAATGGATCACGAAATCTAATTTGAATAACAACTTTAAGAAATTACATGCTGTTTCTACTTGATGTTGCACAAAAGCTTTGCCTCTTCTCCTTGTTGGCCACCTCTGTTGTCATGGCAACAGTTGCACTTTCACAGATGCAGCAGTGTGTTTGCTGAGCAGGAAGACAAGACCGCTGCTTATTACAATAATTATTGAAGAACAGGTGTCATTAACATAAGACTCATTGTCAAACTCATTTAAAAAAGGACAAAATGGAATATTGCCATCACATGAGATCAGGAAAATATTGGGACAATAATAGCATAAATATGTAAGACACTTGAGTGTACAGAGCTTTTTTGTGTGGACTAATTCAATATAAATATAAAAATGTATGGAATATAAACATAGGATCATTAAAATTTCGCCCTGGAAACTTAACCGAAATAATCTAGTATAAACTCTTAACTTGTTCTAATGCAAAAAAAAAAAAAAAAAAGTACTGTTTCTCAGCAAGCTGCATGTATAATTTCTCATGGAAAATCAATGAACTCTAGAAATTTATATTGATATCAGGAGAAACGCAGTGCTAATCTAGGTGGACATGATAAGGTTTCAAATTCACCTCCTTACTAATGAAATAAATATATTTTCTCATAATATCTGAGAAGCTTCTGATTGGAGTACACGTTTTTATGGTAATGAGCCATTACATCTAGGGAAGTAATCTCAATTGGGCAAAGTAATTGAGTTTTTAATACAATTTTTTCTTGCATATGTGAGATAACTAATTATTTCTCGCTGAAAATGAAGGTGAAGTTGAGCCAAATTGTGTTATTCTTGAAGGTATAAAGAATGACTCTGAGCAAAAGAGCAGTTGCTGGTAGCCCTCTAAACTCTCTTATTCATCCTTAAAAATCATCTAATAATATTCTCCTTTGGAATTACTTGAAAATAAATGGGCTGGGTAAGAGTCTTTCAATTTCAAGAGAACTCAGGATTTAGGTGAAGTGCTAATGAATAGTTCGTGAACCAACAGTGAGTCTGCCAACAGCTTTAATAATGTCCCTGAAATCCTGGGGCATCTCTCCCCTCACAATGTGGTTATTATAAGGTTGTACTTTCAGTGACTTCTCCAAGGTTTAAGCTTTTCCTTTTCTAACATTTATAGGACATTTTCAACATAAGAGGCACTGTTAGATTTGCCAGTTTCAGAAAAGTAAATGATATTTTCATGTCAATTCCTGTTGTGGAATTCTATCAGCTATGTCTTGGCATTGTTTCTAAGCACATTTTTTTTTTTTCATTTTAAGTGTGTAGATTTTCCTTTACTGATAAAAGATGATGATGAAATTGATATGTAGATTGTAGGATCAGATTCATTATTCCACACTGAATAATAGGATTTACTTTGTAGATACAAAACGAATGGGAAAATGTGGATTTAGGGACTTACTATATTACTTTGCATCAAAGTTAACATTTAATTTGAAAGAAATTTTTTTAGAATGTTGAGCCATTGGGACTAACTGAAATTTCATTGTATAAGAGTGGAGAAGGCGTGAGAGGCAGGGAAGATTTGGGGACCATGGTATAACCAAATAATGAAGGAGTTTGCAGATATTTAATATTATGGCAATTTTTATACCAAATATTTAGCCAATGGACGAATTAAAAGCAACAACTCAATTTAGCATATACTCTCAAAAGGCCATCAATCTAAACAACTTGTGGCTCCAAATCAGTCATGAGCATGTCAATAATTACGACAGTTAGCTTTACACCCAGTTCTAAAGGATTTCAGCTAGTGAAAAGAAAAACCGTGGTATGTGAATGCATGAGAACCATGTATGCATAAAAAGCAATTAAATCTAGTGGTTAAAAGAATGAACTTTGGAGTCAGAGAGGAATCTAATCCATGCCTAGATGCTTACATGTTCTGAAACTTTAGGTAAGTTAAACTTTCCATGCCTCTCAGTTTTAATGCTATGGAATGGGAATAATACTTTCTAACTCATAGGATTGAGTATCAATGTGTTAAAAAAAGTATGTATAGGTATACTTGCATATAATAAGTACTAAACAGTAGTAATAATAGTTATTATTTTGATAGGCTTAGTGAATTTTTGTATGGTGGAAATAAAATATCGTTAACTCCTTTTCACTTCAGTAAAAATACTTTTGTTCTAAGAAGTAAATGAAGAAGAACAATAACTAAGATAGTGAAGGTTTTTTTTTTTTAAGATTTTATTTATTTGAGAGAGAGAGAGCACGAGCATAAGCGGGGGTGGGGGGAGGGGCAGAGGGAGAGGGAGAAGCAGGCTCCCCGCTGACCAGGGAGCTCAACACAGGGCTGGATCCCAGGACCCTGGGATCATGACCTGAGCCGAATGGAGGCAGATGCTTTACCAACTGAGACACCCAGGTGCCCCAGATATCGAAGTTTTTAAAAGAGACTTTTGGATTACTATACAGAGGCTTATTGTAACTCTTATAAAATATACACATTATATTCTTCACTGTCTAACAGACTTTAACGTTGTCAGTCATAAACGTACCTGGACAATGGGCAATAAAGAATTTTGAGCTTTCTGCTAGGGAGCTAAAATATGTGACTATTTTTATCTTGAGTGATAAATAAGAAAGATGACCCAGCTACTGTATGGTGCCACTTCTTTGACATAATTGCAGTGCTGGCTCCTAGGTTAGAAGGCTCCCGTCTGGATCGCTGGCTCTGTGCCTTGCTACGTGCAGTGGTATGCTGGTAACCTGGCTCTCCCAACAACCGTAACAAAATGACCGTCACAGCAGCAAAAGCCCAGACTTGTAGCATTTGCCAGTTTTCACGGGGTAGGTACCTCCACCATGGCTGATTTCAACTGTAATTCCTAAGTATTTAACAATTAGTTCTCTCCAAGAGGAGCCAGCTCCTGCACATCCTGTGCCATAATGTGTCTCAGTTTGAGACGCAGATTTGATCTCATCTCCAAATTTAAAGTGGAAGGAGCTAACATTTCCCTTATTGGAATGTTAAATAAGAACAAATGCTTGTGCACAGACTTGATGGACTCAAAGAAGAGAAAAAGTCAGTTAAATACTTTTTTTGACTGTCCATGCACATGGAAGTTCAACAGTCAAAGACATGATGATATAAAAGGCTTTCTGTAGGTTTTTATGATTCTGAGGAGGGGGCAATTTATCTCCATAAAAAGACACTTATACGTGCCCCCCACCTAGTACACCTGTGTGTGTGTGTGTGTGTGTGTGTGTGTGTGATTGGATTATCCTTGATAATAATTGGATTAGCTATAAAGACAGAGCTTCTCCAATCAGATATGTGTGTGTGTGTGTGTGTATAATTCTTACATTTATAAATACCATTAAATAATTTGTGAATGTGTTTTATCATTTTTTTGGTTAAAGTATTATAAGTGATGCTATTTTAGGGAGCAAATTTGCACTAAATTGCAGATGTCTGATGTAAAAGAATGTTCATTTTGAAAAGAGATGTAATTGAAATAATTGAACCTTTCATTATGGTTGAATTTTCCTCTTGTCTCTTTCTTTTTAGCAGTAATGATAGATTACAGAATTAATTTCTTTTACATTTTGTGGTTTGATTAAATCCCCTTAAATATTCTAGAGAGAGAATAAAAAAAAACACTAACCCACCCAGTTTCTTTAAAGTCCTGGAATTGACTTTCTGATAGAGCTTTCTTTCTAGGTTGTCTTAGTGGGAAAGGTAGGGGTATGGATTTGAACTCCTATTAGAGAAAAAATGTAGTCTATACTCTTCTCACAGGAACAGAATTAGGAATTATTTTAATCATATTTACAGACTGTATTAAACATCTACGTTATACAGAGCACTGGACTGGGAATTCAGGAGTGGGTGTTACTAACAGTGTTTGGGGCTTTATTCCCCCTTGAGAAGCCTTGAGCTACATATAATAGATGCACACACAGACTTATGGTTGTTATATTATAATCCCACAATTGCTGGAGAATTTCACCATATGTCAGAATTTTCTTACTCTGGTAGTTTAAACTATGCCAAGTTATTTTAAGAGACTGATTGGTGACTAATAGCAGAACTCTTTGGAAAGTCTTCAGGAAGAAAAACCTGTGTCCAGGCATTTGTCCCAGGTACACATATGTAATATAGAGGAAATGATTACTGAGCCCATATGCCCAGAGATCTGTCTCACCTGTGTTATATGCTTCCTGCTTCAACTTCCCTATATCTGTGATAATGCAAAGAATCTTCAGCACTGAAGAAGGAAGATGAGTTAGAAATGTACAGCATCAAACAGCCAGAACACAGTCAGGACTTCAAGATGAAGTCAGGTCAAACTCCCCTGGGAAGTGCAGTTTCCACAACTTGGTGCAGGTCTCAGTGTGAGTTGAAGAAATGAGACATTGCAAAAAAAAAGAGAGAGAGAATCATTGATTTTGTGGGCTGTTAATAGTCATGGCAAATGAGCTCTGCCACAGGAAAGAAAGGCAGCATCTCTGAAAATAGAGATGAGAGGGATTTAAGAATAAAAAGAAGAAAGCAAAGATCTTAGGGTGTTTTAAATTTGATTTTTGGCAGTTTGGATATCTGTAAATCTTGCGTATATGGCTGTAGTTAAGTAATAAGGAAATAAAATAGAGAAAGAAACTGGAAGTCTATTATTAAACCCTGTTCAATTATTAAGTTATTTTTTTCCTACAGCATCTTTTTTTTTTTTTTTTTGGTGTATAGGTTTCCATCCTTTTTTGCCATTGAATTCAAGAGCAAAGCTATCATGTGGATTGTAATGCAATATCCTGGCCCTGAATTTCAAACTATAGATGAATTCTAAAGTGAGATGAGTTATTTTAACAAATACATCCCAGATTTAAACTCAGATGTAGTTCACAAGGAAAAAAATATTAACGTTGTCCAAGAATCTATGCAAGGCAGAAGGAGCCGATGGAGGCTCACTCAGGTCATTTATTGAGATGTTTTCAAGGCCATTGATCCAGTCTAGGGAATGGAACTAACAATTTATTGAGTACTTACTAGATGCTAGATACTGTGGTAAGTACTAATATTTCTTCATAACCACTCCACAAAATTGGATTGTGAAATCATAGCCACAGAAAGGAGGAATTAAATGTTTGGAGAAATGATTGCACAGGTAATGCTGACAGATCTATATGGGCTTTACTGCAAATGCCAGTGATGCCCACTGCAGCATGCTGCCCTTTTAGCAGGTGTACAGGTGTAAGTTAATGAGGTTGATAAAGCTCTTTTATACACATTAGGTCATTAGATTCTGGGAGGTAGGTATTGTTATTTATGTATGTATGTATTTATTTATTTACAGTATGGTTAACACTCAATGTTACATTAGTTTCTAGTGTACAACATAGTGATTCAATAACTCTGTACTTAGGCTAAGCTCACCAGGAATGTGATTACCATCTGTCGCCATAGTATCCCATTACAATACCATCTTTCAGCAGCCAACATTTAAAAACCTTCTCTTCAAGCTAGAGATAAGAACCCTAGTATGGTTAAAGTTTGGCTTCTTCCCTCATTGAGGACTCAGGGAGTGCTCTTTCCTGGTCAAGCAAAGCTTGAATTCCTTCAAAGAGACAGGTGTAAAGACCTAAATCCAAGACCCAGGGTATATGAAGAGCAGTGGTCTCAAAGTGTGGTTGGAGGACTCCTGGGAGTCACTGAGATCCTCTTGGGAGGTCCCTAGGAGTCCTCCTTTTCCAGCTACATATCTGGAGGCTGAGTTTTCTTCATCTGCTTCAATGAAAATAATGTATCACAACAGGTTGAATAAAGAAGCTAACGTGAGAATTCAGCTGCCTTCTGCCGGACATTAAAGATTTTTGAAAAAAACATACAATAGTGTCATTCTTCTCACAGACTTTTTTTTTTTTTTTGGATAGTATTGCTATTTTTATATTTATTTTTATTTAAAGCAAGTAAACATTTAATAATTATTTTATTTTCTTTTTATTAATTTATTTTATGTATTATTTTAATTTTTTTTTCAATTTTAGTCTTTTATACAGTAAATATCAGTAGATAGAATCCATATAAACAAAATATCTTTGGGGGTCTTTAATTTATAAGAGTTTAAAGGGGTCTGAAGATCAAATATTCGAGGTGTAGAGTATTGTTTCTCTACACTGAATTGGATACAGACCAGAACACAGTTGATGAGATAAAATGGGCCTTCCTATGACTATTGCATTTTGGAAGTCCATCAATAATTTAAAACCCAATTTCATTTTCATCAGTGGCCTAGGTAGTCTAATTTTTATCTCATTTATTAGTTTTCTAAATCCTCAGAAGACGAAAATAACCAGTCAAGAATATCAGAAATCTCAAATTCCCCAATTAATCAAATCAAATCAAATCAAATCTACTATTAAAAGTAGTCAGGGAAAATATGTCAGACCTTCATTTCAAGTTTAATTGGACAATTTCTATAAGTCCATGTAACCTTCCTAATATTACTTAGGTCTCTACAAATTAGATCACAAGTCTCAGTTAAAATCAAATCTAGCATCCATTTCATGGCATAGCTTTAATTTAATTTAATTGATATGTCTCCTTTCTTGCTGACTAAAGTCTACCAAGCTGCTATTCCACTTATTAACCAATACCTTTACAAGTAATTCTTGACAAAATCCCGGAGTATTTTATCAGTAAATAAAGCAGATGCATGTAGTACGTTTAGAGTAGCACCGCTTTATTCTTTATAAACTCCCCTGTAGACCAGGTGCTATGTCCCGAAATTGCATGGATTGAAAAGCCATGTTGGTGTCACTAACTTTACATCCTGTCATGTGGTATACCTAGAGGACCAAATAATGATAGATGAAGGGTGTCTTAAAATTCTAAAATAGTAAATGAATTGATCCAAAATTGTGAAGAGCGTGCCAGTGGTGGCTGGCACATGGCTACCCAGGAAGAGATAAAACAGGTAGCCTCCCTTGCAGCTATGAATGCTTGCATGACTAAGTTATTGACAATGAAATGTGAATGAAAGCGTTATTAGAATCCGTAAGGATGGAGGGGTCACTCCACTGGTTTAAGCTCCTGAATAACTGTGTAAAAGAGTCTATCTATCTGCTGTCCAAGACTACATGAAGAAGAAATAAACTTCTATTTTGGTAGAACCATTGCATTTTTGTCTTTCTTTGTTACAGCAGCTTAGCCTTCACTCCAACTAATGCATATTCAAAATAAAAATATAGAATTTCGACATAACATGTCTAGGCTACAGAATGTAGCCAATTAAACTTATATAAAGGTCCAATCAATAGACTTGATTACATTAATTTTCTAATTTTAAATGCTTATTCTTTTATCAACCAATAGCATTTAATAATTAAAAGTTTTAGCAATTATAAACACATCCACTACAGAGCTACACAGAAATAGATGTTCAGCTCTTTGTTTTAGCAAAACCTGAGTGCATTACAAACCTCTTAAATTGAATTTAATTTTCTGTGGCAGTTTTGCAGACTTATTTTATCTCACTCTGGACATAAAAACTTAGAGTGAAATTTTCCCAAAATTCCCCTTTATCTTCCTTACCCCAACACACATAAAGGTAGAATTGCTGTTTTTCATCCCTTACACTGGATGTTAAGGCTTCATTCTGCTATTGGCTTCTTCTTCTTCTTCTTTTTTTTTTTTTTATTTATTTATTCGACAGAGATACAGACAGCCAGCGAGAGAGGGAACACAAGCAGGGGGAGTGGGAGAGAAAGAAGCAGGCTCATAGCGGAAGAGCCTGATGGGGGGCTCGATCCTGTAACGCCGGGATCACGCCCTGAGCCGAAGGTAGACGCTTAACCGCTGTGCCACCCAGGCGCCCCCCTGCTATTGGCTTCTTGCACCTGGGTAGTCTGGCTTGTTGAATTTCAGTCTACCTACAGCATGAGAACCTTCAGGAAAAGACTGGAAATAGACTGATGGTAGAGACATTTTCTCTTCCTGGAAATACTCAAGGACAAGAAGGTAGAGTATGTGACAAGGAGACCAAGGTATCAGTAGTAGTTAGGACAGAGGTCCACAACATTTTAACCTGTAGGATGTACTTGATATTCTCATGTCTGACAATCCCATGGGCTCACTTACTGGTGCCATGACCAGTTTGCTAGTCAGAACTTCATCTCTTTCTTTCCTTCTCATGAAAGCATATCCGAATGCCAGTGAGAAGAAAATACTTATTATACCAGTAATATCACATGTGTTCTAATTTATTGGAAAACTAAAATATCTGAACTTTAATACTTTTAGCTATTGTTAGCTCCAAATTATTTTTTTATTTCCCAATAATTGAAGTAACCATCATGTTGTCGAATTCTTGACTAAGAATTCTTGATTAGGTAGGTGTTGATGTTTAAAAAATAGAGTCATGGAGGGGCGCATGGGTGGCTCAGTCAGTAAGTGTACAACTCTTGATTGAGCCCTGCGACCAACTCCATGCTAAGTGCTGAGTCTGCTTCAGATTCTCTCTCTGTCCCGCTGTGCTCCTCCCTGCGCACGTGTGCTCTCTCTCTCAAGTAAATAAGTAAAATCTAAAAAAAAAAAAGAACTAAACACAGTCAAGAAATTCCTAATGAATTTACTCTCAATATTAGCACAATCATGTTTGCAGCTTTTAGGTTCTAAAACTCATTGTAAATGAAAACATAATGCAACGCTTGCCATAATATATAATGTGCAAAATAAACTTAGGCTCTTTACACATAAAATGGTCTTTGGTTTCCATCTCTTTCAAATGGTGATGGTTGGGATATAAAATATGACTTATATAGTGAAACATGTATAAGATATAAATAAAATGTGAAGCTTCAGGAAACCATGCTAGTGAGGGAATTCAAATGTTGAACAAAGGGCTTTGTTCAATGAATGTTCAAATCCTGATAATCTATAATTTTTTCAAATTGTTTCAGTTCTCTCTGCTATCTGATTTTTAAATGTCATCCTTTCAAAAATGGCATTATACTTTTAGCATCAAGTAAACATAAATTTCTATCTTCTGTATATAAAAGCCTATGACATTCACTTACTAGGGAAAGGCTAGTCAATATTAGCCTTTTTTTATTTTGGGCTCCCCATAGCATCTTATGGGGAAAACTCTCTGTTTTCTATCTTATCACAATCATCATACCTTCTTTCAATCCACCCCTTCACTGCCCCACCCCTTACTTTCACTGCACTTGAAGCCCATGGGGCCAGTGACTGTACTGGTCTAACTCACTCCTCTATTCCCAGCACTTTGCACAATAGCTGCCACACAGCTAATTCCCAGTAAACACTTAATTGGAACAAATTGAATTGATCAGAATTAAGTCCTCAATAAATACCTCTTAAATGATTAAAGCTCAGTTATCTGGGAGAAAGCTCATAATTGAATAAAAGCAACATCTAACTTGGATTCAAAACAGTAATTTCAATTATGCTCTAATTGAAGGTTTAGTTGTATTCTTTTCTTAACCTTTCATGGACCAAGTACTCAGGCACTCATGTTCTCTTTCCTATGCCCTCTAGACTGGTGCTAGTTGGGGAAAAAAATCCAAATTTTTATCTCTGTGTCTAATAAACTGAATATTTAGAATCATAGAATTTAGTTACATTAATCATTAAATTTTTGGGCATCTCCGTTTTCTTTTTCTAAAATTAGGGACTTGCGTTGCATCTGTCTGTCATCTATGGAAGGGAAATTATTGTTTGGCAATGAGTTTTAACTGCTCAGTCTCTGTGGAGATCCATCAGGTAAGGGAAGGTGCTAAATATAGAATTCCTCTGGGTTCTACTCTCTCCACTTGCAAACGTAATAGATTTAAAACTCATAGTTACAATTCAGATATGCAGACATATAACTTTATTTCTCCACAGGTGAACTTAACCTGTCTCTGAGCTCTGTTTTGTGTGGTGTGGGTGATTAATCTTGCTCTTTAAAGATAATGGTCCTTCTGGTTTCCTCAGTTCTGTCCAGATGATGTTAGAGTCTTTTGAATGAACAGGGTTTCTCTCCCCCTCCTTTTCCTTCTGTTCTCCCTGCTGGATCTGGGAGCAGGGGTGCCCTTGCTCAACAATATCACATTTTTTTTTTTAACTTCATAGTGTTAGGGGAGGAGCCTCTGGTCTATTTGCTCTCCTCAGACTCTGCTGCTGAGAGGTCCCATCTTGCTTGACAAGCACACAGCCACCTCTGCTCTTGCTGTGCCTGCTGTCACAGTGTGGCTACTGCAGGTTCATTCTCTCTGCACTATCAGCATACAGTGGTTCCTTTCCACTGCCTTTCTCTTGCAGATTTGCTTGAGAGCTTGCTGTGAATCCCGTTCAGTCCCCAGTTAGGGACACTCACACCCCCTGCTGTGGGACCACTTACCCTGTGGTGACAGTCCCAGTGAGTTTACCTATTGTCTAGGTTATCCTTTGAGTCATGTCCTGGTGGCTGACGAAAACTCCAGGTATGTCTGTAGTCTCCCAGACCTCTCCCTGACTATGGCCTACACTCTCTCCCTACAGTGGTGCCCTACCACCATTCCTACTCTACTGTGGCCATTTCTTGTCAGTTTGGGACTTATGAGTAGATGGCCTCAGATTGAAAAATAAGCCATAAAATGAATGGAAGGTGGTGAAGTAGTGACAATGAGTGTAGACAACAGGATAAAATTGTTTTTAAGGGAGGGTAGAAAAATAAGGCATTGTATGGAGGGAGGTTGGGTCCAGAGAGTTTGGATGAGAGAAATCATATGATAATTGTCTTTCTCTGCTCGACTTATTTCACTTAGCATTATCTCCTCCAGTGCCGTCCATGTTGCAGCAAATGTTGAGAACTCGTTCTTTCTGATAGCTGAGTAATATTCCATTGTATATATGGACCACAACTTCTTAATCCAGTCATCAGTTGAAGGGCATCTTGGTTCCTTCCACGATTTAGCTATGCTCCAGCAATTGCTGTTTCCTGCCTTGTTGATTTTTGCCATTCTAACTGGCGTAAGGTGGTATCTTAGTGTGTTTTTGATTTGAATTTCCCTGATGGCTAATGATTTTGAACATTTTTTCATGTGTCTGTTAGCCATTTGTATGTCCTCATTGGAAAAGTGTCTGTTCATATCTTCTGCCCATTTTATGATTTGTTTGTTTCTTGTGTATTGAGTTTGAGAAGTTCTTTGTTGATCTTGGATACCAGTCTTTTATCTGTAGCATCATTTGCAAATATATTCTCCCATTCTGTGGGCTGCCTCTTAGTTTTTTTGACTGTTTCCTTGGCTGTGCAGAAGCTTTTTATTTTGATGAAGTCCCACATGTTCATTTTATCTTTTGTTTCTCTTGCCTTTGGAGATGTGTCATGAAAAAGGTTGCTTTGGCCGATGTCGTAGAGGTTGTTGCCTATGTTGTCCTAAATGCTTTTAATAGTACAGCATAGGTACAGGGAGATAAAACATGCCTTAACCTCTCTTTCCATCCCACTATCTGAGGTGGATGCTTTCTTTCCTCTAATATCTCCAGCGTTGTCTTTGTCTTTAGACAACAAAAGCATTACGGAAGAAATAAGATAGGAAAAAAAAAAGATTCTGTCATTGTTATAAAATCTACTGAGAACAAGGAGAGGAGGCTAACTTTAAAGAACAGAGAAGCCCATGTTCTTTCTTTTCTTAAAATTTGCTGCTTTTAAGAAAACAGAAACTTTTATCTCTGGTATCTTTTCTAGGGCTCTTAAGTCTTCAATCAGTGGAGCTCGCTCAGGATTACAATAGTTTTTAGAAATGTAGTCTTAGGTAAAGGCAGTTTAGATAAGAAGATACTAATTTTCAAGTGGTATGGATTCTGTATTAGGCGTTGAACTATAGAGAGGTCAGTTACTCAGATGCACATGAGGGGAAAATTCAAGGCGTTTAGATGAAGACTCTGCTTTGCTGTTAATTCTTTTAAGCCCCTAAATACCACTTACGCAGAATACTGTTGCTAGTTAGGAATACCTTTAGAAGGTTTAAAGAATTTTGCTATTATTGTAGACCATGTCAATTTATTTATGCTTCTCTGATATTCATTATGTAGGCCTATCTAATTTCTAATCTGGAGACTTTGGTAATCGGATCATCACAGAGAAACCAAATATCATTTTATTCAAGTAGTGGAAATCATATTGCACTGTTATTTAGGATTGAAGCCTTAGAAAGCATTTGAAACTTGTGAGATTAATCATAGTGCAAAATATTATCATTTATTCTGTTATATGTCTACAAAGATAGTTTTGTTGCTGGGTTTTATTATACTATACCGTCAACTGGGTCACTTTTTGCAAATCTCTCTGCAGAATGAATGCTTATGGCTAAAGAATTCACACACACACACACACACACACACACACACACGCACATTCCCTTCACCCTTGGCTTAAGGAACTATAATGGACATATAACATTGTATAAACTTAAGATATAAACAAAATGATGATTTCATATATGTATATATTGGGAGCTAATTCCCAAAATAAGGTTAGTTAACACATCAGTTGCTCACATCGTTACCTGCTTTCTGTTGTTTTTTATTTTGTGGTGAGAACTTTTAAGATTTACTCTCTTAACTTTCCAATATACAATATTGTTAACTATAGTCATCTAGGTGTACATTAGATCCCCAGAACTTATTCATCTTATAACTGAAAGTTTGTACCCTTTGACCACATTCACCCATTCTCCCCCACCCCTACCCCTGGCCACTACCAATCTACTCTCTGTTTCTACAAATTTTGGTTTTTAGTGATACCATGCGGTATTTGTCATTTTCTGTCTGGCTTATTTCTCTTGGTATAATGCCCTCCAGGTTCATCCATGTTTTAAAAAATGACAGGATTTCCTTTGTTTTTATGGCTGAATAATATTTTATCTATCTACACACACACACACACACACACACACACACACACACCACATTTTCTTTATCCATTCATCCACTGATGGACATGTAGATTATTTCCATGTTTTGGCTATTGTAAACAGCACCGCAGTGAACAAGGGAGTGCAGATAGTTTTTTAAGATACTGAGGTTCCTTCAGATATATACTCAGAAGCGAGCTTACTGGATCATATTGTAATTCTATTTTTAATTTTTTGAGGAACCTCCATACTATTTTCCATAGTAGCTGTACCAGTTTACATTCCCACCAACAGTGTACAAGTGTTTCCTTTTCTCCACCTCCTTGCTAGCATTTGCTATCTCTTTTTGATAATAAAGATCCTAACAGGTGTGAGGTAATGTCTCGTTGTGATTTTGATTTACATTACCTTGACGATTAGTAATGTGGAGCACTTTCTCATGTACCTGTTAGCCATCTGTATGTCTTCTTAGGAAAAATGTCTATTTAGGTCCTCTGTCCATTTTTAAATTAGGTTTTTTGTTTTTGTTGTTGTTTACTATTGAGTCCTATATATTTGCTATAGGAGCTCCTTATATATATTTTGGATATTAACCTCATATTGAATATATGGTTTGCAAATATTTCCCCCCATTCTATAGATTGCTTCTTTACTCTATCGATTGTTTCTCTTGCTGTGCAGAAGCTATTTAGTTTGATGCAGTCATACTTGTTTATTTTGGCTCTCGTTGCTTGTACTTTTTGGTGTCATATCCAAAAAATCATATGCCAAGAATGTCAAGGGGGTTTTCCCATGTTTTCTTTTAGGAGTTGTAGGGTTTCAGGTCCTAGATTTAAGTCTTTAATCTATTTTGAGTTAATTTTTTGTGAGTGGTGTAAGATAGAGTTTCAGTTTCATTCTTTTGCATCTGAATATCCAGTTGTCACAACACCGTTTATTGGAAAGACTATTTTTTTCCGCATTGAGGATTCTTGACTCTGTTGTCACATATTAGTTGACCGTTATATGCCTGGGTTTATTTCTGGGCTTTAATTCTGTTCCATTGGCGTATGTGTCTATTTTTTTTTCCAGTATCATACTGTGTTGATTACTCAAGCTTCAGAGAATAGTTTGAAGTCAGAAAGTGTGATGCCTCCGGGGTGCCTGGGTGGCTCAGTCGTTAAGCGTCTGCCTTCGGCTCAGGGCTTGATCCTGGCGTTCTGGGATCGAGCCCCACATCAGGCTCCTCCGCTGGGAGCCTGCTTCTTCCTCTCCCACTCCCCCTGCCTGTGTTCCCTCTCTCACTGGCTGTCTCTCTCTCTGTCAAATAAATAAATAAAATCTTAAAAAAAAAAAAAAGTGTGATGCTTCCAACTTTGTTCTTCTTTCTTATGAATGCTTTGGCTATTCAGGACTTTTGTTTGTTCCGTAAAAATTTAAGAATTGCTTTTTCTAGTTCTGTGAAAGATGTCATTGGAATCTTGATAAGGATTGCATTGAATCTGTAGATTGCCATGGGTAGTATGAACATTTTAACAATATTAATTCTCCCAATTCATGAATGTGGGATATTTTTCCATTTATTTGTGTCTTCTTCAGTTTCTTTCATCAGTGTCTTATGGTTTTTTGCACACACACACTTTTTAAAATTGAAGTGTACTTGACACACAATGTTACATTGATTTCAAGTGTACTACACTTTTTATCTATATGAAACTAACCGAAATATACAGGTATTAAGCTTATTTCAGAAGGTACTCTGTGGAAGGAGATGGGTCCAAGTTATGTCCAGGTATAAAAGAACTGAAGAAAGAGCTGTTAATTCTTCTGGGGCTTACATAACATTTTAAAAATCACCTCATTTATAAGGTTGAACCTAGATTGAAATTAGGTACGCTGTAATAAAGCTGATAATCTTTCTAAAGATGAATAAATAGTAGTAATAAATTGAAAAGTAAGTTGAAGATTCAACAGACGATCTTCAAGAGTTAGAATAGTTTTCCTGAACCCCATGTTTTCCTTTATTCCTGCTTGGATTTGGATTTCAGAGTCTAGCTTTTGTTGGTTACAAGTTGCTGAAAAGATAGTCTTGGCATTGATACCATCTATGAATGATCCACTTAAGGAGTTATAAAGTCCCCATTTACCCTAAAATATCCCTTGGTACATCTTGCATCTAAAAAGATGCATGCATTGTGCCTAAAAATTTGCATTGTTAATTTGTAGTTTAAAGTAATGAAGACTGCTTTTGAGCTCATTTAGTCTAACATCACAACAATAATCTCTTAGTGATTGAATTGACTCTGTTCTACATAGAACATCTGATATAATTGTATTATCTTTAGCTACCTGGTAAAATTTTGAGGACATCTGTTGCAGAACAGTGTTTATGGGACTGAGATCTGGGTGGTGAGAATGGGCTTCCTTCTGATGTACAGGGGGCAATATGAAGGAACAAAGACACTGAGACAGAGTGGGAGGCCAGGAAAGTTCGGTAGTATTATGAAGGTTTATTTAGGGAGATAGCTGTTTTGCTGAAGTTTAAAGAATACGTAGGATTTAATAGGATCATGAGATGGAGGAATTTCCTGGCTGAGGAAAGGTATCTGAAGTTGAACTAATAGAGTGGAGACCAATTTACTTTCAACAATTAGAAGACTCAAAAGTAAAATTTCTTCTGATTATATTTTATATAATATTAGATGATGGTATATTCTATTATATCTCAAAATCTTATTATGGGATTCACTATGTTACATATACCTGGGTAATAGGAGGAAAAGGGGTAAAGGTACTCAAGTCATGCAATATCAAATTAGCTATGATTCTGGTGAGAAAATGGAAACAAAGGAAATTGCTACTCACAAAAAGTATTGTAAGATAAAACTGGACTGCTAAAGGAAGATATATGGGTCCTATTTCCTAAGGCCAAGTCTTATAAGTTGAAGGTAGTCTTGGAGTAAACACATGACCAGGAGAGATTTCTTAGAATTGGGGTGAATCAAGAATGTGTGTTGTAAAGGAAACTATCTTGTATCCTTAAAATTTTTGCACATTTTGCCATTGGTAAGAATTCAAAACCCTTCAAAACTTATTGCCTGATGTTACACAGTGCAAGGGTTTCTTCATTTTGCAGTGCATGCTGGTACATGGTTCTTTTATAATACTGTTTTTCATGAGGATAAACCTGGGCCATTGCCATTATGTGAAGCAGGTAGTACAGTGTGTTCCTTTGAGAAGTTCATGCTGAAATGAGAGGAGCTGAACACAGGTCACATAAAGGGTGTAGGTAGGTCACCAAAGCAGAGTTGCAGAAGCTCAATAGGAAAGAAAAGCTATTAGTTGAATATACAAATCTGAATAAACATGAAGGTGAGAGTATGAGACCAAGAGGCAATTTAGGTCAGATGAAGGAGGGAGCCAGGTGAGGGGTGCTTGTATACATGCATATTCATCTCAGATGAAGGTGGAGTATCAGGGGTGATGCAATCTCAGTTGAAGGCCCTCAGAGGATTTTCCTAGGGGAATAATAATTATCAATCCAAGCAAAGTCAAGTCTACCATCACAATTTCTTAAAAACTCAGCTTATGACAAATAGGTAACTTTTACCTAGAAATACTCCACCCACGTTAGCTTTTGCACAGGCTTCTTTTGATACGCCATCTGTATATTTCTGCTAAATTCTCTAATTTGTGAATTTGTTCTTGACTTGGGTTTTCTACTCTTATCTCAATGTTCCTTCTTAATCTGTCAACTTGGCCTCAAAACCAGGTGTGTCACAGCTGTTAGTAGAAATTTTTATCATTATTTCCAGTACTCCAGAGTTTAGCCTCTTTGGCACTTCTCTTTGACACTTCTCACCAACCTTCTTCTAGTTTACCTTTAATCTGCTCCATCAGATAGGAACTCAAATATGTTAAATTGTGGAAAATATAAAATTTATAAGATATAAAATGCCTTAGCTAAGTGATAGACATAGACACAGAGTATTTATATCTTGATTAATTCTATTTCATTTCATTTAATAATACTTTTCTTCAAAAAGACTTAAGTACAATTGAGAAACATCAATCTCTGCACATCTTTATTTTTCTTGTACGTCAAATGTCTGGATTTGACAGTGGTATATTCACAGCCCTCTAAAATCTAATCAGCATTAGGGTGTGAAGTGCTTGGGAGGAAGGGTTAAAATTTGGTGAAATTTTCTGCTTATTTGCCTCATTTCTCCTTGATTTTCAAAAGAGAAAGATTTCAAGGGGAAGAAATGAATGACAAACAGCTAAAGATGTTCAGAAATATTATCAACACCTATACTTAGTATAAATTAAACTATAATTGTCTCAGATCTGCTTTAAAAAAAAATCTTTAATGATATGTGTATGTATGCCTTGGTGACAGTCTTAATGGGAACAATTGGTCTTTCTGTTCTGATATTTGCTGCATTTTCAGGAAAGTAGGACTAAACTGTACACAAACATAGCATTAGAAGATGGAAACTCAATCTCACTGTAAAATATGTCCTTCATAGCAAATAGAACAAAATTGTCATCTCCTCTAATAAAACAATACTATGAAAATGTTGAGGGTCTGTGGGGATGGCTGTGTTAACTCTTATGTTCACCTTCAATTTTGTTGGTTATGCTATTAATTGCTTTTTTCTGCAGTGGTCCTGAAGGTTGTCTCTACTTTCAAGTTCATCCTTCTCTCAGGAGTTTATAATATAGAGGTGGAAACTAGACACATGCTTATGAAACAATCAGTAGCAAAAGGCAAAAATGAGGGAGAGATGCAAACAAATACAAGTGTTGATTAATGGCATTGGTTTGGAATAGCTAGAGAGATCTTCAACAAGGAGAGAGATCTCTATAGTAGCCTTTAAGGTTGGGTAGAATTCGAATAGGTAGAGAGAAAGAATTGCATGTGTAGCTGGGGAGGGGATGGGCATGAGTATTTAACTATGCTTAACACCATGGGGTGTTAAGAGGTGATGTGAGAATGGACGGGTGAAGCCATATTGTGCTGAACCTTATAGGCTGCTTATGCCATTTGGACTTCATCTTAAGGTCAGTAACAAGACACTGGAAATTTGGAAGAGCAGAATGACCAGGTGAAAGCCATATTTTAGGGAGATTAGTTTTGAACTTATAGTCATTGTCTTAACTTTTCTATTCTGTATGCTTATAAAAGACATAGACCTGAGGAGAGGGTGTGGGTTGCAAGGAGACTTAATTCTTATTTAAAGAGATTCTTTTAAGGGGAGGAAGGTGAATCTGAGGCAGCTACTTAGGGAATTCAAAGACTGGGACAAATGACTAAAGTATGGAGTCAGGGAGGGTAAATTGGCTGGATAAGACTCTAAGCTGGGTCTATGAACTCTACCCAGTACTCCTTCTTTACTAGGTTTGTTTCCATTATGTCTTCAACTACTGGCAGTCTTCCCACTGTCCTTAAAAACTGTGCCTTAAAACTTACAAGATCTTAAGCGATTACTTAACAAATCCTATCATTACCAAGGCCTTTATACTTCATATCTACAGTTTGGCATTTCTACCAGCAAGTCAAAAAATTTAAGCTACTCAAAATATTTCGTTCTGGAAGTTAATAATAAAGGTCAAGTTTCTGTTTTCTGAAAGGCCAAAAATAATTTGTAATGTTATTTACCTAAACAGTAATAATGAAGCAATATGGTGTTTTATTTTATTTTTAAAATTTTATTCAAATTCTGTTAATTAACATTATTTCTTTCAGATGTAGAGTTCAGTGATTCAGCAGTCTCATATAACACCTTAATATCCATCACCCAGGTACCCCATCCCCCTCCCCCACCCCTCCAGCAACCCTCAGTTTGTTTCCAACAGTTAACACTCTCTTATATCTCCCTCTCTGATTTCTTCCTGCAATACAGTGTTTTAAAATATACTATCTCCTTTGATTCTCAGCATGGCCCTGCTAAGCAGGGAGGGCAAACACTAGAGTGGCTAGGAGAAAACAGAAATCCAGGGTGGTTGTTTTGTGAAGTAACCATAGAGAGGAAGGGAACAGAACTTATGACTCCTAATTTCATGTGCATCAGATATTTCTACAAATGGTCTACTGGTTATAGGTTATGTTTGGCTCTGTCACTTTAAGTTTTACGTATGCTTTCCTTCATCATAAAATTGAGGTTATATTTATTTCCTTGATTTTCAGGGTTGCATAAAACATAAATATTATATGATTGACTTAAATGTAATAATTTTCTATAGATAGATCTCAATACTGTAGATTATGTCCCAATCATGTAATCTTTGAAAGAGAACCCTAATGGAGTTTCTTGAAGCAAGTAGCTTTTTTTTTTTTCCAGAAAAGGAAAAGAAATTATTTTTCTGTGAAACTGTCATAGAGGCAAAGACATCTGAAGAGACTTTAGAATATAGAGTGCTACAATCATGAATGATTTGAGGGTTCAAAAACAATTTTAGAAACCATTTTTACCTAAGATTGAAGAAAGACACAAGTTTGCAGTGTAAGAAGCATTTTGTAAAGGTCTTTTCCATTGTTTGATGTTTTACATGACTCGGGGAAAATGGTTGTTTCTTCTTATGGCTGACCTCACATATAATGGACAAGGAGGCTGCCTAAAGTAGTGTGATTTAAAGGGTATCTTTCCCCAAATAGGAACATATATACATATAAACATGCAAAGACCTATATGCACTTGAGTTTTGGCTGCCTTTCCGTCATCTATCTAGCTATCTGTGTCTGTCTATAATCTACCTAATATCGTCTTATTATTACATATCTCTTTTGCACTTAGACTATTACAGTCCATAAAAGTACGATCAGAGAATTGGCATTTTAAAAGATTTAAAAGTTATTTAAGTATTTATATATAAATGTATATGCCCATATACTTAAATGTAAATATTCATAATAATAATGGGGTAACTGTTTTATAGTTGTGTGAGAATTGCTGTAATCAGAAGACAAGTAAGTAGTGCTAAAGGAACTGTGTTTGAAAGGAGGCGGACAAAGATTCTTATGGCATTTAGCAAGGGTCATGGTAGGGTGTGTGCGTGTGTGTGTGTGTGTGTGTGTGTGTGTGTGTGATGATTATCTGGGCAACAAGGGAATAGCATGAAAGTGTTGCGGGGAAAGAAAGAGAGGGAAGTGGAAGGGCTGAAAGGAAAGTTTAATTTCATCTTTTCCTTAACGCTAACGCTGCTTCTAATATGTCCTGTAATTATAGCCCAACAGTGAGTCCTTTCTTTTAAATGTTAAGGTTTTGTCCATTATTGATAAAGCCGTGCTTTCAGGATAGTCCTGTATTCAGTGTCTAGATATTTGGTTAACTTCAACTAGTCATATATGATATATATGAATGATAAATATATATATGATCTATTGTATCTGTGATGGACATGCAAATAGAAACAAGATCTTTCTAGCCTGCAAACTTAGCCACCATCACTGTCAGTGGATGTGGTTTGATATAAGAAGAACATAGAGACAGGCATATTAATTATTAGAACGTAGGGAACACACCATTGTGTTTCTATTCTCAGATGGCCGTAAGAGAAGGAAAGATGTTGCTATATGAGAGAAGAGATGATTTGGAGAGAAAGAAAATAAGGTTTTCTACTTCCTTTCCAGGAAGATTATAATTGGTCCTCAAGTGATCCGTAGGTTTTAGAATGTGGCTCGTGACACCAATAAATGCAATCTCTGTATGGATTTTGAGAGAAATACATATTTTTATTTCATATTTTTGGCTTCTTAAGCTGAAAATCTAGCAGAATTTCTTGCCTCTAATATTGCTCAGTTTCAGTTTAATATTACCAAAATCCTTTTTTAGCTCAGTGTTCTTCAAAGTTGTACAGTCATTAGTCAATCAAATTGCACCTGCTTTTCAGTTTCATACAGAGACACGTGGAGCTGGTTTTTTTCCAACCTGAGAAGTATCAGTTTTCTAGAGATGTGAATGTGACCTAAGGAGTCTGGTTTTCCTAAGGAGAGGTTTTCGGTGCCCTCATAAAACAAAGTGCCTTATTTTTTGTATTACTTTACAGTTTTCACAATGTATTATCTTCACTTTTTACTCACATCAAAACTATCACCTGAGAGAATTGTTACCTCTGTTTTACTCCTGAGGAAACTGAAAGTCGAAGAGATTACGTGACATGCTGAGTCACTGAGCTGAAAAGCAGCAGCACTGGGATTCACACTGGGTCTTCTGACTCCATGTCTACACACTTTACTGGATGACCCACCAATGCTTGTCAAAGAATGTTCTGGTAAAATGTTTCTTCTCAGGTCAACGTGATACATGTGATGTGTAAGTTTTACACAAATTAGAAAGTAACAAAAAATTGCTGAATGTTAATTAGAATTGTGGTCAAAGAAAGACTTTTTTTTTTTTTTTTTTTTTTGGTAATATAGGCAAAGCATGTTTCTTCCATACCCAAATGGGTTATATTAGGAACCAGCCATACTAAGAAAGCAGCCCTGTACCTACCACTACTAGGCTCATGCCTTCAGGCAGGAATGTGAGGACCAAGACAGGGCTGGTGGAGCCGAAAGTATCCTGGAGAGCCTGAGGGAATTCACCTTGAAGTATGAGAAAATGGGCTGTGGGGATAATCAATCAGTTTGCTAACCTTTCTCTGTTTTGGCATACTATCAGGCAGAAAAGGAATAAACTTTAGTTTGTGTGATACGTTTTCTTGTCAGATTTGCTGGAGTTTCACACTCCTTAAAATGTGTTTAATTTTTAGTATGGTATCTGATACTGACATGGATGGAATTAGCCAATATTCTGTAGAACTATAATTTACATAATTTTGTGAATTTCTAACTCATGAAAATTATTGATGACTTTAATTATCAATGACTTGACCTCTAAATTCATAGATTAGCTCGTAAAGTATTATTATTGAACAAATAAACAATACTTTGTTAATAGGTAATTGTCTTTTGCGAGCACAAATGTCTAATGGCACATTCCTGTGTATTGTTTAAAATTTTATTTTCATTACAAAACTAAGAAAAGTATGCATTTCATATTGGCTATGTGGTTGAATTATTACCCTTCTAACCAGACAAAGCCATGGAGTAAAACTTTGCTTTTGACTGAATGATGAAGAGCTAGTCCTCTTGCAGATAAAGAATAATTAAATGTGCGGGTGGAAGATCTTGCATTGAAAGCCATTTCTTGGGGCACCTGGGTGGCTCAGATGGTTAAGCGTCTGCTTTTGGCTCAGGCCATGATCCCAGGCTCCTGGGATTCAGCCCCGCATCGGGCTCCCGGCTCAGTGGGGAGTCTGCTTCTCCCTCTTCCTCTACTGTTCCCCCTGCTTGTGCTCTCTCGCTCTGTCAAATAAATAAAATCTTTTAAAAATTTTTAAAAAAAAGCCATTTTTTGTTCTTAAGGAAAATGAGACTTGGGTATCATTTGTTTAGGTTGCTAGTATTTGAACTCACCTGAGATTGACAAAGATTCCTTAACTAAACTCTACTCAGGTTCCTTTGAACTCTTCTACATAGGACCTGACCTTTTTAAAACATTTTAATCCCAGTATTGTTAATATACAGTGTTATATTAGATTCAGGTGTACAATACAGTGATTCAGCAATTCCGTATATTACTCAGTATTCACCAAGATAACTGCACTCTTTTTTTTTTTAACGGATCAGTTATTTAAGTAGGTTCTTTGTAAGAAATTTAGAATACCAATTTGTGAGGGTAGACTCATATTGTGAGAGAAAACACAGTGGAGGTAGCCTTGACACTGAGGAACAGCTTTGATTTTTGGCAGATTTGCAAGTCCACAGCTTTCTGATCAACCTTGCACTACTCTGTAATCTCATATTTCTCTTTCACCATGTCATAGATCTCACCTTCCTGGCGCCTGGGTTTACACAGCTTCTTCTTGAAGTCAGCATCAGTGAGATGTTTGGGGATTTTCACATTGCTGATGTCAATTTTGGTGGAAGTGGCAATGACAAATTTATATTGTGTTCCTCACAGAGGAACTCGATTGAGGGCCAGAGGTCCAGTCACAAGTAGCAAGCCACTGCTCAGTTGCTTCAGGAAAACCACCCTCTTGCCTCCGTGGTGCCCAGTGAGGATGATCAAAATCGTCCCGGGGTGATGCTAGCTTGAAATTTTCTCACATGCTGACCAAGAGGTTTCTTGCTGTGGTTCAACAGCTTTCGAGGCACATCTCTGGTAGGATAATACCTAGGCATTTTTCAAAGTTTAAACAAGGTTTAAACTTTTGTTTTTGTGACAGTAGCAAGAATCTTCTCCTTCTCCTTTTCAACCCTGGATTTAACTGCTGAGTACTTTCTCTAGTACATGGTCTTTCTGGAATACATACAGAAATATTTGACAATTCCTCTGAGTAGGACAGGGTTTCAGCTACAGTGGGGCTTCCCCTTCTTTGGCATTTTAGCCTCGAGGTTACCTTTCTTAACCTTGCCAACAGCATCAGCCTTCTTGCCTTCTGGTTTCGTCTTCTTATTATCCAGCATCTCAGGTTTTTCACCCACTATCTTACAAGATGGGAAAGAGAACTCAAGATAACTGTACTCTTAATCCCCTTCACTTATTGCACCCATCCCCCCCACCTCCCCTTCGGTAACCATCAGTTTGTTCTCTATAGTTAAGAGTCTGTTTTTTGGTTTGTCTCCTTTTTTCCCTTTTGTTTGTTTTGTTTCTAAAATTCTACATATGAATGAAATCATGTATTTGTCTTTTTTCTGACTGACTTATTTTGCTTAGCATTATACTCTCTAGCTCCATCCACATCCTTGCAAATGGCAAGATTTCATTGTATTTTATGGCTGAATAATATTCCAGTGTGTCTGTGTGTGTCAGTATCACATCTTCTTCATCCATTTATCCATTAATGGACACTTGGGCTGCTTCCATAATTTGATTATTGTAAGTAATGCTGCAATAAACATCAGGATGCATATATCCTTATGAATTGGTGATTTGTATTCTTTGGGTAAATACCCAGTAGTGTGATTACTGAATCATATGGTAGTTCTATTTTTAATTTTTTTGAGGAACCTCCATACTGTCTTCCACAGTGGCTGCCCCAGTTTGCATTCCCACCAACAGTGCATAAGTGTTCCTTTTTCTCCACATCCTCTCCAACACTTGTTGGACACCCTCTTCCTTGGCCATAGATTCTCACTTTTGCTTGGTGTACTTAGAATTGAATTCAGTCTCTCTCCCTTACTGCAAAACTCCATTGCAGTTGTCCCTATACCTATTGCGATAGTCCCCCTTACCTCTTTAACAAGTGTTGTGAATATTTTTTTTTTCTTTAACAGATAAAAAATTTGATCATTAGTCAGAGGCCAAATAGTTATTTTTGGTGTTTCAGATAATGGTATTGAGCCTTAAATTATTGAGTCCACTCAAGCACAGAAACTGAATCAAGAAGGCTGGAGTGTTTTTGTGAGGTTGTAAGCAATGTGACATCTAAGTCCAGATCAGTTAATGGAGAGAATAACATGTCAGAATAAGAAGTTTGGACTTCATTTCGTAATAGGGACTTAATTGAAGTATTTCCAGAAATGTTCTAGAAGGTTCTGGCACCATGTATAAAACAGAATGTGGAGGAAGGAAAAATGGAGGGAAATTTGGAGACTCCACCAGTGTTGCAGATGAAAAGTCTTAAAGGCCTAAATAAGATAGTGGTGGTGAGAATAAAGAAGTAATGAATGTTACAGCTGTTATGAAGGTTGAATGAATATTGACTACATGTTGGCAATCAAAGAAAAGTGAAGTGCTAGCAATGTGAAAATGTTTTCAGCCTTGGGTGTTAGGAGGATGATGTCCCATGAAGGAGGAGATATATAAAGTTCAGTAAAAAATGTAGGGTTATAGTTAAAAATGTGGGGCTGAGCTTGAGTAATAAATAAGAGCTATAAACAGATAGGTAGAACTCATCAACATGCAGGTGGTATTTGAAGTCAGGAGCCTGGGTGAAACTGACAAGGGAGAAAACATGAAAGAAGAAAAGAAATCCATGCATCAGTCCTTGGGAGATACCTGTATTTGGGCAGGTGACATGAGACAGAGCAGCTACCAACAGAGAAGAGAGACAGGGAATGGGAGCAGAAGAGTCTATAGTGAAAATGAGGATTTGATACAAGAAGGCTTCTGACACAACGGAGTACTGCAGAGAGAGACTAGAGTGAGAAAAAGCACTGGATTTGATGGCTAAGAGGCCTCTGAAGCCTTGGGAGGGAGGTTTGAGTAGAGCCTATGAGAATATATGTTGAATTTCAATAAATGGAGGGGAAAACATAGGAATTTGCTAGTGTATCTTCCTTGTAAAGTTTGGCAGAGAAAGGAAAAAAGCAGATAAGATTGTAGCTGCTGATGGAAGAGGTAAGGAAGGGTTGTTGTTTGAGAAGAGGGCATGAATATGTTCATGAGCTGAGGGGAAGAATCCTGGGAGAACATGTAATTAGTGAAATGAGAGGTGAAGACATTCTTCATGAGCACTTCCTCACAGAAGGTGGGGCCACGTGGCATCAAGGGCACAACTGGAAGGATCGTTCTTTGTTTCCTCTGAAATGTAAGGTAATAGGGAAGACTTGAGTCAGTTAGGTAAGGGTTTTTGTTTTTGTGTGTGGTGATCTCAAACTTCACAATGATGTGGGATAGATGTAAAATGGGTTTTATGTATTCTAATTTTATTCTTTATAAAAATTCCTTAATCCACTAGGTATTGTTACTAGAATGAATTAGTACCATTTAATTACATAGTTATTAGTTGTGGAGTAGAAGATTTCCCTCAATTTTAATAAGTACATACATTCTTCGAGGTTTATTCATCAGAAATAACAAGATTAGTGGTACAAAATGAAATGAAAGTAGATCAACTTTAATCTCAAATTTTTTGGGATTTCAAGATAATGCATTTGAATCACAAGTTGTGATTGTCGTAGATGCACACTTAAATTAGGATATTATCCTGGTTCCCTTGACCTGTCCTCGTTTGCTAGAACTGCTCCCACCACTGTCTCTCTGATATTGCCCCTTAAATATCTGGAAGGCCCTTCAAAGTCACTGAAGACTGTCCTTTGCCGAACTCACCATTTGCTTCCTGTGCTGGCCAGCCTTCAAGCTGTTCCCTAATTATCCCTGCTTCCTGGTATTCACCCACTTGTGTGATCCCCTCTCACATCGTACCGGGGTTGGTCTGTGTGACCAATAACATATGGCAGACGCAGTGGCATGACACTTCTGTTCTGGGTAGAAAATTCTGCAGCTTCTATCTTGAAAGCTTTCTCTTGCTTATGCTTTCTCTCTTTTGGCTATCTCACTGAAGGGAGGGGCAGTGGGGGCAAGTAAGCTGCCGAGTTGAGAGTAGTCCTGTGGAGAGGCTTCTGTTACAAGGGACTGAAACCTCCAGACATCAGCTAAAGAGGAACTAAGACCTGCCAACAACCACATGGAAGTGGATTCTTCAGTTACAGTAGACCCCTGAGATGATTGAAGACCTGACTGGTAGCTTGGTTGCAATCGGTAGAAAACCTGTGCCAGCACTACCTAGCTCATTTGCTCCCATGTCTCTGAAACTCTGTGCTTGCTGTTTTAAGCCGCTGCCTTCAGGGGTAATTTGCTAAACAGTAATAGAGAACTAATACATCCCTGACCAGGTTCTCTTCTTGGATCCCGGTCTCAGTGAGTTGAACCTATCTGCTCCCTTCCACAAGCCAAGATCCTAAGAGTCTACCAGGATACTGCTTTCTCCTGTACTCTGCTAATCAATTATAAAGTTCTGTTAAGCACCTATTGTGTACTGGAATACAAAAATGAACAAAATAAGAAATTTCTCTTCATATAGAATTTACATACTAGTGGGGGGATCAGACGATAAACAGTGAATAATAGAAGTATCTCGTGGTGGTGGTAAGCGCAGGTGAAGGGAAAGAAAGTGATGGTGGTGGGGAAACTAGTTAATGGAGGAGAGTCAGAGATGGCAACTGTGGTAAAGTCCTTTGAAGGAAGTGTCTGTGTGGTTGCCATCCAGAAGAGCAGTCTAGACAGTGCGCATCATGAGTACAAAGGTCCTGAGAAAAGACTTACTTGATATGTTGGAAGAACAGCAAGAGACTGTTGTGGCTGGATCAGAGAGGGTAAAGGAGGAGTGTGGTAGGTATGGAAGGACATCGGAGAGGTAGGGGTGACCTTGCAGATCCATGGAAATGATTTTGGATCTTACTCTACATTAGTTAGGAAGCCATTGGACTGGTTTGAGTACAGGAGTGACAAGATCAGAATTAGGTTTCAACAGGATCACTGGGGCTGTGCTGTTGAGAACAGATTTGTTGGGAGAGCCGAGAGTCAGAGAGAGAACAACAGAAAATGATGATGGTATAGATTAGAGTGGTGGAGTTGGAGGTGGTCTGACATGGTCAAACTTTAGATTTATTTTGAAGGTCACTGACAATTAGCTGATGGATTGGATGTGAGTATAAGAGAAAGGGAGGAACCACAGGTGTTGTCATATGACTTTGAGATGCTCTGGTGGACCTGAGGGAAGGGTTGTGTCAGTCTGCATTGGTCTTACCAATTATTATGTACCCAGACCATCAACCGTCCCCACAACCCCTGTTTCATGCCTTCTCTACGTCAGGTAGTACCTTAGAAGTCCTGAGGGGCTGACAACTCTGATAATACTGATCTTGAGGTAATGTTAAACCTACTCCTATCCCAAGTTATATTAGACATTATATTCTTTCTAATATACTATAAAATGAATTTTAATGTATAAATAATGAAATTTATGGCAGGTTATATGTATTCAGCATTTTTCATAGATTATATCTTGACTTCTTACAGCAATCTAGGAAGTAGGAACTGTTATTGTGACAACTTTATGGTCAGGAAGATGGAGGGTTTGAAAACTTAGCTTGTCCATGTCCATGCAGCTATTAAGTAGTGGGGACATAAATGATATGTAATTCCATCTGATTCCAAAGCCCCTGTCCAGCAGAACTACATACAAAAACTACTTTGCCTCTTTAAAGGAACATGTCTATAACACACTCAGTTATACTGATAGCAAGATTATGTCTGTCTTACTTTCAAATAATTTTACTAAAGTTTCCCATTTGAAGAATCAAATACTCACTAGTTGATAAGTATTAGGGATGATGTGCTAACAGAGCCCCAGACAGATGACATCATTGCTACCTATACACTAAATGACTTCAACATCCATAGTGATGGACTTATGAGTGACTAATAAGAGCTCACTAATAAAAATTGCTCTACTGTCTAAGTGCTTGTTCCCAAAGAATCTACTTTGCCTGGAGAACTGGTGTGGGTCTTGTCACAGATGCCAATACTGAAATAGCTGCCCCATTTGTGAGTCACCAACATTGAGAATCCAGACTAATAGGTTAGGGTGACATTTCCAGTTTGCCACTCACTCTCTAAATTGTTATGTTGTCTTAAGCTCAGGATGGCATAATTTACATTATGAGCTATCAGAACTCAGTCATCCACTCAGTCATTTTTATAGAGAAAGTGAAGTTCAGAGGTCAAAATAAGAGTTGCCTGTGCCTTTTTATATTTCTTAGGTGTTTGATTTTCTCAACTATTTTAAAATTCACTACAGATGCTATTACATTATCCAAATAATGATAGTAATGCCAGTAATTCAATAGTCCATTTGCCTTCTTTTCGTTATAAAATGATGTTTAACAAGTACTTTAAGCTCCTTGGAAGAAAATCACTATTACTATGATGATGATGATTGCTACTATTTTTGGTCACTTTTCTCCCTTTTTAGGATATTAAAAAAATGTCTGGGAAAGGGAAAACGTCTGTTACTATTTCTTATATAACATCTGCAAGAAATGCTATTACTTTTTAAGATATGCTGACGGAACGTTTGAAATCATTTTCTTCACTTTAAAAAAATTTTTTAAAAAATTTTAATCCAATTAATTAACATATGTTATTGGTTTCAGAGGTACAGGTCCATGATTCATCAGTCTTATATAATACCCAGTTGAAATCATTTTCTGTTTCTAAAGAAATTAGAGACTTGCCGTGATAAGACTTCAGTCACCTTCTTTCTTCAGCAAACTGGTTGTTCTGTGTAAATTCTCATGTTTTCCCAATGTACTAAAGTGTCAGATCCAGACATAAGATATTTTTAAATAATCGACTTCGGTATAATGAATTCTAATATTCGTTTTTTCCTTTTTAAAAAATTTTTATTTAACTTTTGTTAGTTAACATTCAGTACAATATTGGTTTCAGAAGTAGAAGTCAGTGGTTCATCACTTACACATACAACACCCAGTGCTCATCACCACAAGTGCCCTCCTTAATCCCCATCACCCATCTAGCCCCTCCCCCATCCACCCTCCCTCCACCAACCCTCAGTTTGTTCTCTATCATTAAGAGTCTCTAATGGCTTGTTTCCCTCTCTCCTTTTTTCCTTTCCTCCCCTTTCCATATGTTCATCTGTTTTCTTTCTTAAATTCCACATATGAGTGAGATCATATGGTATTATTCTTATTTTGGATTCAAGTGCTTGTGCTTCCACAAAGTAAAGATGGCAGACTAGGCACAAAATGGCTTATGGGGCCATACCTTAATGTTCCAGACATTCCTTCCTTTGATTCCTCTCCTTTGAGTTGCCAGAAATGGGAAGATTCCGTTCAGTTCGGTCTGGGTTGCTTTCCATTATGCTTTTCTCAAAGATGTTTTCTTGGTGAACCTCTTCCTAAGAATGGGGTATCACCAGTGGTTTTAAGGCATTCATCCTTTCCACATGTTCCTAAAGAAGCTGAAATATAGATCCTACCTCTACACTGTTCCTCTCCCTTGAGTTATCCAAAGAGGCAATGACCTGGAAGGGATGAGTGTTGAGTTGTACTAAGGTAAGATTTAAATGGAAGGAGGGTAAAGAATAAAAGATGCAAAAATATGAGGACTTTTCTTGTATTCTTTTTTTATTACACTTAGGTTATAAAATTAGGATTTAGAAGACAAGATTCTTTCTAACTCAAAGAATGACTCCAAAGTCTCAATGGAGTATCTTTTGTTGTATACATCTATATAGCTCACACATACATAATGTTTACTATGTTGCCAGGTACTCTCTATTTGTGTTACATTGTTGTAGTCCCCAACCAACCTTATGAGGTAGATACGAATATTATCCGTGGGGCAGGAAACTGAGGCCAGGACTGGCTGCATGGGCCTGCAACCTATGCAATTGCATAGGGCCTCGGCCGGGGCGGGGGCTGTACTTGGTTTAATGCTATATTGTCACTGCCTTGAAATTCTTAATAATTTTTGAACAAGAAACACTGCATTTTCATTTTGCCCGGGAATAAGAAACAGATGGGCAAAAGCAGAACAGAGGGAAGCCATGTAAGAACTTACTGTGAAATCATGCCATGTTATGTGGGTGTGGCAAGAGAGGGACTGGAAGAATATGCAGCGTAGGGTTTGGATTTTACATTGTAGGTGATGATGGGGCCAGCAGGATTTCAGTCATGAAAATATGCTAGTAAACTGCAAACGTTTCCTCTACTAACATACTATATGTTATAAATCCACAGTGAACTTCTTTTATTTTTTTAATGATTTTTTATTATATTATGTTAGTCACCATACAGTACATCCCCGGTTTCCGATGTAAAGCTCGATGATTCATTAGTTGTGTATAACACCCAGTGCACCATGCAATACGTGCCCTCCTTACTACCCATCACCGGTCTATCCCATTCCCCCACCTCCCTCCCCTCTGAGTTTTGCCAAACTTTTTATGGAACATTTGAAATATATGCAAAAACGTACATGTTAGTATAATGGACTCTTACCCATCCATCACGTAGCTTCAACAGTTCCTTGGCTAGAGATGTTTTTAAAGTTGTCTGAATGCCTTTAGGTGGGATCTCTCTCCAAATATTTATACCCTGCCCTTTTTACCCATGTTCGTTACCCATCTGGCCCCTGAGAATGAGTCCATGACCCCTGATAAATTCTGGGCCATAATGTTTGGTCTTCTTGCCTCCTTCCCTGCTCCCTCAGCCCCCAAATTTCCCCCTATCTCCAAGACTTTCTTCATGTCATTACCTCTGCTTGGAATGCTCTTTCCCTTTTGCACTTGTAAAATTGAATGCATCTTTGATGTTCAAATATCACCTCCCCCTCAACCAGCTCAAGTGATAGTTCCAGCCTCTTTTTTTTTTTTTTTAAAGATTTTATTTATTTATTCGACAGAGATAGAGACAGCCAGCGAGAGAGGGAACACAAGCAGGGGGAGTGGGAGAGGAAGAAGCAGGCTCATAGTGGAAGAGCCTGATGTGGGGCTCGATCCCATAACGCCGGGATCACGCCCTGAGCCGAAGGCAGACGCTTAACCGCTGTGCCACCCAGGTGCCCTGATAGTTCCAGCCTCTTGATTCTGTGTTACAATTATCTGGGTATATGTCTTATGTCCCTTGACCCCACAGTGAACTTGTGATAAACATTTGTTAGTGACCATTTTACCGAACTCAGGAATAATATGAAAAGCACATGAGCAAAAAGCAATTATTGCTGCATCCTGAAAGGGAATAGTTCATCTAAATGTGAAGCAAATAGAGCCATAAGGTCTTTTTTGGGCAGGGGGGGGGATTGTTTCTTTTGCACATTAGTTTGTTAGAATAAAGACCAGAAAAAATGGTTACCAAGTAAAATACAATGGAATGGTACTGGAAATAAACTTATTCTCCCATGGGATCATGTTTACTTGATTTCAGAGAATTTAATAGTGTGTTCTTCATGGATTGAGACAAACATGCTTTTCCTAGGTGACTGCTATGTCTTTATATACGTTGGTGCTTGGAACTCCCAAATTCACACCCTGATCTAGAGTATACTTCTGAGTTGGAGATTCAAATATAACGTCTCCACTAGGATGGCTCTCAGACAATCCTGGTGAACAAGTCCAAAACTGAGTCCTTGACTTTCCTTTCCCAAAACTCTTCTTCCTCCAATTTACCTACTTTGTAACATGACAGCTTCTATAACCCTTGCAGTTGCTCATACCAGTGAGTCATCCTTGTCACTCACTTCTTCACTCTCTGCATCCAGTTCACTACCAAGTCTTTTGACTCTGCTTCGTATCATCTATATTTCTTATTTCTGTTGCTGTCACTTCCAACTAAGCTGCCATCATTTCTCACCTTGACCATTGCACTGGCTTCTCTAAAGGTCTCCTTGCTCCTTTTCTTGCCCCCTCCAATTCTCCACATTGCTGCCCGTAATCTTAAGTAAGACAAAACTTGGCTTATGTCTGATTAAAACCATCCAGTGATTTCCCAGCTTGATGAGATCGAAACCCAAATTCCTACTGAAGGTTGAAGGAATTTGTCCCCAGCCTATCATCAACATTATCTCATGTCTTTCCGCTGAGCTCACCAAGACAGCAGCTACACTTCCTTCCCTTGTTACAGCTCCAGGAATGTGGTAGGCTTGGTCCTGCCTTGGGCCTGGGTACAGGCTGAGGTCTCTCCCTGGAAGCATTTCCGTAGAGATCACCTAATTCCTATTCGTTACTCAGAACTCAGAGGATACCACTTCTTTAGGGAAGTTCTCCTTCAATAACTTCAATCTGAAATAGATCCCCTCGCTATCTTCTAAGTGTTCTGTGAGTTTCCATTATTGTTCATTTGCTCAATGTCTTCTCTGATAGATGATAAGCTTCATGAGGGACAGGCCATGTCTTTTGTTCATCTCTATCCTTTGGGCCTAGCCCAGTGCCTGATACATATCTAAGTGTTCAGTAAATATTTAATAAATGAAATAAACATTGCCTTGATGTTGCCACTTTGCACACTTTGTGTCTTTTGTACCTTGAAGTTTGTTTTTGGTGGGCTCTCTTAAAATCTTCACCTTCCTTTAGATGCTTTGTTTTTTTTCTTGCTCCTATCTTGGTACTACCCCCGCAATATTCCAAACTTAGTATTGCTATTCATCTCTGATGAACTGTTCACAGCTCAGGGCCTGAGGTAGCGTTTCTACCAAAGTGCCACCCACTGACAGTATGAGGGTGGGAGGTGAAGGGTGTGTGGGTGGGTGTATATGGAGCGCTGGGAACATGCCCCAGGTGCTTACCACAAACACAGGATTTCTTTGCATCTCTTATCTTAAAGAAATTTTGCATCCTACTTTATAGTTATTCCATACTTGTTTTTACTGTAAAAAGTGCTTGGGGTCACTTTTGCAGCTTGTACATATACCCCAGAAGCTCTGATTGAAACATTTTTAGGCATTTTTTAGCCTGGCTCAGTTTTCTAGACAGTTTCTTTCCCACTCATAGCAGAGACTTCTTGAACACTCTAAAAGGCCCTCAATCCTGCCCTTACCTTTCTGATTTTCTTGCCTTGTTTCTTTTATCCCTCCATCCTAATTCTACTTCCAGTAATTCCTGGTGGACTGCTATTTGCATTTTGGGTGGAAAAGTTCTTTATTGTGCTGGGCTGTCCTGTCATTGTCCTCCCTACCTCACCCCATAGTGCAGAGAGGTTAGACTTCCTGGCCTCCATCTACTTCCTGCCAATTGCACCCACAGTCATGGTGACAAGCCAACTTCCCGCCATATTTTCAAACACCCATGTTCCTCTTCCATTTGAGAACCACTTCTCAGTCTGTTGACACCTCTTACAAAATCTAGAACCTTGATAATAGGTTTAGAGTTTAACAACTATTTTATTCATTCAAAACTCAACGATTTATTAAATCTCTGCTGTGTGTCAGGCACAGTTCTAGTAAATGGAAATATAGCCAAGAATAGACTCACCATCTGAGGATTATTGTGTGGTTCTTTCTCCCTACCAACTCACTTATTTTTTGTTTGTTTTTGAACAGGTTTGTTCTCCTCTAATGTACTGTTGAATAGTCTTCCTTTGTGTTCTGATGATTTCTAGTTTAAATGTTATAAGGACATTGACATTTAGGATAGATGAAAACATGGACCAAAATAATAAAAAAAAAAAATTTTTTAAACCAGAAAATATGAGTGGTTGGTCCCTAATTGGCAAGACATTAACAGAATGTTAATATTTTAAGCATACTATACATTAAAAAAAGATTTTAGTGTGGAATAAAGTAATTTCATAAGAATTCCTGCTATAATTTTCCTTCTTTTTGACATAAGTAGTTTAGTTTGGCAGCAATGGTTTTATTTGCTTTATGTAATTATTTAATTTCTCTGGGTTTGCTTACATTGTTATGTCATTCTAACATATTTATGTACTTATTCATGTGTGGTTGTACAATATTTAAAGAAGCTGCGTAATGCTACTAGAAGCAGCAGAGAGAGAGAGCCCCCAAATCTATTAAGTGATGCGGCCTGGCAAGACAGGGAAAGGAGGGGTGCTGGGCTGGTGTGATACTACTCTGTTGGAGAACAAGGGGCGTACATGTTTCCAAATAAAGCGACAGGACGTATGAAGAATGGGTATCAACCTGAAGTAATAAAATCAGGTACCCCCTTTTCTCCCACCTGTTAACATTACTTGCAGATTTCAGAATCTGTGGTGACTAGAAGATCAATGGAACTCCTTTTGTATCACTTTCTGTGTGTCAGCCACCATTTTAAACACTTTATATACATTACTTAATTTTCACAACAAACTTGTAGGTTATCATCACTACTACCACCATCATCATTATCATTATCATCGTCATCATCCTTATTTTCCCCATGAGGGTACTGAGGTACTGGGAGATTAAGTGATAGGTAGTATCAGAGATGGACTCCAAACCGAGAGAGTGTGGACATAACGTTTGGGTGTTTAACTCCTACACTGTACCACCTCTGGTGGGGCGAACAAGGTTGAGAGTTAAGTAACATAACGCTGTCTTTACTGATAAACTGTGTATTAGACGCTTAATATCAGGATGGGTAAAACTATATGGTTTGCCAATTTTTACATTGAAATTTGATCTTTTTTAAAATTTGATTTTAATTAACTTATTTTAATTAAAAAAAAGATTTATTTATTTATTTTGAGAGAAAGAGAGAGAATGCATGCGCATGTAAGTAGGGGGAGGGGCAGAGGGCGAGGGAGGGAAGCAGACTCCCTGCTAAGCACAGAGCCCGACCCAATCATGACCCTATCTGAAGTCAAGAGTCAGACGCTTAACTGACTAAGCCACCCAGGCGCCCCTAACTTATTTTAATTTTAACTCCTTTTTTGCGTAAAAGAGACAATTCTTCAGTTTTGTTACTACTAAACAGTTTACTCTTTTTAACAAAGGCATTAGTTTGCAGGAAAAAATTTCTGTACAATAATATAACAAGCAGTTATATTTTATTTCTCTTAATTTTACTTTCCCAGAAAGATGTAGTTGAAATAAAAGCACAATTAGTTTCAAAGGGAAATTGTTAAATTCAGAACAGGTCAATTATCAGCTATCACCTGCATAAAGACTGCCAAGATGTAAATACCTGAACGTTTCTTTTTTTTTTCCCCTCTACTTTGTCTCATTTTGTTTTTTACTTCCAAATTTTAGAGGATGTTTTACATGTCTTTTTTCTTTGTAGCTTCACTTACTCTAAGCTAAATTGACAATTACTTCCAGCGATAAAACCACAGAAACTATGATAAAGATATGGCCGGATGGCCCCTAATTGACTTGCTTAATCCAATAAAGTGTTTCCTTCTGAGACAATGAGAAGGTCAGGATGGAATACTCTGGAATACAATACATACATCAGCTGCTCTTAACCAATTTATAGACTCACTATTTGCTGAACACAAAACCTCAGTTGTTGGACTTTAACTCCTGTTTTGTTAATCCAAAAGCAGATGCTTCACCTTTCACTCATTCATTTATTTCTGCCCCTAAATTTCTAAGTTTATTTTCTCATCTGGCCACCATTGCCGTTCTTATGGCTATTTATGTCGATAAGATGGAAATAATAAAGGAAAAGACTATATCCATATATCCATTCTTCAGAAAGTATTCTCTTTTGCCAGTTACCTAAAAGCACTAAATAATGTATCCCTTTGGCCTGATAGAAAACTAAAAATCAAGTTAGAAGAATACTCTGGTGTGTGTAACATTCAAATCTTTCCTATAAATTCAACATTCACATTGGTAAAAAGGACTAAATAATGTTTTCAAGGTATCACTCCAAGTATCCAGGGACGTGAAGGATTCATGGAGATGGTTCAAATAATTTCAGCAACTAAGTGACACTGAAATGTGAATTGATGTACAAATGTTTGGTCAATGAAGTCAGAATAAATAAAACCATGGAGAAGTCTGAAAAATACCAGTTGTCTGCTTATCTGCTAAAAGTTGCCTTTTATTGTGGACACTTTTGGGGCCCCCTCTTCTTCGACAACTGTCCTTGTCTGTTTCCTAGCTGTGTTTACATTTCTTGTTGTAACCATTACCACTATCCATCTCCAGAACACTTTGCTCAACTGAAACTCTGTACTCGTTCAACAATAGCTCCCACTCCCCCACTGCCCAGCCCCTGGGAACCGTGACTCTGCTTTCTGTTTCTATGAATTTGGCTTCTCTAGATACCACATATAAGTGGAGTCATGCAATATTGGTCTTTCTGTGACCGGCTTATGTCACTTAGCATAAAGTCTTCACGGTTCATCCATGTGGTAGCATGTGTCAGGATTTTATTCTTTTTTAAGTCTGAATAAATACTCCATTATGTGTATATGTCATATTTTGTTTATTCATCTGTTGATGAACATTTGGGTTGTTTCTGCCTTTTGGCTATTGCTTTGAGCATAATCATCCCTGCTTTCAATTCTTTTAAGTATATATTCCAGTTCCACATCATATGGTAATTTTCTTTAATTTTTTGAGGAACTGACCCTGTTTCCCACAGCAGCTGCACCATTTTATATTCCCACCAGCAGTGCACAAGGGGTCCCATTTCTTCACATCCTCACCAACACTGGTTATTTTCTCTTTCTTTGTCTCTTTCTTCCTTCCTTAACCATCATCCTAATGGATGTGAAGTGGTATCTCTCTATGGGTTTGATTTCCATAATGGTTAGTCATGTGGAGCATCTTTGCATGTGGTTATTGTCTGTCACTAGCAGAATTTTTAAGGAAATCTAATAATCAGAACTTCTCTGATTTCCACCTTTCCAAGCTCAGTATGCTCAACTTGTCCTTGTATTTCCTAAGAATCGTCAGTATCCTCCCACCCCCTTTTTGCCTTTAAACTAGGTCAGCTTAATTTCTGTTACTTGTAACCAAAATGTCTGATCCAGCTTTCCTAGGGAACCGTACATTCCTCCTGCCTCCACCAACATTACAACTCACTGCAGCCCTTGATTTAGCCACTATCTTTATAAAACATTTCAGCTACATGCTTACCATTTCTGCTTATTTTTGGTAGAGAAAATTATTAGCTACGGCAAAGAAAAAATCCTAAGAATGTTTTTTACGTTAGTTAATAAACACAGGAGTAGCCCTTTTCCATGGGAATCTCCCAGAGACATGATTTGTATTGCCTCTTTAACTTGTGTTCTTTCTATGGAGGGATGTCAGGGCAATAGTCTATGCTATAGCAGCCTATCAAGTCAGCCTCATAAGGCAGAGGAACAGCAACCTGGAGTGCGGGTTGGGGCTTGGCACTGGTGCGGTGGGAAGGTGGCGGACTGTGGGGAGGGGGTAGAATTTGCTTGGGTCTCCGCATCTCTAGTAATGTCAATCCCTGGCTTTCCTGTTTTAGGATCTCCTAGGGTAGAATGAAAATTAAATGACATAATCTATGTACAGCACTTCATCCAGTGCTTGGCATTTAATAAGAGATCAGTAAAGGTTATCAATCTCCCTCCAAATAAAAGATATTATAATATCAGAAATTTAAAATTCTCTTTGTTCTAGGGTGACTTTCTCCTAGCTGGTATTTAGGGAGGATAGCATAAAGACATTTTATTTCTTTTTAAATTAATGTCTTGCATTTAATGTAACAAGATGGTTTTCTAATTGTACAATAATTAAACTTAAACAAATGTTACAATGAGAAAGGGGCATTGACCGTGTCATCATTTAAATGTGGAATGAGGATAAGATCAATGCCTTGATTTTCCATAGTCATCATAAGGGTCACATAAAATGACATTTTCTATAATGGGGACTACATCTTCATTCTACCATGAGGACTTCTGAAATAATGAAGAAGAAAAAAATAAAGTTATAGTGTATTTCACTGACAGCTTAGAAGATTTAATTTAATATTCTTTAAGGATCTATAGAGTTTTACCAAATAATAGTTCAGCTCAAATTAAAATGAAATTGCAGTAATATTTTTCCTCTAAGAAAGAACTCCTTTGTCTGATCTGTCACTGTATCATCATTTATTCTTATGTTATTAGAACGATAATTCAATCATATTTTCTTCTTTTAGGGTTAGTTACCAGCATAAAGACTTGCCCTCAGTTCTATACCCTAGAACCTATCATCAGGATTCTGACAAAGCATGATCTTAGATCTGCGTCTATCTTTTCTATTCTGTTTTTGGAAGGGAAGTGAGTCAAAGTGAGTATATAATTTATCAGTAGTAAGAAATTGCCACACCTGGCCTTTGTTTAGACTCGTGTCTTCTTTTCTTAAGGACTTTTACATTGTGTCCCACCAGAACCACCAGTATAGATCTGGAAAAACTGTGATTCATCCTCAGTCAGTGGAAATCACAGAACTCAGCCCTAATATCGTGCAGTACTTACACACTCTGTCAGACACGATAATAGTTTCTGTTTATAGCTATTCGGTTTCTTAAACCGTGGCAATTCTCTGCCATCTCTCTGTTGGAAAAATGTTTATGTTCTTTATTCCTTTCACTCAGAGATCATACTTTCATGAGAAGATAATGATTCTTCAAGGCTTCAATGTCCTTGTTCCCCCTGCCCCCAAACATCGAACTGTTCTGTGAATAGTTATTAGAGCCCTACCAACCAAGCCTCGTACAATTGCATCTGGACTGTGATACGATTCCACTTAATGCTTTGAGAATTGGATGTGGTATTGTCATTTGCCTCACTAGTAAATGGATGTGTTTTTTTTTTTTTTTTTCTTCTGGTTTGCAAGAATGTAGTCTTCTTTGCTGTAAGGAGGGTTTTATGGGTATCATTGATCACGGAAATGATTATTTTTAAATTAGAGACATGACTTCACATAGAACACAAAACAGACTTGGTCTCCACTGGAAAGAAACGATTCCTGAATATCAACATAAAAAAAAAAATAAGCTTAAAGATACAGAATGCTAAAAAGTGTTAAGGCTAGTATTGTACTAAAACCAGTCACAAAATGAAAGAAAACAGTACCATTCTTGAAACAGCCCCATTCTGCCTCAGGTTTTGTTTCTATCAGATATAATCTTTACAGCTTAAACATTTGACAGATTTTTGTACCAGTTTCATCATTCCCTAACATTTTCACTTTACCTGAGAAAAAACTGTGGGATTATGAATGCTCTCAGGATAGAGTGATGCCGCATTCCTTTCCACCTCTCCAGCATGCTCTGCTCTGCCCGACTCTTAGTGGAGCTCAATAAATAAGAGCTAAATGGAGTTTTCCCTTGTTTTCTGCTGTTCCATAGTTTGAACTTGCTTTTAAAGACACCATTGTCTGATGATATTTGACAATTTGTTACAGTGTTTTTGATAACACATGAAGCTGTGGACTGTATGCCTGATCTAAGAGGAATAAGAGGGCTTTGTTTCTTGAGTAAAAACTGCTATTTAAGAAAATCTGTTAGCATTTTGTTTTTGTTTTGTTTTTCTCTTTACGGTCTTCGAAAATCTCTCAAATTGTAGGAGCATCTGTTCTCACGCGTTTTAAACTGTGTGCTCGGCTCCTCCACTTATATGACCTATGGACCTAAAACTCATTGTGTCTCAAGCTGAACCTACCTTTTTTTTCTTTTAACCAATTCCCTCTGGCTGTTTTTGTTAACATCATTGCCTTTATTCTAATCACTTCTTCCACTAACTTGGCATTGTACTTGACTTCTGTGCTTTCCTATATGTGACTTCTGATTTCCTGCCAAAGACTGCCAATTCTACCTCCCCAATATCACTTGCATCTATCTCCTTTTTATTTTTAAGATTTTATTTATTTATTTGAGGTAGAGAGAGAGAGAGAGAGTGCACAAACAGGGGGAGCGGGAGAGGGAGAAGCAGGCTTCCCGCTGAGTAAGGAGCCTGAAGCAGGGGTCTATCCCAGGAACCTGGGATCATGACCTGAGCCGAAGGCAGATGCTTAACCCACTGAGCCACCCAGGTGCCCCACATCTATCTCCTTTTCTGCACACCCACTGCCACTGACCTCATTGCATCTTGTTTATTTTTCTGTCTTCTTTCTGCTCTACTCTCTCAGCTTTAAATCAAGATTAATCATCTTAAGGCAGATATCTAATTGTGTCATTCAGTCATTCACTCTTTACCCTAAGGCCCCCAACTTCTTATAGAAAAAGCATAAACATTCTAGCTATTGTTCTAGAATAGAAGACAATTTGCACCACATGTGTAATTTAAAATGTTGTCATAGCCTCATTAAAAAAGTGAAAAGAAATATATTTTAATCCACTATATTAAAATATTATTCCAATATCAATGTGAAAATTATTAATATTTTATGTTCTTTTTTTTTTTAAGATTTTATTTATTTATTTGACAGCCAGCGAGAGAGGGAACACAAGCAGGGGGAGTGGGAGAGGAAGAAGCAGGCTCATAGCGGAGGAGCCTGATGTGGGGCTCGATCCCAGAACGCCAGGATCACGCCCTGAGCCGAAGGCAGACGCTTAACGACTGTGCCACCCAGGCACCCCCATTATTTTATGTTCTTTGAAGTCTTTGAAATATGTTTCTGGCTACATTTCAAGGGCTCAAAGTCACAAGTGGCTAATGGCTACCCTAATAGTGCAGCTCTGGGACTTTCACTACTTTTTACAAATCTGTTTCTGACTCTAATTTCCTTTCCCTTGTATACATTCCATGTTCTATCACATTGAACTCTACATTCATACCTGTAAATCATTCAAGTTATTTTGCCACCATGTTTTGTGCTGTTCTGTACCCATGGAATGCTATTATCCCCTCCACACTTCCAAATCCTAGAAGTGGTTTAAGGCTTTGTTCAAATGCCACCTGACCCATGAGGTCTTAGCTTCCCTCACACAAAATTAACTATCCCCTCTTACTTTCCACAGCTTATTTTCTGTGATGGCACTTAGCAATCTTAATTTTTCTACACACCCATCATATCTCCTTTCTACGTCATAAATTTCTTGAGAACAATCACTGTGATTTCTTTTTTGTGTCACAAAGCTTAGTCCTGTGCTTTGCTCATAAAGGCATTTACTGAGTGCTTAGTGAATCATAAATTAAACTTCGCCTGAAGGTAATTTTATTAACTGGAATTAGAAATGATTGCAAATAGTCAGAAACGAAAAAAGTGTACCTACATACATATGTAATTGTTTTGAGTTTAAGTGACATTTAATACAATGCTTTCAAGGTAGCAGAAAATACAGCTTTAACAACAACAGCATACTCATGTGGCTTGTATAAAGAGTTAATAAGAAGGTATTTTTACTTAAGTGCGAGGAGAATACTTTCGTAGATTTCTTTACAACACCTCGATTAGCCATTCCTCGAAAGAGGATGCTGCGGAAGGTTGCTTTTGTTTTACTTACCAATTCCTAGCTAAGGACTTACAGGTAATCAGAATCTTTGCCTTTCCAGACCTTTTCTGGGACATATAACTAAACTTTCTGTTTTACATACTCATTTCCTTCAGGATAATTGAGTCAGGCAATTGACTGTCTCAAAGGAAGTTTGATACTGGTGAGAATAAGGTGTAGTTTTTTGTTTGTTGGCTTGGTTTGATTTGTTATCATGCTGGCTCCCCTTAAATTTGCCTTAGACTGATTTCTACCATTGTAAAATAGAGCCTTCTAATATAAAACCCTAAAATCTGTTAATTGATGCATCAGAATATGCCACATTTATATATTCCAACCTAGCTTCTTTCTTTTCTTTTTGGACGTAACTTAATGGAAATTTCTCTTTGGTTGCTGAATGTAGCAGATGCTGTCAGTTCTTCATTCATATCCCTGGGATCCCTTTACCATTTCCGCTCGTGCCAGCCTGACTTCCAGCATCCAAGACCTTTGCACAGCAGGCCAGATGTGCCTGAGAAGTAACAGGGGTAGCCCCTAACCAGTTACTGAAGACTGTGGGGGTAAATTCACTCCAGCTATCTTGTGCCTTGGCTGGGAGGCGTGTATTTTGCACTGTTTCCAAGAGCTTCCCTTTCGTCCTCTTCAATTGCCCACAGTGCTTGCTGCCCTAATAAGACATCCTTAATTGTTTGCTTTTCCTCCCCTTTCTGTACCACCCCTCCGTCCGCTGTGGGTGTCCTTGCCCCTCCCAAATAAACTAGATGCGCTGAGTCCTTGACTCAGTGTTCTGCTTTCTGGAGAAGCTAAGGCACTGAACTAATCATGGATTTGAAGCCTTTAATGTGGTTTCTATCTTTCTCGCTCTCCTTCTCCTTCCCCACTCTTTCTCCCTCTCTTCCCCATGACTTTTTTTCCTTTCCTTTCCTTACCCAATATTTATGGACTATCTATTTTTTGTAAATTCCCTAAGAAACAGAAATGAAAACCAGTTTTCTTGTCTTCAAGGGTATGCTGAATCATATTCCACTGAATATATCATGAAATCTCTACTAGTAAGCTTGGCCTTTTTTTCTTTTTCTTTTAACTAAAAAAAAAAAAAAAAGACTGTTGCTGATTGCAATGACACTAATTTTTGTTTTTTGAGCTTTTTTTGGAGGAGCAAAATTTTACCCACATTTGTTTCAACGTATCTCTACAAATATCCTTATTAGACTAAATGGAAAAAAGGTAGTGTTGGTTTTGATAAAACATCAGTGAAAGTCAACAAGAGAAAAATATTTATTCCAAATACCTAATTCTTAATTACTACAGCTCATGCATAGGTGTGGTTGAGTTGATCCTAGGAGACCCACTTTGACATGGACCATGATTGGGTAGACTTCCATCAATCATTTGAGAACCATCTTAACAACACAAATCCAGTAAGAGAGAGAAAAAAAAATCAGTCCTGCAGATTTGGTGTGATATCAGAAAAATACCTGGCTGATTACTTGAAAAAAAAAAAAAACAACCTTCCTATGATTGTTTTACCATTTTTAGTTAGGTAATGGAAAAACCTTTTTGGTCTAAATGGATATTAAGCAGTTTTCCTCTCATTATGTGCCAACTGGCATATCATAATAAAAACATAATAAAAGTCAAAGCAATTTGAATATAATACTTCAAATCCTGGCAGTAAGATTGTTTGAAAAGCTTATTACCAACATCATTAGAGAAGAATAAATAGAAACACATACTCAAATATAAACCAGTAGCAGAGAGTTTCAAATATTTTTTTTTACATTCTTATAGCTTTGCTAATCCTATTGTTTCTAATGTAAAATCATTGTGTGATCATCCCAGAGAGACATACCCATGCATTATCATTTTATACTCAATTATATTTCTTTTTAATATATATAAGACACGTAGCCCCATTTGATTTGCGTATGATAGGAACAGCTAAATTGACCTAAATTATGTGGAGTTAGATTGGTCTCTCCCCAGACTAAATCCTTTCCTTACCTTCCTGTTAATCAGAGTCATTGTCGTTTTCCCCATGAATCTAGATTGAAAATCTGAGTTTGATTTTTGACCTCTCCTGTTTTAGTCAGCTCAGGCTGCCATAATAAATGCCATAGACTGAGTGGCTTAAGCAACAGAATTTTGTTTCTCATAGTTCTGGAGGCTGTGAAATCCAAGATTGAGGTGCTGGCAAGGAGTTTCATTGTGAGCCTTCTTTTCTTGCCTGGTGGGTGGCTACCACCCATCTTGCTGTGTGCTCACATGACCTCATCATGTGTGTGCTCACATGACCTCATCATGTGTGTAGGGGGATATGACAAAATTCCCTCTTTTTTAAGTCTATAAAATATTCCATTGTGTATATATGCAACATCTTCTTTATCCATTTGTCCATCCATGGACACTTAGGTTGCTTTCATATCTTAGCTATTGTAAATAATACTGCAATGAACATGGATGTGCATATATCTTTTTGAGTTAGTGCTTTCATTTTCTTTGAATAAATACCTTGAAGTGGAATTGCTGGATTATATGATATTTGTATTTTTAGTTTTTTGAGGACCCTTCACACTCTTTTCTATAGTGGCTACAGCAACTTACATTCCTACCAACAGTGTGTGAGAGTATCGTTTTCTCTATATCCCTGCCAAAACTTGTTATTTCCTGTCTTTTTGATAATAGCCAATCTAATAGGTATAAGGTGGTATCTCATTGTTTTGATTTGCATTTCTCTGATGACTAATGATGTTGAGCACCTTTTCATGTACCTGTTGGCCATCTGTATGTCTTCTTCAGAAAAATGTCTATTCATACCCTCTGCCTATTTATATTGATTGATTGATTGATTGATTTTAATGTTCAGTTGACCGGCACATATGACATCATTAGTTTTTGATGTAGTGTTCAATGATTCATCAGTTGAGTATAACTCCCAGTGCTCATCACCACATGTGTCCTCCTTGATACTCAACCCGTGGTTACCTCAACCCTTCCTTTCTGTAACCCTCAGTTTGGTTCCTAGAGTCCAGAGTCTCTTATGCTATGTCTGCCTCTCTGATTTCTTCCCATTCTGTTTTCCCTCCCTTCCCCTATGATCCTCCCTGCTATTTCTTATGTTCCACATATGAGTGAAACCATATGTTAATTGTCTTTCTCTGCTTGACTTATTTCACTTAGCATAATCCCCTCCTGTTCCATCCATGTTGATGCCCTCTGCCTATTTTTAAATCAAATTGTTTATCATTGAGTTTTATGAGTTCTTTATATATTTTGAATATTAACCCCTTATCAGATATATGATTTGCAAATATTTCCTTTCATCCTGTAGGTTGCCTTTTCATTTAGTTGATTGTTTCCTTTGCTGTGCAGAAGCTTTTTAGTTTGATGTAGTCCCACTTATTGATTTTTGCTTTTGTTGTAATTTGGTGTCAAATCCAAAAAAATCATTGCCAAGACTGATGTCACAGGAGTTTATCACTGTTGTTTTCTTCTAGGAATTTTATTGTTTCAGGTCTTATATTTAAGTGTTTAGTACATTCAGAGTTAATTTTTGGGTATGGTATAAGATAGTGGTCTGGTTTTATTCTTTTTCACATGGCTGCCCAGTTTTCCCAACACCATTCATTAAAGAGACTGTCTGTTCCCCATAATATATTCTTGGCTCCTTTTTCATAAATTAATTGATGATATATATTTGGGTTTATTTCTGGGCTCTGTATTCTATTCCTTTGATCTTTGTGTCTATCTAGCTTTATCTCAGCACCATACTATTTTGATTACTATAGCTATGTAATATAGTTTGAAAGCAAGGAGCACGATGCCTACATTTTGTTCTTCTCTCTTAAAATTGCTTGGCTATTAGCGGTCTTTTGTGGTTCCATACAAATTTTAGGATTTTTTTCTAGTCCTGTGAAAAATGCCCTTGGAATTTTGGTAGGGATTGCATTGAATCTATAGATTGTTTGGGTAGTATGTACATTTTAACAATATTAATTCTTCCATGGGAGCCTGAATGGCTCAGTCAGTTAAGCATCTGCTTTAAGCTTATGTCATGATCCTGGGGTTCTGGGATCCAGCCCCGCATGGGGCTCCCTGCTCAGTGGGGAGTCTGCTTCTCTCTGTCCCACTGTCCCTCCCCCTTCACTCATGCTCTGTCTTTCACTTTCTCTCTCTCTCACATAAATAAAATATTTAAAAAATACATTAATTCTTCCAATCCTTGAGCATGGAATATCTTTCCGTTTATTTGTGTTCTCTTCAATTTCTTTCATCAGTGTCTTATAGTTTTTAGTGCGCAGGTCTTTTACCTCCTGTGGTCAAATTTATTCTTTCATATTTTATTCTTTTTGATGCAATTTTAAATGGGATTGTTTTTAAAAATTTGTCTTTCTGGTTGTTCATTATCAGTGTACAGAATAGCAACAGATTTTTGTATATTGATTTTGTATCTTGCAGATACCATGTTATCTGCAAATAGTGATAGTTTCACTTCTTCCTTTCCCATTTGCATGCCTTTTATTTCTTTTCCTTGTCTAATTACTCTGGCTAGGATTTCCAATACTATGTTGAATAAAAGTGGTGAGAGTGGGCATCCTTATTTTCCTGATCTTAGAGGAAAAGTTTTCAGTTTTTCACCATTTGCCAAATGCTTTTTCTGAAGTGATTTATTTTCATGAATTTTATTTACCATAAATAAATTGTTGATTGCTATTTCCCAAAACTGTAGTGCTAATACTTTCTAGACTTTCTCATTCACATTATTGTAGAAAATACTTTTTTCTCACTCTAAACCTGTCTTCCAAAGGTAATTTATATTTTCTAAGCTATTTTTTATTGTTGTTTTTGTTGTTGTTAAACGATGTAAGTATCTTAAAACTAAATGGATGCGTTGATATATTCTGCTTTTAGGACTATTAGATAGGTTTCCTAAGTTACCTGAATTAGAAAAATCTCAGTATGCGGTATGCTGTCACTTCCAGACCAGAGAGAGCAATGTTTAACTGAATTAGGAACTTGCTAGCATTGGTGTTTCTTTGCCAAAACTTCAGAAGGGTTGCATTGACCAAAGTAGCTACCTGTTGGTCAAAACACTGGATTGCTTATTATTATTCCATTAGTTATGTGATTAGAACACTTGAGTACTTCTTTGTTTCTTTATTCATCAATGTTATAACTTCACTGAAAAACTATCAGCTTGCTCTGATTTATTCCCTCAAAGCTCGTGCTGCTTTTGCTAATGGTCCTTTGTGTTCTCTATTTTCTTTGTAAATGCTTATTTCATTGTTTTTACCTAAATTGAAAAAGCCTTTCAAGAATGTAATTTTCAGGCTCATTCTAAATACTTGGAAGATGTGTGCCAATTTCTCTTTTAATCTTCACTTTTCCTTTTTTGAAATAATGGCAAAGAATTCATATGCATATATGTACTCTAACAACTCTTTTAGAAGTTAAAATCTCCGTTGGTGAATAACACTGTGCCAATTTTGCTTTCAAGCTAAATCAAATAAAGAGAGGTAAAATGTTTGAAGTGAATGGTTTTTGGGGTGGACATATGTTAAATGAACATTTTAGTGACTTGCCGGGTTTTACTGAGCAGAGCATTAAAACTGATCAACTCTTATGTGCTCATTACTAAACATTGGTGCTTAGTGACACTTGCCATTGTTGGCTCTGAGAGTTCTAAGGAAAAAAAAAATAGTGACTAAAACACATACTCTTTTCCCTGTCATTCAACAGAACTGACTTGAAATTGAGTAAGAGACATATTGTGAATTATGTCCTATTACTCAGACATAGAATGTCATGTAACACTTAGAATTTGCCAGTGTCATATGTCAGACATTTTTGAGATACATTTGACAAGGTGGTTTTTTGAGGAAGGCATATCACTTAATGTGATATGATGGCAGGCCTAAGCCATGGACACACTGAAATAAATTAGATGTTGTTTCTGAAATCAATATTCCTATCCAAAAATAAGAGGGAAATTGAGAGCTCTAGGCACCTGTACACAGGCAGGCTTCGTAGTGTCCTCACAGCATTCATTTTATTTGACTGAGTGGGACTCTGTTTTTGTATGGGTGTTATCAAGTCAAGATTATAGAAGTCTAGAACAAAAGAACTACTTAAGTCATACACAGAGTAAAAGTGATCTGTATAATAAAAGAAGCAACAGTTTGAATTATTTGCTAAAGTCATTGCTTTTCATTGAGGAGATACTTGAAAGGCAAATTACTTGGCTTTGGGCCAGGTAATATAAATTAGCCCTTGGGGGGTCATTAGAAGGCATCCTACAGGTTGATAGACAGAGCTGAGCTGTCAGATCATATCTTAGAGTAGTCACACACTTTATCGTTTCCAGATCCAAATTACACCTGGCATTTATTGTTAAATCCCAGGTGCCTTCATAGTAAAACCAATATGTTCTCTGCAACTGTGCACTTTGCTGTCACTAATCAATGGTTAAGCAGTTTGCAGGTATTATTGGAGCTGTGTATGTGCTTCCCCAAGGCCTTCCGGAAGAAGAAACTGCTTCACAGGACAGGTGGAATTGTTGGAACTCATACTGGCATAATTAGTCATATGCATAAAACTGCAGCAAATGGCAGTGCAGAGCGTATTGGACTCAATTGATACTGGAGGATGGAGTTAGTAGTTTTCTAGTAGTTATCTAGCTATGGGACAAGGGCATATCAACCTACCTAGTAATTCTAAAGGCAGAATACTCCACATGCCCCAGTTTTCTCATTTAATGTTGGAGTAGCAAGCCTAGTTTCCTTCTTAGAGTTAACTGTAAGAATCAAATATGACAGTGATGACATATATTCAACACTGAATCTTCATTGCCATGACTAGTCTATGAAGAAAAAGTCCTGTTATCTCAGTTGTTCTGTAAAACAGTTCAAAAGATTTTTTTTACAAATAATTTATTTTCTTTCATATGCTTATTCTTCTGGGTTTCCAGTATGATTGATATTTTAGAAATACTTAGAATTATTTTTTATATTATGCCTAGAAGTTAAAATGGAAAATAGGGAAGAAATTTCCTGTTAGTCCTGACCACATGTGGTTTTGGGTTCGTATTTGCTTAGGGCCCTGCAATCTGAGGAGCTGGAGCCTCCTGTCCCTCCTGGCATTATTTCTTTAAGGAAATAGTGTGATAACAATGTTTTAGAGGGCTTGAGTGCTTTTGAATTACAGCGTCACTCTTTTGCCAAAGCAGTCTATCATTTTAGGGCTGTATCATAGCTTTGTTCAATAGCATGTGTGTGATGGAAGGATAGCTTATGCCTCTATTTAAGAATGTGCTATTTAAGAATGTGCTTGGGGTGCCTGGCTGGCTCAGTTGGTAGAGCGTATGACTGGATATCAGGGTCAGGAGTTCAAGCCCCATGTTGGATGTGGAGTCTACTTAAAAAAAAGAATGTGCTTGACTATCTTCTTATAGAAGATGGTTCACACAAATAGAATATAGTTATCTTTAAATCCAAATATCAATTATTTTTTTCATATCCTTAGAAGCAAACATTTTAAATCTAAATATATAATCTTACTATTTTAGTATTACTTCATGTATTTGTTTAAATAAAAATAAAGGACGTTGGATCAACTTCAGACTTTTTCCTGTTAAATATATTCTACTGGATATAATATTTGGCTTCCTGTGAACTTCAGTGGTGGCACAGAGACTGGGAAGCATGAAGAGTTTCAGTCAGAGACACTCAGGAGTTAGAAAGATGAGGAGTTAGTGATGGGCTGGAAGTGACAGGCAAGGGAGAGGGAAGATTTAAGAAGGTTGCCACGCTTCTGACTTGAGTAAGTGAAAGGGAGAAAACAGATTTGGGAGTAAGATGAATTTGGCTTTGGATGTATAGAATATGAGCTACCTACGGACACAGAGCAGAAATATCTGGTAAACATTTGGATTTGGGCTACGAACTTGGGGAGTCATTATCATAAAGATAGTAGTTGAATTGGGTGAGGTAGCCTGTTTTTAACCTCCCTCTACCTACACTTTCCAGGCACAGAAGAAAGAACCCGGAGGAACAATCACATATAGGGGTAGAACAGAAAGAGGAAGCCATAAGTTGACTAGAAAAATCAGCCAAAGGACGAGGTGGAAGATCAAGAAGCTACAGTGTCAGAAAACCTAGAGACAAAAGTATATTAAGGAAGTAGAGTGGCTAATGATGGCCCAATGTCATAGCAAGGTCAAGTAACATATGAGCTGAAATGTGTTTACTAAATTTATCATTAAGGGAGTAGGTCCCGGAAAGTATGGTTCAGAGAGGTCAAGGATCAAATTAAAGCAATTTCCAGTGATGGCCATGATGGGATGTGGCCATGATATGGATGGGAATGAAGGGGAGCAAATAATTAAGCCTTTATATTGTATCATGAGTTAATAGATTAATCAGGGTTTTCCAGAGAGACAGAACAAAGATAAGAAGAGATTTATTATGGAAATTGACTCACACAATTATGAAGGCAGAGAAGTCTCACAATATCTTGTCTGCAAGCTAGATAAACAGGAAAGCTTATGGTATAATTTAGTCTGAGTCCAGAGACTTAAGAATGGGAGGGGAATATGAGAGCGGGGGGAGGTAGGGCTGCTAGCGTAATTCCAAGATTCCAAAGGTCTGAGAATCAGGAGCTCCGATGTCTGAAAGAGGAGAAGATGGATGTCCTGTTCAAGACAGACAGAGTGCGTGCATGCTTGCCCTTTCTGCACTGCCCTCAAAGGATTGGATGATGCCCACAATATTGGTGAGAATGGACCTTCTTTACTCAGTCTACTGATTCAAATGCTACTCTCTTCTGGAAACACCCTCATAGACATACCCAGAAATAATGTTTTACTAGCTATCTGGACATCCCTTAGCCCAGTAAAGTTGACACATAAAATTTACCATCACAGGTATCAACATGATACTCAAGTTACCTACCATTGTGGCAGTATTTGAAGTAAGGTCAAGGTGATATGTCAAAGTCTCTGTGGATTAGTTGGAATGATCAGGATTCTAGAAGAAGTCAGTGTTGGGAATAGGCAGTGACTAGTGAAGCTCAAAATAAACAGGATTTTTCTGAATGTGGTGAGTTAATGGTCTATATTCTCTTGTGTCTCTTCTGAGAAAATTAACAAAGTTTAATTTGATATATGGCAGTTTAATATCAAGACACTGGAAACAAAATAGAGCCATTGGGGGGTACAAATGGGTTCTCAGGAGTTGAGCTGCTTTGTGTCCATCTTTCAAAGGATATATTAAAGATTCCTCACATTTTTCTGTGTTCTGTCTGTACTTTCTCTCTGATTTTTCTCACCTTACTATTGTTCTGCACATAATACCCAGTGTCAACCCCACCTTTGAGTTTCAGGACATCTAATCTCTAGTCCCCACCACTAACTCAAAAGAGTTTCAATGTATTTCAGTTTAAGTGGTGGGGAAGGCATTAAAACCTGCCTTGTACAGTTTGTAAATGACATTCCGATCAAGGACAATGTCTACCTCACTCCTGGCTCTGAAGGGCTTGGGGAATAATTTAGCTTCTAGTTCATAGGTTTAGGGGAAGCCTGAGTATGTTAAGTGCAGAATGTCAGGAGAGAGGCCATTTGTTGGCCATAGAAAGGAGGCTCCAGAATGGATTTAGTTGGTGAGGAGTAGGGCAAGGTTGAGCTGGGAAGAGGGAAGCATTATAACCATATAGCTTTTGTTTAACCATTTAGAAAAATTATAGGGTCCCTTAAAAGATTTCATATCCTTGATTAGATTGTGGTGTCTTAGAGGGCTTAGTACTATATCTTATATCTCTTTTGTACCCCGGTACCCCCTCCCACAGGTACCCAGCATAATGCCCTCTGTGTCCTGTGGATTTTGGAACTTATTTTCTCCTTCGAATTACAATTAATAATGTATATGTCCTATCAACTCACAGTAAGTTTTGTACAGACTTCATCTTTATATCTGCCACATCTTGCTACACTCAGCCTTGTGTCTGACCAGTACACAGTAACTGACTAAATCAATTTAAGTAGGGGGTAATATCATAGAACAAAATTAGAATATTCTTTCTAGTGCTTGGGGTTTTAGCAACTTTTTCAACACTTTGAAAGGTGTCACATAGTTTCATGTGATATTTAAGGACTCTTTCCATTAATGATACATATCCATTCTGTTTTTTCCATATTCTTTGATTTATTTTTAACAGACTCCTGGGATTAGAAGTCTGCCAGACAAAAATAAAGGTGGGAATGGTTACAGAACGTGCTGGAGTTACTTCCTCTGAAATTGTAAAGACAGAAGGAGGGATGAAATGGCCAGAGGGAATTTCCCAAAATAAAAGTGAGAGAGGGTATTTTCTAAATGCAGGCTATGTGATACTGAGAGACAGCTGACTGGGTGGATTCTGCTGTCACTCCGGATGGCCTTGTGGCAAAGTTTCATGACTTCCTCTTCATAATGCTGGGCACCCCTTTCCGATGCAGGGTCCATTTTCCTTCAGGACAATTGGTTAACTTTTCCTTACCTGAATGGTGAAGAGCTGCAGTTGCACAAGATTTGGAGGATGAAGAATTGGAGGTGGAAATAGTTGCTGTGTTTAACGTAATTGTAGAATGAGAACAATTTTGAGTATGAAATAGATTAACACCTAAGGTTCAGGAATATGACTGAGACTTACTAAAATCGCCATGTTTTTAAAGCTTTCTACTTTCTCCCTCCCAGTATGAGTCATAGCATATGGCATGAGTTTTAAGAGATTTATTTCATAGTATTTAACTCATTGTATCATTTTCTCCTTATTCGCTGTATTCTTCAATCTTATAATCAAAGTCATGGGCTGCATTATCAACTTGTTGAGTTCTACCATGCTATTATATCATTACTCCAAATAATGAGTGGTTTGAAGCTTAGCTCTGAGCTGTGCCTGGTCACTTCTGGTAGTTACACTCTTTTCTAATGAGGCTTGAGATTTCACCATCAGGTGGGGCAGTCAGAATGTCTGCAGGCAGTGTCCCTACACCCAGTACTTCCTTACAACTCTTTGGTCGTAAGTTGGACCAATGTTATATTCTGCTGGTGGTGGTGTGTCAGGAACATAATCCTTGAGGATGAATTGTCCCTTCAATTGGGTTATTCTTTAAATAGTTATTTAATCAACTGTTCGATCACTGTTCCTCAGAATTTCTCACTTCTGCATCAGGTTTTGAATTATCTGATCACTAATAGAGGACATAGATATATTTCTAACCATGAATTAGGTTATAACAAAAATACTTAGATTCTATCATCAAACATGTTATACCATCATATTGCTATGATAATAAATATTTAATGAAAATTAAGTGGCATGTTCTTACAAATACAGAACTTGCTCAGGTAACTTTCTCGTTTGATTTGTTCTCTAATGTTTACTGGCAGAATTTCTAAAATGAAGAAAATGAAGATTGGAGAAACTTCTAAAAGTTATTTCCAGAATATATCTAAGTAAGAGTGACACAAATATAACTCTTTATTCAAATGGATATAAAGGAATTGAATAAAGGATTTAAAGAACAAAAATTCACCAACATTTATCTGTAATATTTTCTGAGCTATTTTTAATTTTATATTAAATATTTAGCTTAATTCCTAACTAAACCACTGCACTTAAAAAGGTAAATCCCCCAGGTAATTTCTCTGCATGGATCATTTCAAATAAGGCTTTTTCTAGAATGCATTGGAAAAGTTACAACATGGGTTTGGTAGTTTTTCTTACCATGAATGCATTTTGAGCAAGTGAATATCATGTAACTTACATATCATATTTTCAATAAGAAAAATAGTCATTGAGAATCCTTTCTACGTTTGAAAGTCCATTCTCACCTACACGAAACTTTGACGTGCAGTATTTCAGCCCTTGCTCCTTTCCAGCTGTGTAAAATTCACCAATGTGCTGGCTTTAGTTCTCTCTAGGGGGCATGCTGGAGACAATTCTTATCAAGACAGGGGACAAACAGTGTTTAGAGCTAGTCCTTTCAAACAGCAGTTCTCAAATCCGCATGCCAGACAGAAAGCCCTTTCTCTCATGTCCTGGGGGAGCCATAGTCCCCTACTGCTCTCCTCACCAGTGTTTTGTAAGCTCCCACCGTGATCCACCGTGATAACCACTTCTGGGACTTTCCAAGGGTCCTTTGTGGCTACTTCCAGACTCTTAAATGCATCAAGCTGTCTCTTCTGTCAGAGTGGTGTGTAAGAAAATTACTTTTCCTAAAATCACTTTATTTTTTTCTTGTTTTCTGCCCCTTCCCAGATGTCTCTGCCCTTTTCCTTACCTTTAGCCTCAAAGATTCATACCTAGTTTACTTTTTCTCCATTGCCACCCAGGTTTTGTTGTTAAGTCTCAAATACTATACTCCAATAGATAATACTAAGTTGAAAAAATTGTAGTTTTCATTGTGAGCTATAAGTCACCTCTTAAAAGTAGTTTTATCATTTTTCTTTCAGTGTTAGAGAGTATTCCATACACATCCATAGCAGAAGGACAGACCTTATTTAGAAGACTGGACATTCTTAGTTGTAGTATTTGATGGCCTTAGATTGGATACCCAGATACACATCTCTCACCACTAAGTAGAATGACAAATTCCTCTCTATCTAGACCTGGAAGGGAAGGAACACAAATAAATAAATGAGCTGACTTTAAGGTAAGGAAAAAGAAGTAGCATTTTTTTTTTTCAGTGTTACCAACTATCTGTTGCATAAGCTGTTTTACATACATTATTACATTCAGTCTTCACAATGAACCTTGAATTTTTGTTTCAGGAGCCTAAAGTTTAGAGAAGTTAATAAGCAACTTGTTCCAAGTCAAAAGCTTGTTGGTGGCAATACTTAGATTCAAAACCAGGTTTGTTGGACTCTAAAATTCATGTTTCAGTATATTAGTTTTTCCCAAAGAGTGTTATATGGAACACTATGCCAGTGAGAGATTTCACAAAAAATAGAGTTTTCTGTTTAATTAAGATTGACAACTTCTGCAACCAAGGAAACGGTTTAATTTTGTTTAAACAGGATGGCCAAACTTTTTACTATGGTGACTTTTCTTCATGATTAATATTCTATGGAGTTAGTATCTTTCTCTTTTAGTTTTTATCGTGAAGCTTCTTGGTTCATCAGAGCCTGGTTGTGTTACGGTTCTCCAGCATTTATTCGGGCATTGTTTTTGCATTACTTCAGACAATAAATCCCAAGCATCCAGTCCTGTTGTGGTAAATTAAAAACATGCTTACAAGTTCTTTGCTGCTCCTTTATCATGAGAACAAAACTATTTTCTCATCCCTTGAATCTGGGATGTCTTTGTGATTTGCTTTGACTAATCGAATATATCTAAAGTGACATTGTGTGAGACCGGACTGCCTCTTGGAACCTGCCATAGAATTTATGGAAGGAAGCTGATCTTGCCTCTTGGAGGATAAGTGGCCATGTAGAAGAAAATCGAAATTTCCTAACTAACAGCCAGCACAGACTGCTGAACATATGAGTGAGGCCACCTCTGGTTTCTGCTGAAGGGGCAGCCTGTGAGTGAACCAGGTAAAACCTGAAGGACCATCTAGCCAATCCAGGAATCACTGAGAAATAATACACCATTGTTTTTAGCCACTAAATTTTGGGCTGGTTTTTTACTCAGAAAGAGTTAACTAATACACATGTGAAAACCATACCTGATAATTTGGGAATGTTGGCATTCTAGCTGTAGGATATTGCTTGGTTTTAAGAATTTTATACATTTCTGAGTCTATAGTTAATCTTGTTGAAATTAATATTTTATGTACTATACATGCTGTCCCTTGGGAGGTAATTCTCCATGGGTCTCTCACGTTTCTACATGTTTTGTGAGCAGAAACATTGACAGCTTTTGTTCTAGGCTAACTCTTCAAAGATGTTTGTATAGTGAACAGCCTTGGAAGATAGAGATAGTATCTCCCTTTGAGGAGAAGGCAGATTTGTTTTTCGTTTGGGACAAGAAAGATAATGTCTTTTTCTGAGGCAAGTGTTAGTCAGGTTTGCCTAAGCTCAGAGTTTCTCGGTTGTGACACAAGCCCACTCTGTGAGTGTTATCGACTTGATCTCCTTCGGATTGCTGCCTTGAGATTTGGAGGCTGAGAGGAAACACAGCAAACATGGCGCTCATGCTGCCTGATGTGTCATAACTGATCAAGTCCTTTGTCTGTGATCTGGGTATCTCATGTCTCTTGCCACTGTCCTGAAACGGTAGCAGGCTAACTTGTTATCTTCGAAGCTTAGAAAATCTCAGACTCTTCACAGTTCTTGAAATGATCTATTTTGAACTTAATGCAGAACACAAGACACTTTATGAAAATAGTATGAGCTTCTGATGTTTTTTTCAGGGACAGATTTATGAGACATTCCGCTTATTCCTTCTGAAATGTATGATTATTCATAAGCATCTATATGTTGGTCCCTCATGAATTCAATGATTAGATTTATTAGGAATTGTATCTAAGTAGAATGAGTTTTTAAATTGCAGTTATAATTATACATTTGAATGAATAAAACATTATTATTTCATTAATGACTGTTACGTTCTGCTAAAACAGTGTGAGCTATGCTAGATATAGTTTGTTTTTTTAATAATTGTTTAATTTCCTGTCTGTACTTTTTCCCTGTTATAATTTTATTTTTGTGTATTTATGATTTCTCTACCCCTGTCTCTTTTTTTTCAAATTAACTATGACAGTGGTTTATTTAGTTTATTATTTTATTTTGAAGAACACAACTATTGGATTTATTTATTAGGTTTTTTTTCTGATTTATAATTCATACATTTTTGACTTTTATTAATCTCTTCCTTCTGCTTCCTTGAGATATTTTTTTGTTCTTTTTGCTAGCTTCTTGAAATGAAATGTTTAATTCATTTATTTTCACTCTTACTTGATGCTTAGCATTACAAATCTTTGCTGTGTTCTAAAAACTCAAATATATGCTTTTTTCATAGTTATTATTTTTAGTTCTGGTTATAATTTTTTTTCTTAAACTAAAATGTTATGGAGATAGAACTTTCACCTGTCCTGATAGCTATTTTACCTGTTTTTATCTTTTTTTAAAAAAATTTCTGGAGTTAGTGCATTGTGATCAGAGAATAAACTTTCTAGCGGATGCAATTTTTGGAGTTTTTTTGAGGGTTTCTTTGTGCATAATGTGTGGTCAATTTGGGGAACTGTAATAGAGGTCCTTTTAAGTAGGTATTTTCTGTTGTTAATGTGAAGTTTCTAAACTCTGGATTTCCTGTGGACTAGGATTTGAATATGAAGACAAAGGGTAATGAAATATCAAATAAGTCTACTAGGTGTTTGACTGGTGTGATATGGTGAGATGTACGAAATAGTAAAGATGACCTTTGAAGCTCCCTTTTAACCATTAGGATGTTGAACAACTTTAATATTATTTGCTGAAAATATTAATCCATAGAAGTCTTAGTCTTAGGCTGATGATGATACTATCCATTTGGGGATAGCAAGTTAGATAAGGTAATTGCTTAAAACATTCAGTTTCTTCTAGGAACACAAAAAGGAGTTGTCATTTTTCATCTCACTTCAGCTGTAAGCTTCTAGTTGTTTTCCATGGCCATAACTAAAATCAGCCCTTTTCAGTTGACCATGAGAACTTGAAATCCATCCAGATTCTCTACCATGTAGACTGTTTAGCGGTGGGAGCTGAGAGTGAATTCTACGACAACAATCAGTCTGATTATCCTGTTTTCTTTTGTCTCTAATTGACCCAAGACCAAACTGGCTCCATTTGGTAGACTGATCTTTGGAGCTAGAGAGATCTGGATTTGAATTCCAGCTTTACTCTCTATTATCTGTGCGTCCTTGGGTAAGTTGCATAACTTACCTGAGTCTTTTTTTTTTCCCCTCTCTTTTATAAAAATGGAGATAACAAAATTCACCTGCAATGTCACTTTGAAGATTAAATGTAATGTACGAAAACTGGGACATTGGCTTACACAGTTTCATCTGTTCTATGAATTTAGGTCTTTGGAATAAATGCCCGGGGGAGTGGAAACTCAATCTTGACAGTGTACTTAATCAGAGATTAAACTCCCTTCCTTAATGAGCAGTTTCAGGCTTCTGACTACAGGAACCAGGTTTCCTGTTTTCATCATTGTCCAGCAACACTGGTGTCCTCTTTCAGTGGTAGCACATTGTATGGGAGCTATGTGTGGTGACATAGATATGGACTCCGGGGCCCCAGCGCCTGGGTCCAGATCCCCATTTCATCTTCCTAGCTTTGTGACATTGGCCAATGTAATTGATCTTTCCAAGCCTTAGTTCTCTCCTCCTATAAAATTAGAATAATAATAACGCCTGACTCCAAAGGTTGTTGGGAAGGATAAATTCAATAAAGCATGGGAAGCAGTTAGCACTGTACAAAGACCATATGCATTGTCATCACCTCACAGATGTGTTACATATAATTTTCTCTGGGAAGACTGATTATTGAAAGTTAAAAATAGCCTAAGTTAGACTTGAGTAATGATAGAAGATGGTCTGGAGATTGTTTTTCCTTCTGTTTTCAAATTCTGATGATAAATATTTAAGGTAAAGAGTATTGAAATGCAGAAATAAAACATTCGATTAAACCATACATCAGTCTTAAGGAGTGTGACACTGAGGCTTTACGTAGCAATTATGGTTGCCCTGGAATTAAAAAATACGGGTCTGCTCCCCAAAATCTACGTGTTTATAGGAAAGGCTAGAAATATGGTCGAAAAAATATAAGGAGAATGCAGAAAAAATGGGCAATTCACCTGTAGCTAGTTCATGAAAATAACTGACCCTTCCTTGCAGGGCATTGTTTCTAAGTGTTGTTGGGCAGTGCTGGGTTACTTTTTAGCAAACCACAGGAACTTCTGGCTTGAATTAGAATGTGTAAATGGTGGCACTGGGGCTTTCCCTTAAAGGGGTCTTTGGGTTCCAGCTGTTACAAAGTCTAGATGCCTCTGGCTATTTGAATGACACATCACAGGGAACAGTTCTTCTTTCTGAAGATTAGAAAACTCACTTATTTCTTTAAATAGAAGTAGCAGATTTATGTGAAGCCATTTATCAAAGCCTCCTGGACTGATGAGCACCAGGGCTGCCCTGTGTCAATACCATGAAACAATCCTGCAAATGCAAGAGGAAAAAAGTCCCCTTTCCCAGTGGGACTTCTCAGCATGAGCCAAACCCTGGTGTTCTATTCTGTCCTATGTATTGGATGATGAAAACAAAAATAAAGGAAGGGGTGATGCAAGACATCACACCAGCATACAGAAATACCCCAGATTTTATCACTCCAAAGAAGATAACTGTTTCCTTAAAATGGAATTCCTAAGCTCTAGGAAGACAGCTAGAAATGTAGCAGCGTGTTTTGGGGGAACAATTTTTTCCTGTCCGTCTTTCGATTGGATTCTTCTTTGATAGTTAAGTGTTGACAGAAAATAGGGCAGAAGTTAAGCTATGTAAGGACAAACCTTTCTTCCTACTTTCATATGTTTTTTTTTTTTCTTATTAGTTGCAAATATGAAACTTTTCCTAAAAGAACTTTATTCCCGTGGGATCTACCAATAAACTCCTGAGCTGCAAATCTCCTTGATTTAGGCTAAACCTGCTCATGTTCTGCAAGGGATCTGTCATATACTGATGTGGCAGGGACTTAATTTCCGAGAAGTATTATCCATCTACCCTGGCATGCAGTGAGGGAGTCAAACAGGTAAGCCATGGGCCGTGGCTGCAGGGACTTGCAGCATAACTCTATCAGTTTTGAGTAGTTTTGATTCCCCTGGGAATGTTGATCAAAGTTACAGCCCCTTGTTGAAAAGAATATTTAATCCAACCTTTGCAACAGTGCATCTATCTATGCTTCACGCCTTTAGTCCTTTTCTCCAATTCTAATCCTCAGCAAAACATGAAGGACCTACTAGGGACATTTCTGGCATTTGTGCTGATTGGTGGGATGAAGTATACGATGTGGCCCATCAAGAAGCTTGAGAAACAGTCTTGTTGAGGAAGAAGCTCCCAAAGTGACAGAAATAGAAATCGCCTTAGGTAACTTCTCACCACAGCACACTCTCAAAGGAGGAAAGGGAAGTCATGGAGCGGTAGGATTGGTGGGGAAGGTCACACGTGCTGGTCCGATTTGCAGTCGCATGGGGCAGGTCCATCTGTAGGCCAAACACTCAGCCAGGTAATAAACTTAATTTTCCTGTAATTGGGTGTAATTTATATTTTCAGCTCCTATTCGTGGGATTAGCAGATGTGTAAATTTCAGTCACTTTGGATTTTGCTTCCTCCCTCCATCAGTTGGTGCTCATAGAGTGTGAAAGGTGGGGGTGGGCCTCAGGGAAGCACCTGTTCTGAGGTGTCCGCCCCTGAACAGGGGCGGAGACATGGGTGTGAAGGGAGGATGAACCGGGTGAAGCTACTTCATCTGAAATTACAGACAATGCAAAGCACATCAGGTAATTGGTGAGGATATTATCTCATTACATATGAAAACATTTTATATCACTTAAGTATGAGGAGCTTTCATATGAACATCCAGCTTTCCGACTTCTCTTGAAAAATCAAAAAGTAATACTGGTGCTGTATTCCTACAATACTCATTTATTTCTGAATCTTCTCATTTATGGTAATAACCAGGCTCTGAGGTTTCGTTTTGCAATCCATGATATAAGAGGCTTGGATTGAGCCTTGAGGGAAAGGTAGAATATTTAAGCAAACATGGAAGAGCGTTAAAAACATTAAAGCAAGGCAGCGAGATGCGGAATGGATGAAGTAAGTGATGGGGATTAAATAGTACGCTTCGTATGATGAGCACCGAGTAATACCTAGACTTGTTGAATCACTTATATTGTACAACCAAAGCTAATCTAACACTGCACGTTAGCTATACTGGAATGAAAATAACAAACTTAATAAAAGTGAAAGAAACATTTAAGCAAGGCAAAGGAGGAGGATATGACAGATATTTGGTGTACAATAAGCAATCAAGTTTAAATATGGGGTGAATGCAGGCAAAGGTGGGCAGGACATGAAATTAGAGAGATAGGGAGGGATGAGACTGGGAATTGGAGAGTTTGTCCTGTGAACTATGGAAAATCATTGATGAATTTTAATTGATATGCTAGCTCATGTTTTGGTAAGCTTTATATAGATATGGTGTTGAAGAGGGCAGAAGAGAGGAAAAAAGAGGTAGAAAAAAAGGGGTTAAAAATTGAATTAGGAAATTATGTTCTTTTGAATGCCCAACAGCTTTTGGGAGCAACAAGTAGGGTAGAAGTTTTACGTCAATGTCTAAAACACTATTTTTGATTGCTAGAGGCTTTTAATTTAAGTGTTCTGCAGCTTTTTTGGTCTATGTACAGTATGCAGCTGGTCAATATTTGCCATCAACTTCTGCACGCATTCTTTGGTTCTGATTTTTTAAGCCTTGCATTTCATTTTGTTGCAAGCTTGTGTACAAGGTTTCAGGTTAGTGACTGTTCAACACAAAGAGCAGAGCAGACTGCAGGCTCTGGTGAAACTCTGCTGTTGCCATCAAGGTCAGCTTTCAAACAGCATGACCTACAGCGTGAGGTGTAGGTCCACTGAGCACAAATGGGCTTGAACCCATCTCTGATCTGGACTATTATCTTCTGTTGACGTGAACTTGACTGCTGTGGAGTTGCCACTTAGGCAACTCAGAAACAGCATGTTTCTCAGATTTTTTACTGCTTGCTGTCCATGCATGTCTAGAACTGAGTTAGCTTTAAATAGATTTTTTTCATCTGAACTGCATAAAGTGTTCTTTAACAATGGCACATTTTTGTTAAGCCAACATTTTATTCACTTAGCAATTGCTGGTTGCATCTTAATCTCTCTTAGAATCTGAAGAATGTATTATGAATGCTCTAATGATCAATATCAATTATAAAGCACTGAAATTATGATAATAACTGTGATTTACTGAGCAGTGTGCCACATACTGTGCTATAAATTTGATTTAGATCTTTACAAAACACTCTGAAGCAACACTACAGGAAACGTATTCTTCTTCCTGTTTTACAAATGAGAAAACTAAGATCCAGAGAGATTGAGAAACTTATTCAAGATAACACAGGTAGTAGAGAGCAGAGATGTTTAACTTATCATTTTGTGTCCTAGGTAGAGTCACAGATACAAAAGCATCCTGAGAATTTGGGTATGTAATAAAATGAAAACTACAATAACACTGAATTGTACTTTAGTTAATCAATTCACAGTATTATAGCAGACAGCAGAGATCTCACTCCTGGCAAATGTCTTGCAAGGTTAACATGTAGCAATATTGGATTTGTTTTATGGGATGATGATGTTACCAGCTCAGTGTCACAGGGAAGACATTAATGGAGTTACTTTTCTGAAGGAGTGATAGATTTTTGCTGATTCAACTACACTTTTCCGATTCACTTTGCAACAGATGGATGCACATTAGCAAGGTGGCTGCCTTCACTGAGAATTGAAGGTTTTAGGGTGATGTCATTACTATGTTGGCTCTCACTCTAGAAATATCATCGTTCTAGTTATCAAGGCTTAAAACCTTTATGGAATTTTCTTTTACTAATTTATTTTAAATCATTGCATACTTTGTTAAGACAAGTACTTTTTAATGTCATTAGCCATTAGTCATTAGGAGAAGAAATTTCTCCTCAAAAGTTCAGAACTGTCTTGTCTGACGGTTCACGGGCTCTGATAAGTGTTTGGATGTCAGAAGGGATTTTGGTCATTCAGGGACTTTCTGATGAGTTTCAACCCAGTATTTATAAAGTCAATAAAGTGGCTTAATTTGTGGCAGCTTGAATAATTTCAGTACACTATCTAATCTCAAGATTCACTTTTAAAATTTTTATGAATCTCTTCATAAAAGATACTTAAAGGTTTCCTTTACAGGGTAAGCTTTTGATATGACAGAGACCCCAATAACTGATATTCAGAAATGTGAGGAATTTAATGCAACTCTTTCCTTTTATTGAATGGTATAGTATAGCTTTTATATAATGAGACATTTGTGAATTTGTTAGGCTGCTGTTTTTACTCATTTAAGGAAAAAGTGTTAAATGATTTTCATGTCATATCTGAAAATTTTAGGAACAATACAATGTCTTAAATTATTAAATTATAATATGTTACTGTTAAAATGTGAGGTGTGTTGTCACTAATATTAACAACAATATTATCAGAAATATTTATTACCTTCCTGAGTCTTGGTTTATTACGTGCTCAAACATTTGTTCTTATAAAAATGTTAGTAATGAATTTTTAAAGTAATGTGACTGGAATATGCTTCATTACTTTTCCAAAGTCCCACTTTGACACTTTTGAATGCTGTGATTTGAAAGCCTTCCTCTAACACAGTTTCTTTTCAAACTCAATTTAGTAGCAGAAACAGCACACAAAGATTTGAATGAAAGAAGTACAGCATTGGTTGCACTTATCAAATTACATCAGCTCAGTCCTTAGTTATGCAGAGGCTAAACTTGGCTCATAAATTTCTATCTTTCCTTATATCAATCAGTTGTTTTTGCAAGCAAATTGGAAGGGCAGTGAGTTGTGCATGGGAGTGTAGTTTGGTACAAATTTCCTAGATTGTTTTTTGGTACATGCATTAAAAATCCAAAAACAGTTATGTTCTTTGACATGGGAATTTCATCCCTATGTATTTATACTAAGAAAATAGAGGGATACATGTGCTAATAGTCACATGAGGATGTTTATGGTCTTTATAATACTGAAAAAGTAGGAACAACTTAAATATTTAGTAATTGGGGATGTGAGTTAATTATGTCCTCTACAGGGGCACCTGGGTGACTCAGTCAGTTAAGCGTCTGCCTTCTGCTCAGGTCATGATCCCAGGGTCCTGGGATTGAACCCCGGGTCGGGCTCCCTGCTCAGCGGGGAGCCTGCCTCTCTCTCTCCCTCTCTCTCACTGTCAAATAAACAAATAAAATCTTTTAAAAAATTATGTTCTCTATACAATAAAATTATATAGAACCATTAAAACCATATAGAGTACCAATAGTAATGATTATATTTACCAAATATTTACTGTTTACCACTTAAAGCATAAATACATTTCAAAATTTAATCCTTATACCAATCTAATGCCTTGGAAATGCGTTACAACACCTGAAAGCCACATATCTAGAATATGATGGAAATTGGATTCAGACTCAAGTGTGACTGTTTATAAGGCTCAAGCCTATCAGACTTAATGAATATTTAATTACATAGAGAAATGCACATAATTTTTTGCTATGTTATCACATTAAAAAATCTTTAAATGCATGGGGAAAAAGATGGAAATGCATTATCAAAGTGAGAACAGTTACTTTTGGGTAGAGGGACTACAGATAATTTTTTTGTTTCATTGGTAGGTTTTATTTTGTTTTCCAAGTTTTGTGCAGTGAGTGAGCATGTGTTGATTTTAAAATTTAAAAAGCGAGATTTTTTTTTTCTCCCCCCAGTTTGCCTTCCTGAAAATGTTAATTGCAGCATGATTTATAATATGATTTGGAACAACTTAAATGTCCAACAATAGAAGAATTGCTTAATAAAATATTGTTTGCCATTCCGTGGATTAATACAACGTAAAATGAGTTCTATTAAATAAAGGCAACAAGTTGGGATAACGTTTACTAAGTAATGTTCTGTGAAGTCAGGGAGAACATAAAAAATTATTTGCTCTAAGGTGACTGTGATTTACACTATGGCGATGATGGAAATTCTGTATGCACCTGGTGAAGGACTGGAGTGTGTAGAATCATAAAAGTTATTGTGGTTTTGGCAAGGCTGGGGAGTGATACAAATGTTTTCTCTAATGTTCTAACAGTGAATAATAATGTAAAAATAACGAATCTCCATGATGTGATAAACAACTGGATACATGCAAGGGAAGACTTCTGAACGAAACGCTTGGTCTGTTTTGCTGGTGTGCAGAAGTTTACTTCTCAGGGGGCAATACAATTAGGTGTAGTCTGACTTCACAGCATTCATTCTCCTAATATTATTCAGTATCATCAGAAATCACATGACCGCAAAGGCAGAGCACCTCTGGTTTTCTTTTCCTTTACACTTGCCAGGGCTATTCCTACATATTGCTGCCATCCCAAATTAGAAAGCAACCTGAATAAAAGTTCCCCAGAGAGGTTGTCTCTGCTGCTTTGGCAAATGCTGAGTACTCTGTCCCTGAGGTCACCGCAAATGACAGGCTGTGAAAAGTGAATAGAAAATGCTTCCCCAGCACTCTCTTATCTCTGGTTTGCTGAGTAAGATGGGCAGTGCAGAAAGCCAGCAGCTTCCGGAGAGGGTGTCCACAACGGCGAAAATTTCTCTCTCCCCTGGAAGTGGATGTGCCATCTCAGCAGGTATCTTGCCTCTGGGGTATTGGAATGGTAGCTGGCAGCTTGCCTGGTTTTCTTCCAGAGCCCCAGAGCCCAGGTACAGAGGAAGCCAAATGTCAAGCTGCCTGTTTTCGCACCAAGTGACATACCTGTCTTGTTCCTCTCCTTTCTAGGCTGCTTCCTCACTGGTATAAAAATACATTATTTCAGTTACCCAGTTGGGCGCCAGAGACAGGGAACCTAGCTACAATAAGTCAGTGTCTGCCAGTACTGCAAAATTTAGGGGTTTTTTCCCTTAACATTTTAGCCTATTATTGATTTTTCATGAATTGTAAGTGTATTGTAGAAGTACAGGCTTCTTAAGCTGCTATGACAGGGCAGGGATTGATTTTGGTGATTCATGGGATCTCCTAGACAAAGAAAGAAACAGATAGATACACTGCACAAGCTGGCGTTGCTTGTTGGCACACGGAAATCTACAGGTTCAAAACCTTTTTAGATAGAAGTTACCCAACTGATCATGATTTTCAGTGCCCTCATCTGAAGGTGTTTAAACTGTAATGTGATTTTCACAGTAATTTCAGAGACTATTCTTAGCAAAACATCTTAAAGAATTCTGATCTAAAGAACGAAGAGCGTGGTGCCTGGGGGAACACATAAAGTTTGTGAATCTATCTATGATACTCCTTGGTATCCCTAACAGCAAATTTTAATATCATCAGTACGAGTCAAATAGAAACATTAGTGTCTGAGTTTTTGGACTGAAATATAATAGTGAGCATATGAACATCTGAGAAGGATAATAAATTAGGAAATATGAATGGATTCCATCACTGAAAAATCATTTAATCCTTTAAAAATGGCATAGTAGTAATAGTCTTCAATGGACTGCATACTTCTTAAACCCTAAAAAAAGCGGTGACTGCCATTATACAGAAAATCCAAAACAGCCTCAAATGGGCTTTCGTTGTGTGTCTTCTCATACCTGTTTCCTTGCTCTTCTACCAGGAGTACCCTGCCTTTCCAAGATGTTTCCTTTGGTGGAACCACCCTTTTTCGTTTTCAGTCATATCTTTTTTGGGGTGGATTTACCCATGCCTAGCTTCATGGTTAAGTTTTCATAATCTCAAATTAAGCTGGCCAGCCATCCCATATTCCCAGTCATAATACCTGGTTCAGAGATGGACACGTAATCGAATCAAAGACATTAGAATGATGAGGAGATATTTGCTACGTTTTGTGGAAAAGAGAAGCTTCCACTTTCCTCTACAGTAGTTACTGGCATGTGCGCGTGAGCGAGTCTCTCAGGTTTCTAACCGTGGTATCTATTTGGCTACCACTACAGGTAGTCTGGTCTAGTGAGTGTGTGTGTGTGTGAGTGTGTGTGTTTTGGTAGGAGGGGCCATAAAGCATCGTGTACTGTCTTGTACGTGAAACGGAGACTATAGAAGGCAGTACAGAGAAGTAACGGTAAATTGGATCCTGGGCAAAATTTGTTTTGAGCTGGATGATCAGTTTCTGCTTGAACTAAGAACTACTTCGGCTTATAAATTGGCTTTAGCAAGCTCATTTGATTTTTGATCTTTTACAACTCAAACAGCCCTGATACAGACTCCCAAGATCTTTTAGCAGGAATTTCAACCATATGTTGAAAGAGAACACAATTTACTTTCGTAACAAGGTGCATCTCTTTGTTAGGGAATGGCACACAGTTAAATGTTCATATGTTTACCTTAACTCACTGTGTTCTGGAGAGCAGTGGTCCAGGAAGTAAATCCAGGGTCAAAATCCCAGGTGTCTCCGTGCTGCGGGACCAGCTGTTAAACCTTGGCTCACACTTCCTCTCATTTTATCATGATGTGAAAGGAGAGAAGTGAGGTCAGTTTAAGTCAGATCAACAAACACCTACTGAATACCTAATGAAGTGAACTTTTTGTATTAACTCTACCTACCCAGAATTTAAATATCTTTCCTGTTTCAGAATTGCATGGAAAAAAAAAAAAAAGCTATGTATTTGCTTTCTCAGTCTCCCTTGCAGCTGGGGCATAGGCATGTGATCTCGACTCTGCTAATCCATGTACCTGCCCTAGAACTTTGGTCAGAAGCCAGTGATGTGAAGAAGTTGGGCCTGTGCAGAATCGGATGGAGGCAGTGATGCGAACCAAATCCAACAGTGGGTGTAGTTTTTGGGGTAGTGCTTTCTGTCAGTTTTGTCAGTGGTACAAGGTGTTGGGTTTATTTTCTAGACCAATGGCACTAGTTCTTTCGCTGGATCGTTTCTGTGGACCTTTGGTTGGTTATTTGGCCTTAAGACTCAATGATGTCTGAAGTATCTGGGAAAATAAGAATTTTATGTAGCTGTGCTAAACTCCAGTTGGAGAATAACAGCAGTAGTCTCTAGAACTTTAGAGAAAAACTAGACCCTTTTCAGCAATCAGCGAATTTCCTTTTGGAAAAGAGTTCCTGCTTTGCTACCAGCCCCTGGGAGAGATCAAAGCCTTACCATAGTTCATTGGTTGAATATGCAACAAAAGCTACCCATTAATTGGCATATCAAGCTGTAAAGTTGGAGCATGCCCAGTAGTACTTCCTTATCAGATTAAGTGGAAATATGGACTTAGGTCTAAGCAGATCTTGAAGACAAACAAGACACGTGAATAATAGAGTCACACTTACAGTGTGCCTGCTCCTTTTAACTCATAGCTTTGGCTGCATACTCAGATTGACTGAGATCAATCAGCCCAAGGTGCACTGGCAAGTCGTTGCAGTTCCCTCAGGTACGTCTGTGGGACAGTGGAAGAGGGAGATATTCCTAATAGGTAGAAACTCAAACTGTCTTCATTTTTTAAAAGGAGAGATAGTTGGAGACATGGATCTGTCCCATTTATAAAATGTGGCAATCAGTGTGGCTAGATGGTCAGGAACTTAGGAGAGGAATGAGAAGGTTTTAGGAGGAGTTATTAGAAGGACCTCTCAGAATGGGCCCAGAGTATGAGAATATTGTATTTCATGTGAATACTAACCCAAAAGCCCTCCCTGCAATGAATTCACTTGTTTTAGCAAATGTTAACGAAATATGATATCAAATGTTTCCATCAAATATAGGAAAATATCCCCAATCTCATTAGTTAGCAGGTAAATGCAAATTAAAACACTAATAAATTCTCACTAAACACCTAAGAGAATGGCGAAAAGTAAGATGGAAAATACTGTCAACGTTCCAAGTGCCACATGTTGGTGACTATGCGGAGTAACCAGGACTCCAACCTTGCTGATGGGAGTGTGAATTGTAAATTTCTATTCTGGAGGACTGTTTGACAGTATCTACTAAAATACAACATATGCACATTCTTTGACTCAGCAATTCTGTGTCTAGTTACATACTCAATATAATTGCATACATATGTGCACCAAAGACACCTAAAAGACTGCTTGTAGAAGCTGACGATTCACAAAATCTAAAATCTGGAACAATCAAAATATCCACTAATTGGAATGATTGTATATTTCAACAATTGAATATTGTATAGCAATGAAAATGAACAGACCATTGCTGCATTTAACAGTGCAGTGGAGGGATCTCACAAGCAAAATGCTGAATAAATGGAGCTAGATACAAAAGAGAACATAGTTCATGAATCCATACAAAGTTCAAAAACAGGCAAAACTAACAAAAGGGGATGGTTACTCTAGGGGAGCTTTTGAGTTGTTGATAATATTTTATATCTCCATCTGGTTGTGTTTGCATGGTTGTGCATATCTTTGTAATCAAATTGTATACTTTGGTGCACTTATACATATGATGTTATATTTCGATAAAAATGTTTATTTAAACAGTAAAGTATAGACAGATATAATCATGGAATATATGATAGCATTTTATTTTATTTAATTTTTTATTTTTTTTAAAGATTTTATTTATTTGACACAGAGAGAGCGAGCACAAGCAGGGGGAGTGGCAGACAGTGGGAGAGGGAGAAGCAGGCTCCCCTGCAGAGCAGGAAACCCGATGTGGGGCTCAATCCCAGGGCCCTGGGATCATGACCTGAGCCAAAGGCAGTCACTTAACCAACTGAACCACCCAGGTGTCCCATATGATAGCATTTTAAATTGAAAACATATTAATGACTGCAATGGATTGCAAAATATCAAATACATTAAATTCTTGAGTTCCTATTGGTAATACCAATAAAGAAAGCCCATTTGTCCTCTATGGTTGTTACTAGGGCACCAATATACTTTTAATGATTCTGTTTTGGGTTAAATGAACCAAACTTTCTATTACTTGCAACTATGATACTCTTACTAAGAGCCAGGGATCAGATTAGGCCCAGGAGGTTCACAATGAATAAAGAATATCAACGTTCTTAAATTAGCATTCTGAGCTGAGCAGCTTGCATGACATCTAATTCTGGAGATCCAAATCCCCTGAAGGCTACACTTTTTGGCTGGCAATGTCACCCTTTTAGCTCTTCATCTAGAATTGCTATACAGTTATCTTTTTCTAATCTAATTAAAGCTAGAGGAATTTGTAATTCAATGGATGTGTGAAGCCCTTGTCGTCTTTGAATACCCAACTACACACATCTGATTTTAGGTATTTCTGAAGCCACTGATCACTAGCAGAGATGAAGGGCTTCCATGGCCATAGGTCAGTTAGCAGTGAAGCTGTCCTTGGAGAGCAGAGTGGTTGCCCCTCACCTTTTGGCCTGTTATTTTAACTCCTCGAAAAGGATCGAAAGAAAGCAATAGAAAAACATAGTTTGAGCAAGCGTGTACAATTCTTTAAATGATTCATTCTGGGAGATTTCCCAGGAGATTAATACCTACTTACCTACTAATCTTTATTTCACTTGTTTTTCAAAGACAGAATTTAATTTTTATTGGTGCTTTCAGATGTTCCGCTGTTAAACAGTTTTAAACTCTACCATTTATATAATGGCTCAGAGCCCAGTCAAGTGATAGGACTATGAATCTGAAAATTATTGACTAACTTCTGTGACCTTGGATAAGTTTATGCCATCTGTTTGTCTTCTCATATATGAATTGGTATAGTAATATCTAAACTGTGTTTTAAATGAAGGTAAAAGTTATCTTGATTGGAAAAATCTTTTTAAACTCCTTGGGGAAATAACTGGAAATAAATAGACATTTCAAAATGTCTTCATACTCCTAGAATTTATCAGATGAAAGACTCGTCAACTTCAAACACAATAGTTAGTATTATTCTCACGTGGAAAGTCCCCAATGCTTCTACTTTTTGTGAGTAACATTAATCTTAAACCCACATGGAATTAAAGCTGTTTTAATTAAGCATATAATTTGGCACTTTCTAACCTTAATTTTGGAGATGATAAAGCATTTTATAATGGTCAATGAATTTAGCACTCCTGGGGCTTTTATAGAAATGATTAGAAAGGATAACTACCCAATTATTCTAGATGTAGAGCTGAAAGATATGCAGTAGCCAGCCAAAAAGTTGGGCCTCTGAAAGGCTTTCTTTCTGGAAATGAGTGTTTAGAAAGTTGCTGATTCCAGGAGAATCATTTATAATGTTGAAATGGAAGAATGTATTTAATCATTCATTCAGCAAATATTTATTGTACCTACTCTATGCATTCTTCTCAGCACTGGAGATGCAATAGTGACACAGTCATTATTCTTATAGATATCACATTCCAGGGGAGGAGAGAGAGCAAATCCGCAGTGCTCTTGGTTAGGGCAGACTAGTATTTCAAATAAGATACCCCACTAAGTTTAGCTGAAAAATCTGGACAGACACAAAATCTACTAGAAGGTATCAGTGTACTAACAAGAGATTAAAGAATTATGGGGCCAGGATGGAGGGGAATATGGGTTCTGGATAGTGAGCCTGGTGTTTAAAGTTGCTCCCTTTAATCACCCCCTGCTTGACTGGGAAACATTGATCAACTCTGGCTGCATGGCTGAGAGTAGGGTTTTCAGCAGTCTTACAGACTAGGGACACAGTGACTGGATAGACAAGAGTTGAACAATACCATTAGCAGCTTTGACCTAATAAATATTACTGCTTTTAAAAATAACAGCTTTTCTCAAACTGCAGAATATACATTCCTCTTGAGTACATATGGAACATTTACAAAAATTGATCGTAGTTGGTCTGTAAAGCAACTCTCAATAGTTTTGAAAGGATAGAAGGCATGGAGAGTATAATATTTTACCATAAGGCAATTAGAAGTCAATAGAAAAAAGATAAATAGAATATGATTATATGTTTTGAAATAAAGAGAAGCATATACAAATAACCCATGCATCAAATTATAAAAAATATGATGGGAACTAGAAAATACTTTGAACTGAATAATAGTGAAAATACTATATATCAAAAATTGGGGGATACCAGTTAAGTTGTATTTAAGGGAAGTTTATAGCCTTACACACATATGTTAGAAAAGCAGAAATCAATGAGCACAACCTAGATGCCAAGAAATTAGAAAAAAATATCAAATTAAACCCAAAGAGTATAGAAAGAAGGAAATCAGATTTGGGAGCATAAATTGTGGCAATAGAAAGCATAAGACAGTAAAGAGCACCGATTATAATCAATAAACTCTTGGTGAGACAATCAGAAAAAATAAGGAACGTGCAAATAGCCAATACCAGGAATATAAACATATCCTGCAGATATTAAAATGATAACATGGATACTGTGAACAACTTGATGTCATGTATTTGAACATTTTGGTGAAATGGATAACTTAGAAAAATACAGCTTACCAAAACTGATTATAAGAAGAAATAGAACAGCTGAATGATCCTCTATGTATTAAAATGATCAGATTTTTAATTTAAAAACTTCCCACAAAGGAAAATCTAGCCCACTTACAAGACAGGCTCCTTAATAAAACTTCGGTCAGGCTCCTCTATATCCTCTTTTTAACTAGGCCTTGACCTTTGTACTTGTTTATCTTGGCATTATCCAGTGTTACCAAAAGTCTTGTTTACTCAATTTAGCAACAATCTCCACCCTCGATAAATGATCACCTTTGATACTGATCAGATTCCTCATCTCTTACCCTTGGTATCTGATCACCCAGTGGCCTGCCTTTAGCAAGAATCCTAAGGCAGTTTAGCCAAAATTCATGACCTGTAATGTTTCCTCCTAATAATTTTCCATCCCCTGACCCCCATCCTGCCCTTGTCTATAAAGCCCTACTTGTCCATGCTGTGTTGGAATTGAATCAGATTATGTACTGAGGTCTCTTCTCGTCTATTACAACTCTGTTGCGATAGTTCCTACATAAAATCTGCTTTCACCATTTTAACTTATGTCTGGCTCTGGTTCTCCTTAACACTCCTATTGACTTGTTATAAGATCCTCCTTTCTTTACTTCTGTTCTTATGCATCTCAAAGCCTTACAAAAGCCAATATTAATGTACACACAATATCATTTCAAGAAAATGGGATGACGTATTGTTCTGTATGGATAGATGTTTGTGATTTGTCGCGCATAGCCGACCACCCGGACGTGCATATACACGGGCAGGCTGAGGAGTATCGTTTGTGAGACTCAGGCTGTGTGAATAACCTTGGGAGCCTACTTGTTTGAAATATATTTTCTGGTCTTCAGGTCAGAGCCAGCCCTTCTGTTCTGGATGCCAAGAGCAACAAATCTTGCCTCACATCCCCTCCTGCTCCAGGCTGGGCAGGCCCCCCAGAATGGAATCCGGGAAGGGAGGCAAATACGCATAGCCCAGGTTCCTTGAAAATATAGAAACATGATACATGGAAATGCAGCTCGTTCCAGACTGCACGTAGGCGAACAAATGTTTGATTTCAAACCCTGTTATTTGCCCCATAAATATGGCCCTTATGGAGATGGTCAGTTGGAAGTCTCAGGCGAGGGGAGGAGGCTCCACCCAGGCCTCTGTATCAGGACTCCAGCCGGACTGTCTCCACCGGGTTCCCCGGCTGATGAGGCTGGATGTGGTAAATACCCGATTTGATGTAACTTTGCCTTATTCTTACTTACTGCCTACTATTACCTTCATCTATGTGTAGATTCCTTTTCTCTCCTGTTTCTTTGAGGTTTCTATAATAAAGTTTTCTTTCCTTTTCAAAACTGAAACACGGCTGTTGTGAATCTTTTGTGCAGAACACATACTTTAGTTGGGGGGGGTGTCAGAAAAATAAAAATTTCGCTATTGATTTTTCTGAAGACTTAGCAGAAGCTCCAAATCACAGAAAATATCTTTTTCTTTTTCTATTGTGTCTAATTTAACCATAACTATGTAAGTCTAACCCTCACAATAGCCTTATAAAATAGGTGTTACTATCTTTTTAAAAATAGACGAGAAAAATGATGGTTGAGAGAAGTTCAGTAGTTGTTGTGGCACAGAATTGTTGAAGTCAGCTTACAAAATGTAGCTCTGTCTGGAACAATCCAGCTTTTTCCCTCTGTGTGATACTACCTTTTATTTTGTAGGCCAAGGTTGAGCAACACCAACAAAGGAAGTCAAAAGGAAACTCATTAAGACCTTTAGGCATTGTGCTTCGTCAAGAAAGAGAACTAGGACTTATGGTTAGAAGAACTTGCGTTGTCCCACTGGTTAGCTAGGATCTTGAGCAGTCCACTTAGCTTTGTGCCGTATGTTTTCAAATCTGTTGAGATGCCTATTATAATTCCTACTACATAAGATTACAGTAGAATTAAATGAAATTATGTACGTGTAGAGAGCAAAATGGAGTCTCTCACGTCAACCAGGAGCCTGTGTCAAGCAATGACGCAAGCAGTTCAGGTCCTGCAGCAAGGAGATCTCGCCGGGACCCACGTCAGCTGACACCCAGAACTGATAGCAAGCAGAACCAGAGGAAGTCTGCAGAGACCCAAAACTGACTAACTCCCTTTAAAAAGGGAAGGATTTTGGCAGCAAACTGTCAGACTCGTCAGACATGACCCCTCTATGTCTGACCACTTAAAAAAGGCAACTGCGGCCGAAGGTTCAGCCCGTTGGATCTCCAGACAGAACCGAGATCCTTCACTGCTGGAACGTCAGAAGCTGTAAGTGCCCAGAGCCGACCCTGGACAGACCGAAGACTAATCTCAACTGTGCGCCCACAGACCGACTTCACGGCTGGTTTGTTCACTTCCTACACCCTTCTGTTATCTTGTTTGTTGTGTGGCTTGTTTTCTGTTTGCTGTGTAAGAAGCCAAGTTTAATCACATGGTGAATTGTCACTGAATTTGGAATCCTGAACCTGCTTTAGAATTGTGATTTAACTTTGCTTTATGATTGAATAAAGCTGACATTGTGAAGAGACACAACGTGAGTATGTCCCTTCGTAGTGTGCTCATGACAGGATGTGACCATTTTTATCATTACCACCGGGCACTTAATAGACACTGTAGGTTTTTGTTACCTGGATGAAATGACTAAACATAGTATGTAGACCTAAGCTTTGAATATTTCCTCATACTATCTTCTTATCCACTTAGAAAAGGTCTGAGCAGTATCTTCTAAAATACAGGCATTTCCTGCTCCTTTAAAATGATCTCTTAAACCTGATATGCCCCCGAGAGAAACACTCCCCTTCTTTTTAATTCTGACATCAGTATGGACACCTAGATGCTAATGCGATAAGTTTCTTTGAAATAAATATTTTAAATAGGATTTTACTGCTTTAATCAACTATTTTCCTGTTTCTCCGCTTTCTCATTTTGATCAGCAATGCAAGAAAACACCTAGATGGGGATGTCAAGTCTCATCCATCATCAAAAATGAAGTCAGAAATCTGAATGAGAATCTCGAGGCACTTCCAGTAAGTAAATCAGATGTGTTTTTTTTTTTAATCATGTTTCTGTGTTATTTTCTTTTCTAAGATGTTTCAAATATGATGCAGATATACTTCCAAAAAGACAAGAAAATAGTTAACTTTACTAAATTCAGAATGAGGTAGGAATCCTCAGACCCCTCAAGGCATTGTTCTCTTCTTGCTCAATTTTATTCAAAGCATTAATGAACAAAAGGAAGGCATTAGCAATGAAGTAACTCTATAGCATGTGGTTAAAAGAGAGGGGGATTCTTCAACTGAGTTTTAAGTGTGAAATCATGAAAATCTAGCTTTTGAACCTTTAGGATTCTAAAAGGGGAAGAGCGTTACAGTTCCTTTGTATTCTCATAAAAACTTTCCTGAATCTGATTATATTTTCTTATTACTGGCTAATAGTTCCGAGTAAATTAGCACAAATTTGGGTTTATTGTTTTTCTGCATATACATTAGAGGTAGTTGTAAAGCAGCTAAAAAATTACAAATTTTTAGTCAAGGAAATCTGTGTCGAGGCCCCAGTTCTGCCACTTACCGTATTATTTAAGCATGTTAAGCTTCAGTTACTACTAGCTGCACAGTTTGTCTACACAGCCTGTCGTCCTTCTACTAAGCCTTGTGCCTTGGAAGCTAGATATACCACAGTCTTAGAAATGGTGGAATTCTAGGTCTTCAAAATGCTCTTTTTGAAAATGAATATATATTGTGAAGTATTGTAGTTACCGATTGCACAAAAAATTGGGTTGCAGGTTTCCTACAAGTTAAATTCCTCCTATATGATTTCTATTCTTTGTCTCTTTTCCTTCAAGGAAAGCATAGGAAAGTAATTCTGTTTATTGAAATTCTAGCTGTTTGGTTTCTAAGAGTTCTGAGAAGGTTTCTAAGAAGTTCTGTGTGTGTGTGTGTGTGTGTGTGTGTGTGTGTGTGTGTGTTTGTATTATGAATTCTAAAGTAGTCAGTTTTGAATTAATCAGGCTGAAATTGGTTTACATTTTCCCTTTCCTACCAGTCAAATCTAAAGTCATCAGTAATGTTTTAAAGAATTATGTTGTTGCCACCTGACTACTGTGCTTCACTGAAAACAATTAAAAACAGAAATTAAACAGTATGGTTTACTAAAAATTTTCATCACTATGAACAATTTCTACCTATCTTTTTAAGAGGCTTTTATGTTTCTCTCAGGCACTATCCTATCATCGATTGTGGTGGAAATCAGAGGGTTATTATCAGTATACTAGACTAGCATAGCTACTTTTTCATGGTAAAGTGAGGTATGAATAATAAAGAAAATATGAGGAAACAACAGATTCAGTAAATTTTTTGACTCCGTAACCTTTATAACATAAATATTAAAATTTAAAGAACACATTTCTTATGTGTTCTTATGTTCTTTAAATTTTAAAAATTCAAATATGCCTCTGTGTGTGTGTGTGTGTGTGTGTGTGTGTGCAGACAGTCAGCTCATGATTTCAATCAAGGAGCAAGTCAATGAATGCGTGAGAGTTGACCAAAGAAACAGTGATCAGTATGTTTCACATTTGTGTGATTTATAGACTGAATATAGAATCCTCTCCCTGAGTAAAGTGCACATCTATCGTGCATTAGTTTTACTTTCTTTTCCTCATTCTTATCCTCATCACTGTGCCTTCCACCTGCCACTCTTCCTGCCTAGATAAGTTCATGGTTGGTTTTGAGAAATAGAAGTAGTCAGTCAAAAATCACAAAAGACCTGATGTGATGCTATCAGAGAAAATTAGTAGAAACAATATAAATCGGAATGAAATCTTCAAAAACTTTTTGTGTTGGCATTCTCAGACACACAATATATAAAATACTATATTTAATAAACTAAAAGATATAAATGAAGTGATAGAAAAAGTAAATAAAAAACAAGAGATGTTAAAAATGACCAAGCAGGGGCGCCTGGGTGGCTCAGTCGTTAAGCGTCTGCCTTCGGCTCAGGGCGTGATCCTGGAGTTCTGGGATCGAGCCCCACGTCAGGCTCTTCTGCTGGGAGCCTGCTTCTTCCTCTCCCACTCCCCCTGCTTGTGTTCCCTCTCTCACTGGCTGTCTCTCTCTCTGTCAAATGAATAAATAAAATCTTAAAAAAAAAATTTTTAAAAAAATGACCAAGCAGATTTTAGAAGGAATATAATAGAATTACTAGAAATAAAAATTAGTTGACATTAAAAATTCAGTGAATAGTTTTGAGAAAAGATTAGATAATGATGAAGAGAGTTCATAAAAGACACATTTGAAGAAATTAAAATGGGCACTGAACGACAAATAGGTGGAAAATTTAAAAGAGAAATTAAGACTCATGGAATATAGAATGAAAATGTCTGAATATATTTAATTATGTAGGAGAAAAGGGAGGTCAAATAGGGCAGAGGAAAACCCCAAGAGTTAATAACCAGGAGTTTCCTGAAATAGGTTTAAGACATGGGTGTACAAATTCAGGCAGCTCTCAAATTCCAAGCAAAATAAATAAACGTATTGTAAAATTATAGAACATTGAAAATGAAACAAAAAAGTTTAGGAGCAGCCAGGAAAAAAAAACAAAATAATTACCTTGAGGTAACAACTAGGTTGACATCGGCTTTTCACAACAATTGAAGTAGAAGTGGATAATAGTTTCAGTAAGATGAGAGACAACACTGCAGTTGTTAAACTGGAATTTGGTACACAGTGGAAGCGTTTATCAAGAGCAAGGCAAAATAAAGACAGTGACAAAAAAGAATGCAGCTTTTGTAACCAAAAGAGATTGATTTCAAGTATAAGGAAAATTATTCTAGTTGTATATATACAAGTACTTTGAAATAAACCTAACACAATATGAGCAAGAACTTTATGGGAAAAAAATTGTAAAACTCTACTACTAGACATTACCCCAAATCTAAATAAATGAGATAGGGAGACTCAATTTCGAAAGGCCAGTGGATCTATAGATGAATCTATAGTGCTGGTGTAAATTCAGCTATAGACTTAATGCAATCCCAACAAAAATTCCCACAGGTGCTCTGGTGGAATTTGATAAGCTGATCCATGTCTATAGAAATGAAAAACTCTCCAAAGGGCCAAAACACCCTGAAGAAGTATAGTGTGGAAATACTTGTATTACCAGCTTAAAAAAAAACTCATAATAAATTAGAGAATGTGGTACTGGTGCCACGCTAGATAAACAGGCCAATGTGTTTGATTGCAATGCCCTCAAAAAAAGATGCATACATACTATGGAAACCTAATATATAAGCTTAATTTTGGTCAAAGCTAGCAGAGCAGCTAAGTGGGGGGAAATAAAGGACTTAAAAATGATGTTGAAGCAATCAGAAACCCTACAAAAGTTTAAAGACTTCTATGTGAAAGGCAAAACTATAAAACCTTTGCAAGACAACATGGCAGGATATATTTATAACTCCCAGAGTAGTGAAAAATTACTTAAACAGGCCAAAACAAGCATATATTGTAAAGGAAATGAAAGATGAATTTCACATGATTAAAATTAAGAGCCTCTGTTCACCAACAAATGCTTTAAAACAAGGAGAAACATATTCTACAGAGGGAAGAAAAAATTTGCAGCACACAAAACCAATAAAGGATTATAATTCAACTCAACAGATTCTATGGCAAAAAGATAACCCAAAAGAAAAATGGGTCAAAGGCCTGCATTAACATTTTCACAAAAAAGGAAACATGAATGGCCCATGAACATATGAAATTATGCTCACCCTCATTAGGAATCATGAAAATGTCAGTGAAACCACAAGCAGAGACCATTTTGTACAGGCTTGTAATTTTAAGGTGAGGAGGTGGAGTGATGTGGCTTCTCACTCCACGTGAGAAAGATTGGAAGAGATTTGAGTGACTTTTGCACCTGCCTCAGGAGATATGGCCAAGAATGTTCAGGGCAAAAATATGGAGGCAGGTGAGAAGTCCAACACCAGTAAAACGAGCAAATACATGGTGGTACGCTCACATACTAGAGTACTGGAGAATCATGACTAATGAAGAATTAGAGCTATTAACCAAAATTAGTGACTCTCAGGAGGAACATAATGTTGTAAGGACAAGAGCAGGTTATAGAAAAATACGACTCTGTAATATTCAAAACCATATAAACTAAACAATATTATCTTAGGGGAATAAGACCTATGTGGTTAAACTTTAAAGAAGAGCAGGGGAGTGGCACACTCATAAGATTATGCTTGGCTCTGAGCAGGGAGTAAGTGGACTGGGGTTGGAGAGGACATGAGGGGGCCCTCCAATGTACCATCTTCTCACTTAAATTAGGTAGTGGGTACACAAATATTTGCCTCACTTGTCTTCATAATTCATATGTTTCTTATAAATATTCTTTTGTATCTAGTCAATATTTAATAAAAATAATGAAAACAAATTAAGACTAAAGCAGAAGCAGTTTTGAGATGGTTGAACGAATCTTGATTGTCACATGGGATGGATGTCCACAGATGTAATTTTCCCAGAGCTTGGCTCATGTATCCTGGGGTTGCTTTCTGTGTGAACTGCAGACTACTAGGCTCCTTCACCAAGTGATGGTTACTTCAGGCTCCTGGCTGAGGAGTCTCTGAGAGTTCTTAATCCCAACTTCAGTTATGAGATGGTCCATGGCATACTTGTTAGCAAGAAGTTGACTCTATACTGTCCCTGCTATTTTGACCCAGAGGAAGAGACACTTTGCACAAAATTTGTGTCTAAGTGTGTTGCTATGGGATCCGTATGTTTCCCAGGCATGTGGGACATTCACTGAGTCCTGGAGCTATCTCTGTGTCTTTCTGTCTTTGGGGTAGCAAGTACTCTCATCTTTCCAGCCAAGCAATTACAGTTACTTCAGAAGTTTATCTCTTTTTCTTCTAACCTAGGGGAAAAAAAAAAAAAATCCCAAACACACAAATAACAACGACATCAACAAAAAGCTACAGAGAACAAGTATTAAATGAAACAAAATAATCCTTAATCTTACTAATGAGGACAAACAGAGCCTGTTTCTACTAATTATATGTGAGGTTGTATTAAGAGCACTTGTCTGGGTGGCAGTCCTGGCTTTTGGTTTCTGCTGTGCCTCTAACCATAGCTGTCTAAAATTGTAAAAGCCACAACTTTCTTAATCGAAGTTTCTTGGCGTTTTGAGCATTTATTATCAACTCAACATTTTAAGTAACATATGTCTAATCCTTAAAATTATTCTGTAATGTAGGAATTATTATTCCTGATCTATAAATGAGCCAACAAAGGCTCAGGTTAGTTGTTTCAAAGTCAAGCAGCTTTAAATGGTAAAGTCAGAACTCGAGCCCATCCAGTTGGCTCCAATGTTAGACACGTCCCTTCCATTATATTCTCCTTCTTCTTGGGAGCCATGAAATAGAGGGCTTTGGGATAAATCATCACCCTCCACAGTTCCTTACAGCTCTAAATATTTATAGTGCATGCGCCTATCCTCATTTGACACTGTCTGGTTAACACCAATGTTGTAAATTGTTTCCACCTCATTGTGACTGGAAGGATTGAAGACAGCCATGCACACGCCAGAGCTTTTCCACTGGAGAACTCATTTTTCGGGCTGAGGTATCAACAACCAACCTAGCTGTCTTCAGCTACCTTTCAAAGGAGGTTAGAAGATATTTTTTCTCTCATTTGACTATTCTGAACTTGAAGAACCCAGAAGAAAGTCTAGTATTTCTAAATTAAGAAGGATTTGGTTTTGCCACATTTTTAGAGTGAAAGAAATAATCTGGGAGATAGGTTTTGGTCACAAAAGAGTTTTGATATCTCTGGGACATTTCAATATTTAATTGAGAAAAGTCAAAGCAACCCTTGAAATTAAGATTCCATTGTTGCGAATTTTATTCAGACGTCTTTTGCTTTGGAAAGTTAGGGTTTGCCAGGGGGAAGGGGAGACATTTTGATAGCTAATATAAGTGGGAGAAGCCCTTCTTAGGGTGCTATTTCATTCTCTCAGAATGGCAATTTGGTTATGGAGATTGTCCTACAGAAAAATTCTATTCATTTGATTTGTTTAAATTTCGGGGGAGGCATTGTATGCCCAGAAATGCTCTCTCTGATTTAGTTTTCTAATGGAAGGAAAGTAGGGCAACTGTACGTCTGTCTCAGAGGCTCAAGTAAAGAGTAATTAATTTCTTAAAAATATCATTCTTAAAAATGTATCTGCCTTTCTACTGAAACATAGATGTCTATTTATACTTCTATGGAGCAAGTAACAATCTGGAATGTAATGCAAGTAGTGGTTTGGAATTAAGAGTCCAGACTCCCACTCTCGTTCTGTGACCACAGGGGTCACCTCAACTCTCTGAGCCTCTTTTCGCATCTGTATCATGGATTCTCTTATGTCTACTTTTCCAAGGCTTGATTTAGAAAATGTTTGCAAAGTGTGAGAGCATGTGAGAAGCACCTTCCGACGGATTGTCGGTATTACCATTATTATTATCGCACTGCTGTTGTTATTGTTATTGAAACGCACCCTTTCTCTCAGGAACAGTGCTGCATGTTTTCATATTAACTGTAGGAAAGTGTTGAGCACATGGGCTGTGAAACTGCTCTGGTCTAGACATTTCTGAGAAAGGAGTTTAGACTCATCGTATGGCCTCATATTTTGCAAAGGATGTCAAGAATGTCAGGGGCGTGTGATTCAGCCACTCCTCCACTCTCCCACTGTGCGCTTTAATACTAGCATTTGCATTAATTCAAACAGAGGGATCTGCAGGGTTTTCTTTTCTGCTGACTTCACTGCAGTAGCGGGGTGAAGCCCCTTTTTGTAGTCTATGTGTAGACATTTGTGTAGTCATTTTTCTTTTGAATTGGACTAAAGCAGTAAAAGATCATTATAAGAATTTCAGGTTCTGTCTGTAACCTACTCTGTCATTGTACTTCTCCAAATAATTTATATTTTTATCATAAAAAAGAACAGATTTTTAATCATGTTCTCTAAGAAAATGAGAGACAGACATATTTGAAAGAGAAGAGGCATAGAAGATTTTGTACCTGTATAGTTACACACATATTTTATATATGTAAAACACTTTATGATACCTTAAATATCTTGGAGAACAGTCATCCTAAAAATAATGCTGGCCTTTTAACTGAAATATAGTAAAAAAGGGAAAGAAGTATTTACTAATGACTATATTCCAGGATAAGCAACGTACCGTGGGGTAATGGGTACAGCAGTAGTATAGTGAGAAAAACAAAAAGAAATGAAATCCCACTCAATTCCGTTTGATCCAACAAGCGTATTCTACATGGCTACAGAGAATATGGAAATGTAATACATGCTTTCCGGGTGGTTCCAGTCAAGAAAGAGGAGACAAAATTGTAAAGCAGTGAGTTGATCTATGGGTGGTAGTGTCAATCACAGGAAGACTGTGATAAGTCATCACAACAGGGAGAAGGAAGTGGTAGACACTGTAGGGTGGTGGAGGAAAGAAGAGGTTCAACTTGATTGAAGTGTGGCTATTTGACTGGTGGCATAGGAGGACCACTGAAGCATATTAAGAACTTAAACTTTCTGGGCTTCAACTCAGTCATGTATAAAATGAAGGAGTTCACCTGAATGAGATCTAAGGTCACTTTTAGCTTTAAAATATTGTTCTGTGAAATAGGAGAGGCTGGGTGAGCAGGTAGTGGCTAATTTAATTCTCCATGAGAGTTGATTAGCTCAGTTTTCATCTCTTTTTCTTAGAATTCCAATGTAAATTTCTTAGCCCCATTTTATTAATTTGTATACAAGTCTCAAAAACCAAATTAAGATTGAAAACATTTTAATTCAAAGTCTTTACAATAGAATCCATGTGGGAAAATGCAAATAGCCTGATTTTTGAAGTCAGGTAAACCCTATGTTTAGATCCTAGTTCTCCTGTTTACTGGGGGGAAGTCAGAACATCTTGATGTGGGGTCCCTGGACTGGCAGCATCACCAGGGAACTTGAATCATATAATTTCTCAGGCCCCAGCCCAGCTTCCTAAACAGAGACACTCTGGGCAGAGCCTGGCAATCTATTTCCAACAAGCCCACATGGTAATATTGGTGTACCCTAGTATTTGAGAACTGCTTATGTATGATATGGAATTGATCATTTCCTTTCCCGTGTAAGAATGAGAATAACAATTTATACCGTGGTTGTCAGGCTTTAATAACATAGTATACATTACTTGGCACATCATGGGTCCTCAATAGATTATATTTATTATCTTTATTATCAACAGATTAGATTATATTTATTATCTTTATTATCAACAGATTAGATTTATTATCTCACTAACATTACACTAACCATTGTTATTTCCAGGAAGAACTGAGGATTATACCTAGGTTTAGTGCTCCTTTGCACTGCTTACAAACTTAAATCTAAGTTTGGTGAAGCAAGTGACATTGTCCAGAAGTCCTGTCTAGAAAACACAGTATAGCAGGTGATTGTTTAGTCTTTCATGCTTTAGTGTGGAGCACAGAGAATGTCTGGTATTCACGAATCCGTTTAGCTTGTCACCCTTTACTGTGGGGGCAGAGGAAAGCACTTGAGATAGTGTGCCCTGGGGACAGGGCTCGGTGTCATCATTTGCTGTGACTACGCAAATCCTGGGACTTTAATGAACCTGTTTTCTCACCTGTACAACTGGAGGAGCCATAGTGTCTCCCCACTAGGTAGTTGTGATAATCCGATGAAATACAAATTGGTTAAAGCCCTTTGTAAAACACACATTGGCTAACACATCCAAGTTCAAGTTCGACAGAGTGAGATCATCATTCATTCATCGCGTTTAACAAATATTTATTGAACACCTAGAACATGGAAGACATTGTGCCCGAAAATACTGCGCGGAAACAAACAGAACCTGCCCTTCAGTTGAGTCATGGCATAAATATTTGTGACTTTTTCATTCATGAAGCTAGTGAGTAGTCTCTGTAGAAAATTGATTTGTTCCAGGAGTGCTTTACTCTTGGGAAAGCTGAACGTTAAAAGGCTCCAGATTCGATGAAGGTGGCATGAAATGACGATTCATAAACATAATTTGGAACAGACTTTTCAAGAAAGCAATTGATCAGTACATATTCAAGGTCATTTGAATTATATAACCTTTGACCTATTAATTTCATTTCTATGATTCCCAGAAGTTATCCTAAGGAAAACTATCCCAGAAGCTATAACAAAGATTTATATAAAAGTGCTTATTTTTCTATTTGCAATAGTGAAAAATTGGAAATAATGGCTAACAACAAAGGAATAATAAAGTTGTGACTGAACTCGAGGGTATTGCTGCCTGGGGTGCATTAAGTTGAATATAATCCGAGTGTTGAAAACAAAGTAAGTTTGTTACTTGTTACAAGGAAGGAGTCAGGAAGATGTCTCTCAAAGCACTGTCTCCTGCAACACAGACTTCAGAGCCCCTTTATACTGCTAGCTGGCAACGTGTTGGTCAGTTATTCTTACAATTGTGAAGTGGTCACAAGAACTTAGTAAAACTTTTGTAATCTTTCAAGCATGACTTAAAAGGGGTTTGCTTAACTCTGCAATTTCCCAAGAACGTTTATGATTTTCTTGGTTCCCCAACATCTGCTCTGTTGAGCAACTTGGTGGGCTTCCCAGGAACAGGGCCGTTCTTAAGGACTGGGGATGCGGAAAAGCAAACATGCTGGGAGTGGTTTAGTTTTCATTTCTCACTGCAGTTCCTGAAGACCTTATCCCTGACTAACAAAGTGAGTCATGTTCACAGGCATGATGGAATACCACGTTTATTTAATATTTAATAAAGGCGCTAAAATACCCACAATGGAATATTACCTGCAAAATAAAATCATGATAGATATGTTCAGAATGATTCCAATGAAAGAATATATGTTCAAAGAACAAAGACTTTAAGGAAAGGGACTAAAAGTTAGTCCTTGGAAAAATGGCAAAGAAATGGACCAAAATAGGTCCTTTGATAAGTTATTTCATACTTCACTGAATTTTATAAATTTTCTAAATTGAACATATTTTTCTTTTATAATCAAAATTTCCCTGCACATACCTCCCTTTCATAGGATGTATGAGAAAAGCATGATTCCTTGCCTTACCTTGCTAGTTTTTAAAAGGAGCAATCAGGAACTGCTAAAGAGATGTGAGTATTACATCTCTTATATGTAAGTATGAAAAGTGTTCAGATATGATCATGTAAATGGGGGATATCTTTTTTAGTTTAGCAATTGAGTCAGTAACTCAGAGAAACAGTTACCTGTTTTGATAAATGTCATTTGTATTTTTTGTAAATGCAGCAGTACCACTCACAGGTGAGTTTCAGGTAAAGTAATCCTTTCTGAGCCTGGAATTCACCTAACCAGTTTAATGCCTCTCTACCCTCCCTGTGATTTCCTGGTATTGCAGCGTTACTGGATGGGAGAGTGTGTTAGCAGGAATATGTGCAAGATCCTTGGGCAGCCCTTCAAGAAGATTATTTAGGCACAGAAGGGTAGAATAATGACACATTTTAACACAGTGACTCAACTTATACACATTAATTCTCCTAGACTTTGAGGTGGGCGTAGTGAAAGCTCACTTGCAAAGAAGTACTAAAAGTTACAAAAATTTTTAAAGAAGTGATTTTTAATCAAAACAGTATAACTTAGCAAAATCAAACCAGTAAACCAGGCATCTTTCTGTGTTTGCTGAGGTTCGTCTGATGTTAACTCTTGAAATACTTATTTTTAGGCAATGGAGCATAGTGGAGTAACCATAGTTTTGAGTCAGAAAAGATTCTGTTTTGAATCTTATCTTTCTCACTTTAGATCTTTGACAAGTCATTTATTCTTGTATGTCAATTTATCATGAATAAAATGGGAATATTAGGGGTGCGTGGGTGGCACAGCGGTTAAGCGTCTGCCTTCGGCTAGGGCGTGATCCTGGCGTTATGGGATCGAGCCCCACATCAGGCTCTTCCGCTATGAGCCTGCTTCTTCCTCTCCCACTCCCCCTGCTTGTGTTCCCTCTCTCTCTGGCTGTCTCTATCTCTGTCGAATAAATAAATAAAATCTTTAAAAAGAAAAATTTAAAAAAATGGGAATATTAATGCCTGTCTTACAGAGTAATTTTGAGAATAAACTGTTAATTAAGAGTATACATGCTAAGTGCCTTGCTCAGTGTAGCACATTTTAGTTACCAAGCATGTTATAACTGTTACTGTTTTACGTTTATTGTAAGAAAAACTCTCATATATATTGCTTTTCTATCTTCTGGAGGTTGGTAAATATTTGCATCATTATAATGAGAGCCAAGACACCAACTCAAGGCACAACTAATAAATAGCAAGGGTATCTTTTCTGCATGTTTTCTCTGTTCTGTGTTATCTCAGTTTATGTTGCTCTATAAATTTGAAATGCCCAATTTACTTATCCCCCTTCCCCCAAAATGCCACTCTGTATATTCTTCCCACAGCTCATGATTTTTATTATCTGTATCCTGTAGAAAACATTAGCCAGAGGAAAAGAAAACCAAGACCTCCAGTAAACCTTTGGTACCTATGACACGGATTTTGAAAATATCTCAGCAGTTTCTGCTTTTTCTAGCATCTCACTGTTCTTCCCAGTACATCATTTATGAACACACACACACACGCATGCATATATATAATATTTTCAGCTGTCACTTAGGGGAGCATGAAGCTGGAAATATGAGTCTCAGGATGAATTCAAGTAAACAACTTGCCCACAAATTGTTCCAGGAACTAATTTATCTCTATTTGGAAACTCTATTTGGAATCTATGTACAGGGTCTTGGATGCATTTGAAAAGAGAGCAGTCTAAAGCACTTACCCCTTGAAATAAAAAAAAGGTAGACAAATATATTCGTTTGTTTTAAATCCATGTTCATATCTCTCTGGTGAAGTCATCTGGTTCATTCTTTGCCCTTTTATACTGACAAAAAGCTCTGCTCGGGAAGCTGGGATGGGGTTTGGTTGCAGCAATGAGCTCTGGGTATGTCGAGGATGAGGAACAGGACCCATCTTCATGCTGATAACGAGACTGTGATTTTCACTTGAGGCCATTGCTTTGGGTCCCACCTGTGTGTGAAACTGACTCAGATGTTCACCTTGATCCAAAGCCTTGGCTAAAAAAGAGAAGCACTGGCCTTTTGACCAAGCACAGGTGATGAAAATTTCATCTTTTTCTGTTTCTCAAAGGCCGCAGTTATTTTGTGATGTTGGAAGCTGGTTTTCTTTTTCTGACCTCTTTGCCAGAGTTGGGGTACTTTATTTTATCACTAAGCACCTAGGACAATAATGATGGCAGTAACATTCACAGCAAATTTTACAGGTTCCAAATTGCTTTTGCAGATGGGTCGTAGTAGTGGTTGTAGTCATTTCCCCACAGTGCCCATTCAGGAGCATGGTGTGATTTGCATTTCAAATTTGGTTGGAAGTTTAGGCCCCTGACAAATGGAAAGGCCCTGACACAATGGAAAGTTACTCGTCCAAAGAAAGGCTGGCTTTTGTGTTGGTGGTTTCATTTTTGCTCTTGTTGTTACAGGAATTGAAGTAAAGCTGGCTAGGGCCTCCCAGCTTTCAGCTCTCAGGTTTTGGGCCCCCGTGTGGATCTCCACGATACACTCACACACGTGATCATGCTCCAGACTTCTTGTTGGTGCAAAGTGCTGCACAGTCTCCACAAAGCCGCACGAGATCATGCACGGTCTTCATAGGCTCCTTCCTTCCCTGTGCTTCTTTTATCTGACGTACTGCTTCCCTTTTGCTTTCATAATGCCTCTTGCATCCTTCCCCTCTTTCATTCATCTCATTGCCATCTGCATAGCCCAGGCTGCTTCCTTTGTGCTCCTGCTACAGAGCACGTGCCCAGATGGACTGAGCCGCTGAAGAGATGGGGCCTGATGCATTGCTCAGACACACTGGTCCTTGACCCTAGGATGTAAATTCTTCCCAGAAGCCAGGAAAATTTCAATTTCCCATCACGAAAGGCTCAAATCTGCTGTTAACTACAAAGTGGCCCTTCCTCCGTCTCCTCCTTCCTCTCCTCCTTCCCTCCCTCTCACTCTCTCTCTTCCTTTGTCTGTCTTTCACATAACCTCTTGCCTCCCCTCTCCCACTTTCTCTCTGTGTCAAGCACTCTCCTTAGCCAGCTGCTGCTCCCTTGTCTACTTGAGACCTGCTAGAGCTGATAGGGCCCTGGCAAATTGCCTAAATTTATCCCTGTGGATTTCTGAACTCTCTTCATTTCTGTTGTTTTCCAGAGTTGCAAAGCCATTCACTTGCACTCTTTCCTGTGCCTCGTGCTGGTGGAATATTTCCTGCTCTGCTTGCTGCTTTCTACTGTGGTAGCTGCCAGGAGTGTTTTGAGTGGCAGGACTGTGAGAGGAACAATAGGAATCTGGCTTTTATAAAAAAATGTTTTTTGAAGTCTTCCCTTCAGTGCTATTGGCCAGCTGCCTAATCAATGAGACAAGACTTTTTTCTTTCTTTCTTTCTTTTTGGTCTGGGCCATATTTATAGAAATAGCCATCCATAGTGGGGCTCTGTAAAGAACCTTTAGAAAGTTGGCTGAATTTCAGTCATATAAATCACTATATCATAGTTTTATTCTATTTTGGTTTATTGTAATTAATCCATTTTGTCTCAGAAACAATCTCTCACTTTTTTTTCAACAATGAAGGGTAAGGAGTTCACGTAATCTGGAAAGAGGAATAAATCAGCTCCTGGAGCTCAAATGTAATGTGCTGTGCTGCTTACCATGGAGAGATTTCCATCACGAGCTGGCGAGGTCACACCAGGACTTCTTCTCAGTAGCTGTACCTGGAAGGCAGCCCTTGGTATCTCTGTTGGGAAAGTAAAGGTTAAGAAGACAACCCATGATACCCTGGCCAGTCTATTCTGATTTGGGGCTCTTATGAGACTGAGGGTAATAACTGGCCAAATTTGGGATATGTATTTGCCCTCATGGAACAAATAAATCGCATTCACTTTGTGTCAGGTGAATACTGGCTTCACTGCTACTCGCTATAGGTCTGCAAACCTGGTTGAGTGAAGTAACCTCCATGAGTTTTATTTTCCTCACTATGCAGGAGGCGGCAGTGGTGGTGGTATGACAGCGAAGGCTGCCATGACAGCATAACAGTTGTAGAATCACGTGAGATTTGGTTCGAAAGTACTTGATAATGCTTTATCTACGCTACATATATAGCATTATATTATTAAACTGTTTAAATATATTCATTCTTATTTAATAAGATTTCTAGCAATCATAGAGTTTGGTTGTAGAGCATAATTATTTCATGTTTTTTTAAGCTTTAGTGAGTTTTTAGTTCTGCTTTAACCTGAGAGGTTTTTTGTTTTGTTTTGTTTTTTTTATTTTTTTTATTTTTAAATTTTTTTTATAATAATTTTTTATTATGTTATGTTAGTCACCGTACAGTATATCCTTAGTTTTTTTATAATATTTTTTTATTATGTTAGTCACCATACAGTACATCCCTGGTTTTTGATGTAAAGTTCGTTGTTTTGTTTTTTTAACCTGTAATTTATCTTGTACCGAGTGCTGTGAACTAGCTTAGTGAGGCCACGTGTACTAAAGAGGTCATTCTTCTTTGGAGCTCTATTTGTTAGGAGCGGTTGATGAGCTGTTCTTTGTTCTTTGAGTTCTAGATGAATGCAGATGATTTTCATTGGTTTTTTATTACTTCAAAGTCACAAGCACCAAAGGAGTTCGAAAGTAAAGTTTATACAGTCAGTATAATATGAAGTTATTCATGCATAGACTTCAGCTCACCTCGTACAAATAAAACCTAAGTATTTATTGTTCTCTCGTAGTATTACGGCTTGTTGTATTTTCGACAGACTCAAACCCATATATTTCCTTGAAATGCATTACATATTTTCTTCCATTACCCACATTTCAAAAATTTTTAGGCTCTACCACCTGTCTCTCAAAGGCATTGTTACAAGGAAAAAAATGTAGAATTATTGCAAAACATACTTCCAGGAAATTCCTTATGCTTGTCGGTTGATAATATGTATTACTCCTTTGTATATTCATTTGATGAGAGTTCAGATAGCCTGGATTTAGACAAAGTGCCTTTTTTACAACAGTGCTTAAAATCCAAAGATTTCATGTGTCTCTGGTAGCTCTCTAGTAATGAAGTGTCATCACAGGTTTCTATTTTTAAGCCCAGTATGGGTGAGATTATGTATGTTTGTGTCACATTAAGTTTACAATCTGGCAAGCTACAACCAGAACAACGAATATGACCAATTCCTTTATACTATGGTGAAAGGAAATACCCTTTGCCTTTCCACTCATAAGTGGTTGACAATGGTCTCAAATGTTCTTATACGTCCACTGCCATAGGATGGACAGAGAAAAGCCTTTAGCCTTAGACAGACTTGGGTTGGAATTCTTGGTTTGTCACATAGAAGCCCAATTTCCTCATCTTTACAATGTAATATTATACACCGTAAGTGAAATATTGTATATGAAGCATCAATGCACACTGCCTGCCAAAAAAATGTGACACTTAACCAATGCTGGATTTTTCTTTCCAGAGAATTCCCAAAGAAATTGTTATTCTTAGCTTCAGGATAAAGATGAGAAAGTTATGTTTATATGTGAAGGAGCAGCATCTGTGAGTAAGAAGGAGAATGAGTCTTGCGTGGCCCCTGCTGAGCTGGGTGACTGGCTGTTCTAGAGGATACCATTCCCTCCCCTCCCCCAACAAGGTATGAAAGCTCCCTGCCTGGTCCCATGAGTACCACCCTCGATAGTTACTGATGCATTCTGTGTGGGTACTGTGTGATAGCAGTCAACTGTCATTTTGTCAACCAGGAAAACCAAGTGAGAACTAGCATTCCGTGCCCGTTTATGTTTGAACTTTAGCAGAAAGTAATCAAATGTGGTCGCTTAATTTATAGAATTCATTGTGATATGATTAGAATTCGCCTACTCCATCAGAACTATGATCTCGCTCTTATTAGATCTAGTTGATCCAGGAAGCCCTGAAAGGTAGTCAGTCTCATTATCGATCTTAGTGCTTAAAAGGAATCCTTTAATTTTCAAAGAAAAAAAAAAACTTTTTGGAAGTTTTAAGTTTTATTTGCAAACTAGGGAGCCCTGGTTGTCCTCTTAGCCTTATGTAGTTCTTATTGTTCATTATTATAGAAAATTGCATCCATAAGAGCAGTGGGATAGTGGGATGGCATGGCCTTCTCCATCGGTGTGGAGAAAATCTTAAAAAAAAAAAAAAAAGAATTATTAAAGCTCTCTCTTTTATTTTTTTTTTGTATGTTCATTGTAAAAGGATGAATACTTTTCATTTTAAACTAAAAGTACATATTTGAAGAACAATATAAATTTCTATTTTGATGAAATTTAACACAAAACAAGTTTTCTTTACTCCTTTTGAGATCACTGAACATATATAAGCTTTTAAATGGAATATTTTTGAAAGATACAATAGAATGATTAATTTGCTTGCACTTAGCTATATGGCTGGACTTCTTATACTCTTTAATTAAATTTCAAAAACTAAATTTTTTTTTTTAAGATTTTATTTATTTATTTGACAGAGACAGAGACAGCCAGCGAGAGAGGGAACACAAGCAGGGGGAGTGGGAGAGGAAGAAGCGGGCTCATAGCAGAGGAGCCTGATGTGGGGCTCGATCCCACAACGCCGGGATCACGCCCTGAGCCGAAGGCAAACGCTTAACTGCTGTGCCACCCAGGCGCCCCCCAAAAACTAAATATTTTAAGGCAACTATACACAGGATGAAAATTCTAGGTTACTCTTTGTTTTATGTGCAAACACCCTAAATAGTAAGGATGTTTGCATTAAATAACAATTCTATCAAATATGGCTATCCAATGACATTTAATGGTTATACATACATCTGTGTTCCTCAGTGGACTACACAGAGATTACATATTTCATATAGTTGTGTATTCTCAGTTCTAACTCAATATTAGGTATTTAATAGAAATTTAATTAATATCTGATTTAAATAATTATGATGTGCTATAAATGTTGGTAAGGGCCCCATATATGTTGATTAAGAAAAACATTTAATAATTAGGCAAGGGCAGCATTTTCTTTGATCTATATACCTAGAGGTGAATTGAGCTGAAAATTTTAAAAATAATTCATATTTGGAGTATTTATTTAGATAAGTTAAAATATATTTATATTTATAAATTCTCAGCTCAGTATTTCAGGAATAAAATAAAACATAGTATGGAGGGACACCTGGGTGGCTCGATTAAGTATCTGCCTTCGGCTCAGGTCATGATCCCAGGGTCCTGGGATCGAGTCCCACATGGGGCTTCTTGCTTAGCGGAGAGCCTGCTTCTCCCTCTGCCTGATGCTCCCCCTGCTTGTGCTCTCTCTCTCTGATAAATAAATAAATAAAATCTTAAAAAAACCATAGTATAGACTATATCTCTAGTATTTTAATAATACTATCAAATAAGAATTAAAAATGTAGTTAGAAAAACACAGTCCTGAAAACAAGTGTATGTGCATCGTGATTACGAATCCAAGGGAGTTCCTGATTTTTCTTTTCATTGGGATGTTTAGAGATTACATAGAAAATGTAAAAGATTATACATGGTCTATTTTTATACCAGAAGCAACTCGACCAAGTGAAAACTTAGAATACTAATTTCAGTTGCCAGCTGGCCCTGCCTGACTAGGAGCATTTTTTGAGATTTGAAAGTTTTCTTCCAGTTTATACTGTAATGAATGGGAGGAGCTGTGATTTTTATTGAAGCCTCTGCTGTTTGTTGCAACAACTTTACACAAATGGAGTATTAGGCAGACAGGCTCAATCTGGAGCTTTCAGTTCTGATTTGATCCAGTTCTAATAAATAAAATCTGAAGGCCATTTATTAAAAGTTCTTTGTTACAGACTTTTAAGGTTTATTTCACTATTCCTAAAGCACAGATTTATGAAACCAGGTTAAAATGGTGGATCAGATTCTAGATACCACAACATCCTAAATATTTTCTACATTTCATTTTACTTTAGGTCATTGAATAGGTGCTTTATATTTGAGGAAAGGTGGATTTCAAAATTTACACCAAATATATGGTTCTTTGGATATACTGGTTAAGTTTTTAATAGTTGCTAATTAATATTGATAAATATAATTAAGGATTTAGAAAAGATTATTATCCTCATATCTTCTTGGGTTGATTTGCTGAAAACAGATGTAAAGCATAGGCTTATGATATAGTCCTAATAAAACAGAAAATATGACACGTAATAGATTTGAGGAAGTATAACTTATTAAACATTTGGTCAGTGGTACCAGTGCTTCTATTTTCTGTGACATCTATGTTTACCAGTATGTTGAGACCTGCTCAATAGCCATTTTCATCTTTCAAAAATAGTAACAAATTCCTGACTTTTCCAGGCAGGAATGTGCTCCACTAAAAAACCATATTTCTCAATCTTCCTTATAGGTAGATGTGGCCAATAATTTATTAGTAAAATTTATTGGGTGGTTCTAAGGCTCCTTAATTGAAAATCAGATAATTGGCATGTTTTGCTTCCCTCTTTAAATTATCTCCCTCCCTCACTACCTGCAAGTACTAATGATGGTTGCAACTCCAGTAGTCATTTTGAGCCAAGAAACGACTTGAAAATGGAGGTCGTGTGTTTTATGTCATGGGAAAGTACAAGATGAGTTGTTTCCTCAGCTTGACTAAATCTTATCCCAATCCATTGTCAGATTTACAAACCAGGAATGTTACTCTCAAGGCCCCGAGAGCAATCCCTTTAAAATGTAGTAATCAAGACAGACATCTATCCTATCTCCCAATCTCTGTGGAAGGGAAGGCAGGGGTCTAACTAACTAGCTAATAACTAAGCTACAATTAGGAAACACAGATGGCCTGATCACATTGACCAACCACTTCCCCCTGCCCTTACGTCCTCTAGTACCTTCTACTGAATCACCCCAGTACTTAAATTGTCCTGTCTTTTGTTTCAGCAGAGCTGCGTTCAGTCTCCCCTATTGGAATAATCTTGAAAAAAATCTTCCTTGTCTGTTTAACTCTGTCCAGTGAAGTTTTTCTCTGAAAGCCTAGAATATTTACTGTGGCAGGGGAGCTCATCTTTACAAAAGAATGTCAGTTAATAAATGAAGAAGGAGTGATAGAATTAGACAGTTGCCATGTTGTGAATCTCAATGTAATAACTATTTAGCCAAAGATCATCAATGGATGCTGTAACCGTTAAGTGAAAAGTTGTAGGGGAACAGGATATTTCAGCATGGTGCCAAACTAATACTATTCAGGACACTTATAAATTGCAAAGGAAGAATGTACCATTACAATAGAGAGATCTGACAACTGTTGGAAGGTAGTGAGACTATAAAGTATTCTACAAACTGAGAAGGTGCTTTGAGACCAAAAAATCAAAGCAGGCAACTCCATGCAGTTTACACAGAGCTTTATTCAGGATAACTTACTGACAAGAAGGATGAAGTGGATGGTTATCAGACAGCTATTCTGTGCAAAGCCCAGACCTTATTCTCCAGGTTTTATAGAGTGAGGGGACGTGCAGAAGGACCCTGTAATGAGATCGAAGGGTTCACATGCACTTCAAAAGGTTTGCATACATACAATTGACAGCTAACATTTAATTAGATCTTGTGGTGCCATCTGTGCATCAGGAAGGGGAAAGACTCTGTCATTTTTAACAGATTCATGGGAGGCCAAAGCAAGCCTTACCTCATCCCTGCCTTGGTATGCATTTCTAAGGTACATATGTGAATCTCCAAGGGGCCCAGAACCCCAAGAGAGGTCATCTAGTAGACATGAACAAGAAGAGGACCAAAGATGGAGTCAGTATTGTCAGCACTCCTACAGGCAATCACCAATTTAAATGGTCTCACTTAGCATCACTAATAAGGTAGAACCTGACGTTATATGCCTCCTGATGTGATATAATATAAAAGAAGCAAAAAAAAATATATATATATATATGATATACAACATTGTTTATGAAATTTTCTTGCCAAAAATGTTTTTCTGAATCCAACCAAGTCTCTAGACATAAGTAAAAGTTTGCAGATAGCTTTTATTTATTTATTTATTTATTTATTTATTTATTTATTTAGAGAGGGAGGTAGAGGGGGGGAGAGAGAGAGAGAGCATGAGTTGGGTGGGGGAAGGGGCAGAGAGAGAGGGAGAGAGAGAATCCCATGCTCAGCATGGAGCCTGACGCTGGGCCAGATCCCATGACCCCAATATCAGGAGCTGAGCTGAAATCCAGCGTTGGATGCTCAACAGACTAAGCCACCCCAGCCACTGCACCCCATATTTTTAATGAAAATATCTCTTTTTCAGAAGGTAGAAAGACTAATTAGAAGAGTGAGTATTTTCCTTTGATCTTCATAATTAGAATATGGTAGAGTCCAAAGATAAAGGGGCTTGCATTTTTTTGTGCTACTTGGAATTGCTACATCTAGACTATAAAACTATGGATTTATTTTTATGTGATACAGAAATGAACTTCTTTCTTACATAAGACACAATAGCTTGGAGTTTCAATTATATGAAATTGAAATTGATATAAACAGTAAGTTTGGGAATCTAAATCATAGTTCATCTAAATCAGCAAAAATCATAATAACCTTCTCTACCTCACTGAACAAGCTCTGTTCTCCACTTAAGTGAGGTAAAGCCACTGCACGGAAGGAGTGGGTGGATGAAATCTACTTATACATATTTAAAACCGAACAGTCCAAAAATAGTGCAGGCTTGTATATTGATCACATAATCAAAAAAACTAATTAGCATCACATGAAAAAAATATAATGAATAATAAATAAGTAGCTAGCTGTCCTTGGAAACGTAAAATCTTAGAAATATAAAAGAAGCAAAAAGATTTTAAGTCTAACCTTCTCTTCCTACAAATATGAAAACTATATTTCTAGGAAGTAGAGTGACTTCCCCAAGGTTATACAACTCATTAGTAGACTAGTTGGAACTAAAACTTAAGTCTTCATGTTCTCAACAGTGTTCTTTTTCCACTACCAGGTATAAATAAGTGAAGAAGTGAACAAGTCCTAAGAGAGTTGAATCTACTGTAGACATTCTATTGAAGTAATAAAAAGGGGCCATAAGTCAGAAGAATTTCCCTATGGCTTAGATGGCATTTGAATGGGATTTTGAAAAAGAAGATAAAAATATTTTTTAACATTGGCAATAAATTAACTTTATTAGTTTTTTAAAAGCAAGTAGATATTTGGTGATACATTTCCTACAACAATGATCACTTTCTTTGCTATATATTTACTGGGAGCAAAATTCTCTGTCAAGGCTTACAAACTACTACTCAAACACCTCTAAGGGTCTTCCTTGCCTGTCTTCCCCCAATTTCATGTTCTCAATGCATGCATTGATAACAGATGGTTTAAATGTTATACTTCCTGTTTTGGGACTGTCAAGAATTTACGATTTGGGATAGGGTTTACCTTGGAATAGATATTGAAACAAAACTTAATCACATGTACTGTGATTTGAGAGCTTTCACTATTTACTAGACATTTGTATAGCATGGAAAATTTAATACAGAAAACAAGTGGGAGAAAACTATCTCATGCAGTGTGCCCCAAAGCAGCATCTCTTCCTCCCTACACATTCCGCTGTCTTATAATTCTAGTGCCTTCCATCTAACATGTATAGGAACCACATTTCCAGCATCTTTTAAAATTGAGGTCTTAAAAAATGCATTATTACAAACAATCCACCATAAGAATGCTGCCTTATATATGCATAATTTTGCAACTTACTTAGTAATTTAATTTGTACATTAATTCCTTAGTATTAAATGTGTAACTATGTAAAATTTTGTAGCATTTCTCTTAAATAATTAAGAGCTCTATGGGCAAAACAATTGGCCTTTCCTAACTTAATGGAGTTTTTAATTTTAATTTTCCTATTGCTTATAAGAGGAATGAAATAGATCTATTTTGAGATATATTTATAACTATATTCAAATGTTTCCCTTCTGTTACAATGAGTAAAATGATTGGGATTCCAGTAGATACAAGCATCAGAACCTCATAAAAGACAATCGTCAGTGCGCTTGGGTGGCTCAGTTAGTTAAGTGTCTGCCTTTGGCTCAGGTCATGATCCCAGGGTTCTGGGATTGAGCCCTATGTCAGGCTCCCTGCTTAGAGGGGAAACTCTTCTCCCTCTCCTCCTGCCTCTCTGCCTGTCTTTCCCTCTGCCTCTCCCTCCGCTGGTGCTCTCTCTTGCTCACTCTCTCTCTCTCTCTCAAATAAATAAATAAAATCTTAAAAAAAAAAGACAGTTGTCAAATTTATCCAATGTTTTCCTCCTTTCTTCCTCTGCTCTTGATGTCCAAGCTATAGGCCACAAAAAATGGCATAAAGATTGAGGGTTTTAAAGCTGGAAATATTATCAGGGAAAGAGGTTAGACATGGTTTCTTAAGATTTGTCCAGATTTACTTTTTTTCCATGACATTTGTTTTCATTTGCCTATACTAACATGAGGATATATCTTCATAATGTTGGGATATACAAAATTATATATATATATATATTTATTCTCTCAGAACCTAATCACTTTTATGAATAATTTCTAAGTTAGCAAAGCAAATTTTTGCTGACTGAAAAACAGTGATATTGTTTGGAAGTCAACAAGAGAGATGAAAAAATGTTATATATACATTTTGAGAAAATAATACTAATTTTTTTAGCTAAGGATATAGGCAAAAAGGTTTATAAGCTTTAACTGTTTAAATACTTTATTCAATATCTAGCAGATATTATTTAAAATATTTTATTAAAATGTGAGATAAAATACTAACAACATATTTTTAATTTAACTAATTTGAAATTCTTTTAATTTACATGGAAAAATTTCCTAAATGATTATTTCTTAATGATTTTTAACAGAATATGTAATGTTTGGGAACTCAAGGTTTAGAATTGGAGAGATCTGGATTTGAATCCTTGAAAGTGCTCTCCCTAAGCTTCAGTCTCTTTAATCAAATCCCCAAATAATAGCCTTGTGGGGGTGTGGTTAAGGTTTTGTTTGTACATTGAATGTTTACTAAGTATTTAACATAGGTCTTGGAACATAGGCAGAACTCAAAGATACTAACACATTGTTATTATTACTACCATTATCATCATTGTTAGCATTATGTGTTTATTATCAGGTCCTGTGTTCTGAGAGGTTGTTGAAAGTGCAGATGTCCTTACAGTGCTAAGATGTCCTCAGCCATGACAATTGTGCCTGCAGTCTTATTGTTTGTTTGTTTTTTTTTTTCTTAATTTAATGACTTCTGTCAACACATTCAATGTTGTGGGGGCTATCATCCTTGTCCAGAGGTTTTTGTTTTTTTTTTTTTTACTTTAGTTAACTACATTAATTGTATAATGCCTTTGTAGTAAATGTCATGGTCTACTTTTTTCTCTGTGATCAAGAAATACATAAATGCTTCCATTTTTCATTTCCATATATTCTCTTTAGTACATCTGGAAATGTCAGAATTAAGAGATTTGTGAAGTCAAATGGCATCAACGTGAAGGGAATCAATATGTCAAAATAAAATGATTTGGCTTCTCTTTGCTTTTATCTCAGGCATCAGAAGTTTTCAAAAATTCAAAAATAAAAAATTTCAGGTTAGAGTTGCTACATAAGTACGGAATTTCAGACAGGTGGCACTGAAGAGTTAAATGTGCAAATTACCTCTGTGGCTGCGGATCCAAACCTTAGGCACGTGGTGATGTTCTGGCAATGAGAATATTCAATATAAATAAAGAAATATAGAAGAATATTATAGTTTAATAGGTTCTTTTTTTGGGTAGAGCAGGTTGCCGTATTACATCTTTTCTATTATTAGCTGGAATGTGGCAGGGGCTTTTTAAATGTTTATACTAGCTCAATCCTAAATTGTTCTCGAGTCAGAATGGCCAATTGTGACAAATTATACTCAATTACATGACTACTTGCCACCAGAGACTGAGCTAAATTGGATTTGTTATTAGAAACTGGAGCCAGTGCCTTGGTAAGCCAAACTGCTCTTCGAAATTTTGAAGGGCTGCTATGGGTTTATTTTTTACTGTGGAATGTGTTCCCTGTAACACGGTCTGTCTCTGTCTCCATATACATATTTATTTGCTACTAGAAAGATAAAAATAATGCACAGAGGGCAATGTGAGTTTAGATTGCCAGGAAATTGATGTTTATTAATCCAGAGCGATGCAGTGGCACCCCAGAAAACTTGTCAAAAAACTAATACCAGTGAGTAAACCTGATACCTAAATCTACGCTTGGAGGATTGGTATTGCCTAAGTATCACATTTGGCTAAAATTTGAAGTGATTCTTCTACAATAAAAATTGAATGTGGGCACGTCAGTGGCTCAGTGGGTTAAAGCATCTATCTGACCTTGGTTCAGGTCATAATCTGAGTCCTGAGATCCAGCCCTGCGTCGGGCTCCCCGCTCAGCTCCTCCCCCCATTTGTGCGCGCGCGCGCTCTCTCTCTCTCTCTCAAATAAATGAAGTCTTTTTTAAAAAAAATTGAATGTGTGGTCAGGTCACCAGAGTATTTATATTTTTGACATGTTTGCCCTTGAGGGTAATTTCCAGGCTTAAAGATAGAGTCATAGCCAAACCAGTGTTTTGTGCGGAGCTGATTGTACTTTAAGTGGCTAGAGAAAGTTGATTAAAAAGGTCCCTTCTGCTAAAGGACAATAAATCTGGTTATAAATTAGTGGATTATTCTTGCTTCAGTGTTAAGTTTGGAGAAGCTGAGTTGAGAGGGATTGTAAATACAGATGGATCATTCCTGAATATGAATGATAAGTGATGTGGTATTCTTAAAAAGCATATCCTTTCAACTTCAGAAGAAATGCTTATCTGTTTAGGTGTGTGTTTGTTCTAATAAATTATCTTTGAAAAGGGGTTTTGGTAAAGCAGTAGCTGAAAGTTTATAGTATTTTAGCAAGATTACATTGCTGCTTTTGATGACCTATCATTCGGCCTAGAATTTCTAGAGTTATTAGTGTTGAGGAAGTCAAAATTTCCCTTACAGTCTTTGGTTCCAAATGTCAAATGGTTGATTTTGGAATTTATTGTTGTTGTTGTTTTTTCCTCCTAATGTTTTGCTTTCTTGGGAATGATGTTGGCAGGTTCCACAACCCATGTGGAATCCTGGGCCAAATGAACTGCCGTCTGGATTCTAGAGGTAGGGAGAAATGTGGGATGAGAACAGGCAGTACTACTCTTTATCTCTGGAAGTTCTCAAGGATGAATATTTTCACAGTATCTACAACCAAAAGTCTAGGTTTAAACACATGATTTGGATGGGCTTTTGATTTATTACCTTTGTCCCTGCCAGAAAATTTGATTCTCTATGTGAGAAGCCTAGATGAGGTAGACTTGGAGCCAGGTTTCAATTTAATATAAAAATCATCCAAGTCTTATTAGCTCTAAGAGAGAAGCCATTGTGTGGCTTTTTCCTTTATGTTTATGCAAATTTATAATCCAGATTCTTGTCTTCTCCTTTTCAGGTCTGAGATTTGACCTTTGTGGATTTAAATGTCATTGATTGCTTGCATAATCCTTTGTTATTTCTTAATATTGTTTATAGCAAAGATGTTTAAAATTATTAATTGCTGAATTTCGTATTATGTAATTAAGTTTGCTTTGTATAGTTTGTCAATATATGACTATTTAACTTGCTTTGAGTTTTTTTCACTTAAATAGTTTTGGTTCATTTTAAAAGTATTATTTATACAATGTTTTTATGGAAAATTTTATAAATCATAAAATCCTAAAAAAGAAACAAAATATCCGAAATATAATGCCCAGAGATAAATCATGGTTTGATATGTTTTTAGTCATTTTTTTCTTATTTATTTCACACACGCACGTACACATACACACACACGATACTTGTTTCAGACTAAGGGATCATACTGCAGAAACAGGTAGCTTGTGTCTGTTATTTCGTTTTGTATCGTGAACATTCCCCATTTGGTATCACAAACAATATTGTATCATCAATGTGTCCCACATTTTTTAAATCATTTCTTGAAAACCCAGTTTTTAGTTGCTGCATGTACGTTTTAACTGCTATCTCCCCCTAACATCTAAGGTATCGTTGAACGAATTAACAGAGCTACAGTGGATTTTCTACCAGCTCAACAACTTGTTACTACAGACACTCGTTGGCTGTGTTACAATTCTATTTAGGGGCTTTGAGACAATTTATAAATATTAAAATGTCAAAAATATGCTAAATAATTAAGAAGTGTAATTTCTTAGAGAATTTTCAATAATATATAAGCTGATACATGCACTATACCTGGATTTACAGATTTGTGGGTTTTCAGTAAATGACTCTTTACTGATTAAATTCAACTTAAATACTCATTTTTTCTCTTTTTTTTTAAACAATTTTATTTATTTATTTGACAGAGAGAGAGGCAGCGAGAGAGGGAACACAAGCAGGGGGAGTGGGAGAGGAAGAAGCAGGCTTCCCGCTGAACAGGGAGCCCAATGCAGGGCTTGATCCCAGAACGCTGGGATCACGACCTGCGCCGAAGGCAGACGCTTAACGACTGAGCCACCCAGGCGCCCCTAAATACTCATTATTTCTGAAACAAAGATTTACTGTGTGTCTACTATGTGCTAGGTGCTATTCTATGCACTAGAAGTAAATCGGTGGGCAAGTTAAATTACCTGCCCTCTTGGAGCATATATTTTAGTGGAAAAAAATAAACAAGTAAAAAATAAGTATATATATTTATGGCAGGTGGACATAAGTGCTATAGGGATAAATGAAGCATGGAATAATACTCAGCCATCAAAAAAACGAAATCTTGCCACTTGCAATGATGTGGATGGAACTAGAGGGTATTATGCTAAGCAAAATAAGTCAATCAGAGAAAGCCAATTATATGATTTCACTCATATGTGGAACGTAAGAAACAAAACAGAGGAGCAGAGAGGAAGGGAAGGAAAAATAAAACAAGATGAAATCAGAGAGGGAGACAAACCATAAGAGACTCTCTTAATCATAGGAAACACTGAAGGTTGCTGGAGGGGAGGGTGTGGGGGATGGGGGAACTTGGGGATGGACATTGAGGAGGGCATGGATGCAATGAGCACTGAGTGTTATATAAGCCTGATGAATCACTGAACTCTACCTCTGAAACTAATAATATACTATATATTAATTAATTGAATTTAAATTTAAAAAAAACCTGTTGATAAAGCAAAAAAAAAAAAAAAAGATAAAGCAAAGGGAAAGGACTGATTTGATGGGGTACTTTTTGGGTAGGCCTATTTCAGGTTGGTTGGTCACTGAATACCTTTCTAAGGAGGGGATATTTGACCAGGAGAGCTGATCTTGTCTTTGTTAGAAAATATAGACAGCTTTCTCTCCTTTCATGAGTCATACTTTTATCCTATGGAATAATTTTCCCAGGAGAGCTGTTGGCATATATTACTCTTTAAAAAATCAAACAAATCCCTGAAATCCAAAGTCCAGACAAACAAAACCACAAACCTGCAATGTCTCTTTGATATGTAGAGGATAAATTCTAAACCCTTCATTTCGTCGTGTAGCAGGGCACTCAGTATTCTGGTACCTGCTTCTCTGGCCAGCCTCATCATTTACCTGTTCCTAAGATGTAACTTCCACGTCAAACACATAGACTTATTTCTTGACTATTATTTCTTGACTATTATTTCTTGACTAGTTATATTTCTTCTTCAGGCATTGCTTCTTTCTTTCTTTTGGGAATGTCTTCCTTTCTACTTTTCCAAATACTAGTTTTTAAAGACTCAATTTTGACCCACTTTCTTAAATAATTATTTATTGAATTTGGATTTATGGAGAATGATTTTCTTTGATGGTTATTCTAGAGACATTTAAAAATATATTCCTTTAGCATTAGATAAATGAAAACTTTTCTTGAATAGCCATAATCTGTTTTCTTACCATTCTTTTTTTATAATAATATTTTTTATTATGTTATTTTTTTTACATTCTTAAACACTTAATAGTAAACATCTAATCAGTCTTAATGAAACTATGCTGATTTGTATCTTAGTAGCACTCATATTTTAGTTGTGGTAGTCAGTTTGTCTATTTGTATAACTATTCATTCACCTTCACTCCCTGCATCTATTCATCAATCCATCCATCCATCCTTCTCCATCCATCCATCCTTCTTTCTATGCATCCATCCTTGTGTGCATCCATTTCTCCTTTCTTCTGCTCATCATTTATTTATCCATGAACTCATCAATTTGCCTCTACTAATACAAACATGGACACCCTACCTTGGATATGAAACATATTAGAAAAAGCATTTCTATTTTTTCTCTTTAACTATATTTTAACCTCAATATAATTACTATAGGTGTCTGTGGCTCGATTTCTAATACAGTGACAGGTTCATATAATAAATGTTCAATGAATATTGGTGAAGAATAAAAATCCTAAGTGGAAAACATTAATGAAATGTTTGTGAAAGGACCTTCTCTGGAGCATCTATTTTTATTTAAATGAATGACTTAGGTCCTGTTGGTATTCAGAGGGAAGAATAGAAGTTTTCTAGATCTATGATTCAATGAGTCTCACAGTAGCTGGTAAAAACAGTACTGGTCATTTTATTTCTTTGTGCCTCTTTCAGCCCGTTTATAAAATAAGGATACCTATCTTTCATCTCATTCATTTCATAGAAAGATGGAAGAAAAAGATAAAAGGGTATTCCTAAAATACCCATTAGTTCTTTAGAATAGAGTAAGTAGGTGCTATAATACCTATTTAGCCTCACAGAAAATGCACTTTCCTAAGTTAGTGCTTTACAAATTATTTTCTGCAAAGCCTAGGAATCCCTTTCCTTGAAGAATCTCCAAGGGCAACTAGGAGTGTGAGACAGCGGGTTGGGTTTAGTGGGATATCCACTGTCGCTTCAACCAGAGCAAACACTCATTGGTATGTTGTATGGTTGCTTCCACAAAAGTTCACCTCTGGAGAAATGCTTCAGTTTCCTCTTCTGTAAAATGGAAATAAATAGTAGCTCACATTCAGAAGGATGTTATGTGGATTAAATGAATTTTTATAGGGAAAATGCTCGGAACAGTGTCTGGTATGTGGTGTTAGAGAAGGGTTAGCTGCCATTACTATTATTTACACATCTTTATCTGACATTAAATCACCTCAGCTTCATGTGCCTTTTTGATGTTTGCTACTAGAAAGTAAGCCTTGGGAGAACTGGGTGTGATTTTTGTTGTTGTTGCTCAGTGATTGTCCTCAGTTCCGAAGGCAATGGTGGAACATAGTAGACACTCAATATTTGTTGAATGAATGAATCCTATTTTCTCTTTCCTTTCTGGCTAGCTTTTCCTCTCTCGCTGCCCTCAATTCACCTTTTGATAGCCTTTTCCCCTTCTGACTTGATACTTCTGTTGTGTTACAGGCATGGCATCTGCATATATCGGGCTTCTGGAATTGTATGTAAAATAAAAATACTCTGCACTTGTCTATAAACTTCATGACAGTAGAGACCCTTTTTGCTAATAATTTTATGCCCACTACTTGGCACAGTGCCTGGCCTACAGTAGAGCACATAATTCTTTTTGATGAATGAAAGAATGCATGTGTCAATAAATGAAGTAGAGCGATAGTCTTCTTGGCTACTGAGAAACTGGGGTTTTGGCTGTGTATCCCAGAGGTATAGCTTTGAGATAGAAAATTCCAGGTAGGAAAAATATTGTAACTACAAGATAATATGGTTATTCAGCGTATTCCGCCATATATTGTGACAAGTCACCACAGGGAAAAGTTTACAGAATGTGGACCTTGTCTATTTTATTTCACCTTTAATTTTAAAGTTATTAAATATTCTAATTCCTAGCTTAGATAAAAGTAAAGAAGATTAAAAAATAGGTTACAGAGTATATGAAACGTTTGCTTTTGGAGTATCCCTAAAAGAAGAGAGTTAACAAAATGTATGTGTGAATCCATCCGTTTTTGCAAATTAAGTTGATTTGACATCTTAAAAGCGGAATGATTGTTTCAATTTACAGGCCGAAAGACAGTCGTCACTCTCAGGGGAAAGTTCTCCACTTAACATGGCAGAGCCCAAGAATCTGCTAATTAGTTACTTGACTCCTGAAGGCACATTTGATTTCTAGGTGTGTGAGGTTGTGTGGTCCGCCAGAATATTCAAGGCATCTTCAAAAAGTTGGGCTTTAGATCCTGCAGTGATTGATGCTTACAGTAATGTGACTCCTCAGGAACAAACGGTCCTGCAGAAGGACTCAGTTTATTCCAGGTCACTTTTGGTTTCCTTCAGTACTCTTCATTCACTTACAAAGGTGGTTCCTGTGTCTCTACCCATAGCAGTGTTTCCTGAATTGTTTCTGAATATCTATCTGAAGGGATCATGAATAATTAAACCTAATAACAAAATTCATAATTAAGCCTAAAAAAATCTGGCCCCAAATTATTTGTGCTTAAAAGCATTCCACCCAGGTTTCTGAAGAGAGGAGTTAAATGGTTAATTTAAAAACTTTGAATGCAGAAATGAATTTCAGTTCTCTGAGAATATTTTTCTTACAGGCTCCCTATATGTACATTTACTGTGAAATGTAAGAGTTAAATTTATTTGTGAAAAATATAATGAATATTTTCTCCAAGACCTATTTTCCTTTGTCAAAGTAAAGTTATCTAAAGAGTGAAGGATGCTGGGAAAATGCTGTCAGAGAGAAGAATCTTGGGAATATAACAGAAGAGAGAGGGATGCTATGTTCATAGCACCCTTCTGAGAGATGGATCCTGGGAACACCCATTAGAGTGAGGGATCCCAGAAACACTTAAGAGAGAGCTGCCTCTCCTCAGAGCACCAGGACCTGGTACTGCCTATCCATGAAGTCCTTAATCAGAAGTTTAAGTGTGTAAAGGGAAGGTCCTGAGCTTTTTATGGCATTAAGTACTACAGACAGTAATTCTCTGAGAAGTTTAGGTGTGATTGACTTTTAATCTTATACTTATTTAATTAAAGCTCATATTGTCTTTGGGTAATGCTGATCTTAACAAACAAACAAAGGAACTAGCTATTTTACTAGCAAGATGAGTTTATTTGGGAATAGCAGAGCATTGCAATTTGGGACAAGAAAATTATGGTGAGCCACAGGCAAGTTCAGAGATTGAGGAGAGGGAATTGCTTTTATAAGGGAAAGGAGGAAGCTTGGAGGGCCTGTTACAACTTCTCATTGGCTGAGTGTGGGTTTCTCATTGGCTGGGCTGTTGCTGGGCAAGGAGAAATTCTTCATTCCTCCTGCTGGGGTATATAAAATAAGCTTCTTTTTGTTGGGAAATGAAAAGTATACTTCTTATAGCAAGTAAGTAGTGCATGAAAGCTCCCTCTCCAGGCCTTTCTGACTCAATGTTTAATGAGATTTCTTGGTTTATTTTCACAATAGCCAGGTTAAAAAAAGAAAAAAGAAAAAAAATGTTATCTGGAGGGATCAAGTGCAATGGAAAGAATCCAGAATCCTAGATTTATTTCTTTTCCTCCACCGATCAACTTTTTATTTCTAGTAAATAAAAGAGATTAAGAAATAATCTCTTTTATCCCAGGTTTCAAGTAAAAATGATATCTTTATTTTTGCCATAGTCTGTTGGGGAGGAACAAATGAGAAAAAATGCTTATGGCAATTCTTCCAAAATGCTATGCAAATACAATCATTTTTTCAGGAAGAATCCATTGGAATATCTCACCTTACTGACTACCCATGAATCTTGCAGTACAGAATAACAACAACCTGGTAAAAATGTGAATTGTTTGCTTCTATCCTTGAAGCTGCACTGAGACCTATTAGGTGAAAGTGCAGGACACACAGGTGAGTTATGAGTGAAGAATGATGGTTTAGTATGGTGACTTTCAAATTTTGGGGGTACAGAATCCTTTGTCAAACAATAGTTTTTGAGGGAGTCAAATATATTCCACAATAAACACAGCTATTTTTGCTGGAGGGGCAAGGCAGGCATTCAGGTGCCCCAGTTAATCGCTTGCAACCTTGCTACTGAATTCAGTTTGAAAACTGCAGAGTCTGAAGTAAGGACCCTGAAGTTATAAAGCCACTGTGAACGGCAAGTCACAGCCTTGTGGTCAGGACAGGACTCTGCCTCCCTTATCTGACAGTCATATTTACTGGCCCAGCTGCAGGGTTTCTGTTGTGCTCCCAGATACCAGATCTCAAAGTGCAAAATAAAATAACTCAGAACCACCGTTCGGTATGGCAACGTTAGAATTTAAAATTTCAGTCAGGAGTAACTTAACAATCATCCAGTCTGGTGGTTTTCAGACCATCCTGGAGGAGCTTCTTTCGGGGCCATGTGGGTTTGGGGGAGAGATTGGCATGACGACTGCAATGATGTAGACCTGTTGTATAGTGGTATTCTTGGTAAGACGTCAACTGAAGAGTAGATAATACCAATTGATGAAAAACCCACTGGTGAAACCTGCTGTGGTGCCATGGAAGGCTCTGGGGGTCCCGCAGGTTACTGACTGGCCAAGGTGACAGGCTTCCCAGAGGCAGACCTCACTCTGGAGCCATCCAGTAGGCTGGACTCTCACTTCACTGCCCTTCCAACTACGATAGGATGTTCAGACTAGAAATAAGAAATTTGGTCACTTTTAAAATCATTTTCCTTTTTTTATCTCCAGTTTCTGAGGGCTGGCTAGGGATACCAAAATTAAAAGACTTCATTTTCTGGCTAACATGTACACTTTTCCTAAAGGAGAAGTAAATGTAAAGAAAAGATGAAAGATGCCAGATTTGGGAAAGATGCTAAGTTGTAGTTGTAATGTGACCAAAATATTCTAATTTAGCATTGGCTCAACTTCCAGTTCTGTTTCCTGGCAGCTGCTTTTTGAAGAGAAATTGTTTTTTTTTTTGTTTGTTTGTTTGTTTTTCAGATCATGTCTGTAAAGGTTTTCATCCCTGAGATGCCACTCTTCCTAATATTAAGCAACAACGATAATAGCTATCATTTGGGGAGAGGTTAGATAGTAGCTAAGGGCTACATGTGTATTTTATCATATTCCTGTCTTATAAAACATCCTGGAGGTAAATGTGATTACCCAAGTTTTAGAGGTGAGGAATCTAGGACTTTGCCAGCCTCATGAGCTTTCCTAAGTTCGGGTGGCTAGCAAAGTGGAGAGCCTGGACTCAAACCTAGGGGTCTGCCCTCAACACCTGAACTCTTAGCTATGATGCTGTACTGCCAAATTCTTTGTCCTAGTAAGGAAGAGATTCCTCAGCAGACAACTGAACCAAAATCCTCTGAATTGTTTTTAAGATAAATACTACACTACTGGATTCTTATAATATTTATTTCATTGTGGCTTAAATAATTTTTGAGAAAGAACCTGAATGACTGTAGGAACTCTAGAGCAGATCCTTGGGTAATTGCAGGGATCATTAAAGGTTGGCAGTTGTGAAAACTAAGTCCACGGGCCAAATTGGCACGCGGGATCCCTGTTCTGCCTGACTTGTTTCAGGAACATTAATCTGACAGAAAAGTAAGAAACATGATAAATATTCAGAAGCCCATGGAAACTCCAGCAATCCCCTGACACCAACTACAACTTTGCCATTGTGTTCCAAACTAAACTTCCCCTAATAATTATGATATTTGATTCTCACAACTTTTTACATGAATTAAGCTAACTACCATCACCACCACAATATGAAACCTTGGGAAGTAGTTGAGATAATGAATGGATTGAGAGTCTTGCATTTGAGGAAGTACCAAATGATATACCACTATCTTCTAAGGTTCTGACACTTTTTTTTTTTTTACAAACGTAATATGGAATATGTGTACAAGACATACTAAAATAACACATGCTTGCTACCTTCTGTCCTCCAGGAAGAATGGTATTTTCATCACCATTCTTAATCTCATTAAAATTGTATTAGTGTTCTCTCTTGAATAAAGGACTGTAACATCCCAACCTCTATTTCCTAAACTACTGCATTGTGTTCTAGAAAATATATGCCAAAGAATGATTGAATAAGTGGTAGAAGATGGATACTTATGATTCCCTTACTTGAACATGATTAAGCAACATTGTTATAACAACTAACATTAAATGTTATAACATTAGCATTAATTGATTCTATTCTACTGAATATTCTACCTTTCTTTGACAAATACATGAATAATATACCATATTAATAACTGAGCCAGTTGACCAAGACAAGAGAAGCAACTGCCACCCACATATCCCGACTTTCAGTGTCGTTCATGAGCTTTGAAAATAGCTGATATTCTACTTCACAGAATGGCTGACAGGTCCAAATCTACCTAGCACACTTCGGCATAGAATAGACACCAACTTTTGAGTTTGAGTGTGTAGCTTTCTAATCAAGTTATTCCTTATACTCATTGAAAAATATTATTTCATGAAGTATTATTAAAGTTGAACTGTTTCTAAAACTATAGAAGGATGGAACTTTTTTATAGGCAAGACAATATCATAGAAAATGTCCCCAAAGCTATTATTTTGTAATCAGTGTGCTTCCTTACTGGTTGAAACAGCCCTACTTTGGGCGGTCAGGAGATGGTCTTTAAAAATCAGGCTTGATTTCAATGTAATAGTTGGTCAGATTCAGTATTTCACTAATATAAAAAAGTGTGGACAAAAAGTTAATATTCTGAAAAAGATTTTGTTATTGATTGGAGAATCAAGTCATTAGGTGCCTAGGTGTATGGCTGCCATTCTGTTGTCCTTACAACATGAGCTATTACATGAAGAGCACAGTGACTTACTCGCGGCAAGTGTCCTAGATGCTAGTGATGATGGCAGCGTAATGTCAGCTCCACACAGTCATCTCATGCATTTTCCATTTCTGTGACATGTGTGGCTGAAGATACGAATGATTTCCACAAAGAAACATACCATTCATGTGAGAGCTGAAACATGAATTTTGATTGACGTCATGGTCCCAAAGTATTCCGTAATGTATTTCATTATCTCTAAGGTAGTTCCAGGTATAAAAGCAAACTTAGGCCTTCCCAGCATGTGGAATGACTAAAGAAACACATACACTGCTGGTATAAATCGGTGTAATCCCTTTGGAAAATGTGTGGCAGTATCTAGTAAAGCTCAAAATATACATAAAATATGGACCAGCAATTTCACTCCTAGATACACGCCCTACTGAAGTGTATGTGCATGTGTGTAAATGTATTTATCTTTTTTTTTCTTTTTACCTAATGACATCTACTAGCATAGCTCCAGTCTGGAAACTACCCAGATACCCATTAACAGTAAGATGGATGGGGGCGCCTGGGTGGCACAGTGGTTAAGCGTCTGCCTTCGGCTCAGGGCGTGATCCCGGCGTTATGGGATCGAGCCCCACATCAGGCTCTTACACTGTGAGCCTGCTTCTTCCTCTCCCACTCCCCCTGCTTGTGTTCCCTCTCTCGCTGGCTGTCTCTATCTCTGTCAAATAAATAAATAAAATCTTAAAAAAAAAAACAAAAAAAACAAAACAGTAAGATGGATGAATACATTCAGGTGTAGTCACACAATGGAGAACAGTAAGAATGATTGGACTACAAGTACACAATAATTAGAGTAAATCTCACACAAGATATTGAATGAAAGAAGCCAGGCATAGAAGAAAACATACAGTAATTAACGTCCCACTTTTATAAAATACAAAACCAGGCATTACTTTATGCTATTAGAAGTCAGTATAGTAGTTACTCTGGGGGAGCGGTGACTGGAAATAGTGACTATGAAGGGGCTCTCTTGGGTTCCTTAATCTGAGTAGCAGTATCATGAGTGTGTTTAGTTGTAACAATTCAAGCTGACACGTATGTGATCTTTCATTATGTGTATCACATTCTGATGTTTAAAACAAAGACCACGACAACAGGCTGTTATTGTTATTATGAACAAGTTTTCAACCTGTTCTCTTGTTCTCTATAGATATTACTGGGTGAACACCATGACAATGATTCTGAAGTCTCTTGAACTTACTGCACTGAAAAAGAAAAGTTTGGTTTTACCAATCAGAAAGTTGATTAAGTAGTTATTTGAATATTACCTGAGGTTTGACCTGTAATTTTTTCTGCTGCCATGTTTATTTGGTTGTTACAGTCCATCAGATGTTGAGATAACTTAAAACGAAAACAAAACAAAACAAAACAAAAAACCACTGGTCAGTCTATGCAACTGAGAATTTTATCTACTATTCCCTGAAAACCATGCAGCCTTCCTTCCTAAGTCTGAGTCAGGGAGGTAAAGGTTAATAGGATTCTACAGATGATATCTGCTCTACGTTACAATACCATGTCTGTCTTCTCTCAGTTCCACCCTTCTGCACCAGCGCCAACCCTCTTGGGCAATTACCAGTAAAAACTTCATAAAGCACAATCCAAGCACATCACTCTCCTGCTTAAAATCATTCAGTGGTTGCCTATGTTCAGGTCTCTGTCCACTTCAACCACATTTCTCTCCCTTTACTCCTTGTTCACTCCCTGTAGTCATACTGGCATTTATTTTTAGTCTCTTGAAATAGCCAAGCTGGCTCCCACCTCTATGACAATGCACTAAGGGCCTGAGAAGGCCCTTCTTTCAGGTCTCTCTAGGCCTTCTCCTCATTCAAGGCTCTGTGGATAGTTGCACTCCCTGGAGAGATCTTCCCTGACTTCAGAGTTTCCAAGAGCAGCCTACCTCCCTGTGGCACTCTCATCTTTTACACACTTTTAAAAAATACTAGATAAAATCATACTAGTTCCTCAATTGTTTATTGTCTGTATCCCTCAACTCTTCACTTCTCCAATAGAGCAAAGATCAAGGAAACTATCTTGTTTTCTGTTGCATCCCAAGGCCTCGAATAGTTAGTACATAGTAAATACATAATAAAAACCTCATAAATGTATGGATATAGAATAATAATAAGAGTGGTAAGAGAGACATATTTCTGCTGTTTGTCATTTTGGGGATCTTCTAACAAAACGATTTGAATTTGTGAAGTTTCTAGACTCTTAGAATCTTTCCTTTGATCCTCATGTATTTCATTGTCTAACACCCATGTATCAAATATACTCTGTAGGGTTATTCTTTGTCTTTCCCTTAATTATACTCTTATTCTTGGGTGGCAGTAACAGACCTTGAGCAAAAGTACTCCCAGACAGAGCAACTGGTATGCCATTAGCTGAGAGCTAGTGGAAATAGAAGAGTCGAGAACCATTACATAAACCCGGCCAGAGGTTAAGCTCTGGGGGAGAATATTAGTTCCCCATTAAAACTGGGGAAATGTGGTTGATTGAAAAAAAAAAGTTTACTTTCCATACAAAGCATTCTGTCAAATTTACCTCATTTCTTCACTGAGTATTCCCTTAGATATGTTTCAGACATTTAAAAAATACAGAGATTATAAAAGGCAATTGCCTCACTGTCTTGTCTTTGCATCATGCTTTGTACGTATCGACTATTTACCATTAATTGACTAGATGACCAGTTGCATTCTTTGTTTTGGGTTTGTTTGGGTTTGATAAAATGTGTCATATTAAATGACTGGTTTACCCAAAGGGATAGAGTAAGCCTGTGCCAGGATCAGAGGTCCTGCCTTCTATTTGTGAAGCTTTGTCTTCCAGTGACAGTCACTGGACTCTGGGACTCTGCTCTGCTTATAAATACCTTTAACACAAATTTTTCATCATGTCTGGCTGTTTATAGTCAAATCTAGTCATATTGGTTGGATAACGCAGAAGTAGAATAGTGCTGTCTGTGAGGTAAATGGCCACCTTGGTAGCACGGGATGGTGGTGCTGAGGATTTGGCCGGGCATTTTTAGGTGCTTAGAAATAAACTTTGGAGCCAAGGAAATGCATGGCACTAGGCTGCTTCTAGTATCACCTCGGGCTATACCTGATCCTGGCCAGTGAGCATAGCCTTACTCTATCCCTTTGTGTAAACCAGTCATTTAATATGACATATTTTATCAGTACTTGCAAACCAAAAACAAAGAATACAATTGGTCATCTGGAAAATCGTGCTAACAAAGCATGATTTTTTTGCTGGTCACTTGCAAGGACAGAGGTCACTCTCAGGTCAGACTATCCTCAGTAGAATGCTACTTTCTCTCAATGCATGCTAACAGAGGGTGAATATAGGCTGGCCGCAAGTGTCTTTATTGTCTCATCCGTTCCACCACACACAGAAGAATGGGTGTATTAGGCTTTGCTGAATGGTTGTGGTAAAAATAACAGCCAGCATTTTTGTAGTGAATTATGTGCCATTTTAAGAATTTTATATCCATTTTCTGTTTTAAGGGTTTTGCGTCTACTATTTAATTCCCAAGACATCCCTGTGAATAGGTACTATTGTTGTTGCAATGTTGTAATTGAGGAAAGGCAGGCAGAGAAAGGTTACTATTGCTGCTAAGATGCCAGCGATTTTTTTTAAAGATTTTTATTCATTTATTTGAGAGAGCGAGCACAAGCTGGGGGGAGAGGCGGAGGGAGAGGGAGAAGCAGACTCTCCACTGAGGAGGGAGCCTGATGGGGGGCTCGATCCCAGGGCCCTGGGATCGTGACCTGAGCTGAAGGCAGATGCTTAACTGACTGAGCCACCCAGGCGCCCCATCTTGCAGCAATTTTAAGATGGTTCTCAAGGTTGCTGCTCCCTAGCGTACATGCCCTATATAATCTGCTCCCCTTAGGTAATATTATGGGATGGAATATCACTCCCATTATGTTATGTTAAATGGTGGAAGAGACCTTCCATATGTAATTAAGGTTCCTAATCAATTGATTTTAAGTTAATAAAAAATGAAATTATCCTAGGTGGTCCTGACCTAATCAAGTGAGCATTTGAAAGAGGTCCAAGATATTTAAGGCATGCCCCCACATGGCAGGGACTGGCCTGTCAGAGCTGAGAATGGTCTCTATTGGATAACTCTAAAAAGAAAACAGAAAGCTAAAAAGAAAACCTCCTTCTTACAACTTTAATGAACCAAATCAACCAACAACTATATGAACTTGGAAGAGGAACCTATAATCCAGAAAGGAATGCAGCCAGGCCCATGCATTGATTTTAGCTATAATACCCTGGGCAGACTGCCGTGATGTGAGCCATGATGTGCCTGGTCTTCGGACTTACAGAACTGTGAGAAAATAAGTGGGTGTTGTTCGATGTACCTAAGTTTGGGGTAATTTGTTATGCAGCAATAGCATATATGACTTTTCCTATATGATGGGGTAGTTTAGGTCTTCATGAGACAGACTCTTAATAAATGACTCATTTCTTAATCTTGCTTTTCTCTACTCCTGACTGGACCTCTGTATGAGAGTACTGCAAAGTAATTTCCTGAGACAGTATATTCTAAAAATTTAAGGAGGGAGAACATATTTTCTTAACCATGATATAAAACAAAAGTCTGCCTCTCTACAATGCAATCAGTGCTCACATTATTATGCAGCAGTTGAGTCCCCCGCTTGGTAATTGGGTTCTAGCTGAGTCATATGCCTCCTAAAAGCCCCTGTCATAGCTGCACAAGTACCTCGAAAGAAACTTAAAAATAATTACCTGTAAATCATTGATTAAGTTCGTTAGCAAGGAGTCATACTTTTCCCCATTCTGTGCGTGTGGGTTGGGGTGGGGAGGGAAGTTGAGTTCATCTCAGTTAGTAGCGTCATATATGTTATTGCAGAGCTCTGCGCACGTCCATGCGTACATACATAAAGACATGTTGACCTTTATCATCGCGCTTTGAATTAGGTTAAGGTTTTGATTGCTTTTCAATATTATTTGGGCCTTAACTGTTCCTTATAAAAGCAAGCAATATATTTGAGTCTAAAATTCAATTACTAATCATGGGAAGCTAAGTAGACTGATGGAGCTGGAAAACCATATTTTCTTTGGCATTTGGACTACTAGTTTTTCAAGTACTGCATCAGGGGGACAATTTTTCCCTAACAGAGAAATGTTTGATTTGTAATAAAATTAGCGAAGGGTGTGTATGTGTTTTGTTCAGATTTGCTTTGTTTTAGGGGCCCTGTTATAAATCAGCTCCAGGAAGATGAAAAGCCAAGTGTGGCCTCTTCTACTGAGTGAAACACACAGCTGCGCAGCAAGCCCGAGGATGTGGGGGCCAGAGAGCGAGCCGCTGTGAGGGGAGCTGCAGGTAGGAGCTGACGGAGACGGCCTTGTCGGGGATCCCAGTCCTGAGAGCCTGAGGAAGGTGAGGTTAGGGAGAGTGCCGAGACACCAGTGAGACACCAGTGAGACACCAGGGAGAGGGGAGCTCAGCTACATCTCTATTCAAGTCACAGAATACATTGAGATTTTAAAACAAAAACACTCTGTTGTTTAGGATGTGTTCTGATGCATGCGAAGGATATTTGGATGGAAAATTTTCCTGTGCAGGTAGCCCCCGAGTATATCCCTTATTACTGGAGATGGAAAGCCTTCAGGTGTTTTCAGCAGGGACAGCAGAAGAGATGAGCACGGTGCCGGGCATGGGGCAGGTACTTAAATACAGAATTTTTAGACAAATAGACGATCGATTAGTCTAAGGTCTTTTTTTTTTTTTTTTCAGTCTCCGGTAGGTTGAGAGGAGTTAGCTTCTCAGTACAGAGTTTCTGTATTTTGAAGAGAACCCAAAAAACCAAGAGCCTGATGTTGTGTCAAATCGTGTGCTACAATGAATAGGACTTAATGGGGAAAATAGAGTGAGGATGAGAAAGGGCCACTCACACAAGTGCAGCTTTGTGACTAGAACACACACCGAAAGAGCAAGGGTTCTTTGGGAGATAACAGACCACTCCTGCAGCGGGTCAGTACAGCTGGAGGCTGTCACACACAGAGCATGTGAAAATGTACAGGAAAAAATACAGTGGAAATGCTGGCAACTCCTGAATTAGCAAAGGGCTGGCAGCTCCGTGCCAGCAGAGACTCAGACCCTTGGGGCTGCTCGGAAGGTGTGTGCAGGGAGGAGTGCAGCCTGTCCTGAGGAAGAGCCATAGGAGGCCGGAGCCCTCCCAGGGAGGGAGTCCCTGGCACAGGACTTACTTTAATTTTTTGTCAGTGAAGCTGAAAGAGCTCCAGTTGTCTGAGCAAGCACGGGTGGAGGGTTTTATCCTTCACTCCAGAAGGTTCTATTTCTACTCCTGTGTTTCTGGTTCCTGTTGCCTAGAAAAAAAATTTCATATATACCAGATTATTTGCACATTATACCAACATAATTCCTCTATTTCCCAACTGTGTGTGAGCTAATCGGTGTTGGCAAAACACATTCTATAACAGAACAGACTTTTAGTGACTTGGAATTTTGCAAAGAATGAATCAGACCCTAGACTAGTAGATCTCTGGGAATTCTAGTAGCCGTCCAACAAGTCCTAGTTAACAAATGAGGCAACAGAACTAGAAACGTTGCGTGCTTGGTGCAAGGCCCCTATATTAATTTAATACTTACCAAATTAAAAAAAATAAAAAGCTATAAGACTGGGGGAACTTTGTAAATTTATGTTGGGTGAGAGAAAGAAAATGGAATATTAAGAAAACCTCTAATTAAATGAATTTATTTCAAAAGGAATTAAAAATTTCTATTATGTACAAATATTCCGCTTTTCTTGGTGGCCTTATGGACTACTGAAACAAAAAATTTCACTGGACAAAGTTAAACAGGCAAGGAAGACTTTATTCAAGATTATTTCAGTATGGAAGAAAGGCTAAAACTTAATCTGAGCTCAACTCCATGGAAACGAAGGGCTGGAGAGGTAAGAGCTCCTGTGTTTGCTCATTAGCCTCACCCAGAGGAAAAGTAAACTGTCTCTTATCTTCTGAACAGGAGCTCCTCTGGCCCTCCCATACTGAGTAAAGATAGAGGCGCTTATCTTCCTTGATGATGACCTTCCCAAAGGTGGTTCCCAGGTCCTTGAGAAAGATAGTCCTGGATTGTAAAACCGGCCAGAAACTTTTAAAAAGATTTGCCTCTCAAAGGGTCAGAGAAAGAAATTGCAATTACAAGTTTTCTAAAGTAAATGATCTGAGGAATGGGAGGTCAGGAGCCTGTAGAGTTGGGAAGAGCCTGTGTAGTTTGTCAGGCTGAAGGAAACATTGAAGGCTTTTTGGTCAGCTGTTTGCAACTACCAGTTCTTTCTATGACCCAATGTTAAGTGACCTTTTTGGTACTGTCATACATTCTCAGTGTTTAATTATTCTAGCTCCTTCTTCAATATTAGGCCTAATAGGGCATATATTTATCTGTTATATTAAAGGAACTTGAAACTGTCACACTTTGCTGGCAGGAGGGGCAAATGATATAATCCTTTGTTAGGACAATTTCTCCGCATGCATCAAAAGCGTGAAAAAACATCATACTCTTAGTTTTTTTAGTTCCACTCTAAGAAATAGCCCTAAATAAATAGAGATGTCCTCAAATATATGCAAATGAGTTTAATGATTGCAATATTTGTTATAACAGTGAAAACATGGAAATAACTCATAGGTTCCCAAATGGGAGATAGCTCAAAGGAAAAAAAAAAAAGCAAAAAAATAAATTAAATTCACATTCGTGTTATTGATGTCTGTAGGCTGGGTCCTGGAACCCAGAGCAGGTCCTGCAGGGCCAGCCAAGAGGGTCCTTGACTTTGAGCAGGATGGAAATCAAACTCGAGCTAGCAGAACGTGAGAGCAGAATTTACCGAAGATATAGAGAGAGCGGATACAGATGGAGTGTCTGGGAGACTCAGAAAGGAAAGGAGCATGAGACTCATCTTTGTTCAGGGCCTGGGGTTTTTACTGAGGGATGGTCGTCTGGTGTATGTGTCCCCTCAGGCATTCAGGAACTGGTTAGAAGAAAGATGAAGGCCCAGGTGTTATTCGTTCGAGCCAGGGAGCCTTGGTATTGAGATGTCTAGAGCTGGTGGTCTGGAGTACGCATATGATAGCTAGGTCCAGTCATTCTCCCCTGGTGCTTCCTTAGATGTTATCTGTTTTAAAGAAATCATTAAATTCTTGTTCATTACGAGGAGAACATACACTATTTGCATTACAAGGCATGTGTAAAGTAGGATGGAGGTGCAGATCTGAGCAAGACTAGAAGCAGGAAAAGGAACAAAAAGTAGATTTTTATGGAGTCCTTCAGTTTCCGTATCATTATCATGGAGTGCTTTGCAGCTATTAAAAATGAAAAGTAGAAAAGTACTTGAAAACATGTTGATATACTTTAAATAAAAAAGAACAGCATTTCTGAAGTGTTGTGTATTTATATATAAATATATAATATATTCTGTGATAATATCATATGGAATTTATAATATAATCTTCTATTTCCTGAAAGTTTATGTTCTCATGGTTACTTCCTCTTCAGATCTGGTTTCTATAGAACCCTAATGTCTTGCCTTCTGCTGTCCTTTATTTCACTCTGAGAAAATGTGGAGCATACTTTGATTTCTTCTAAGCATCATCAACATAAGGCCATTGTTTATCGCAGACCACTTGTATTGAATGTTTGAGGGCAATTGAGAAGGGTTCTCGTACATCGAGCTCTCAAACTCAAATTAAATGATAACATCCCTTTTCTGAAAGTCCCTTAGCCATTTCTTCCACCAGGCATTTCTCATAGATTGTTCCTTCACCTTGGGCAGTTGCTTCCTGCCAGTCTCTTTGCTATTCTCTCCTCTTCAGCATTATCCGTTCCTGGACTTCTGCATTTTATTTTTTTATTTTTATTTTTTTTTACAGATATGTTTAGAAAACTCCCTTTGTAATGCAAAGCTATATAGCTCTCTCTTAGTTTTATTTCTCAGGCATCAGGAGCATGCCCTGGAGCCTCCTATTAGCAAAATGGCTTATTGTTTTCCTTTCTTAAGAAGAGAATAGAAATATTTTTTCTTGCTGTATATCAATACACTGCCTGTGGGTATGAATGGACTCACAGTTACGGTACTGGTCTCTATTTCCCTCTTCTCTGAAATAGGACCCTGCTGTTACTCCACAGTCCTCTTTTTATTTTCTGGAGTTCCCATGCTGCTGATATATTACAACTTTTGAGGTATCAGAGATACCGAGTGGTCTGGAATCCTCATTGCCAAAGTATATGCCAAAGCCAGACCTGTTCTTGCTGAAGTAAGAATGTTGTCCCTCGTTCTTATGTGTTGCAGTCAGCTGGAGAGGGATCGGAGTAGAATGGCCTTGCATCCTCATTATCTTCATGAGATCCTGGAGAAAGCAGTCTTCAGTGATTTATTTATATCAGCCTGCTCCCTGGGATTCACTTAGAGCTGGACCATGGAACACACCTGAGTGACAGCCTCCATCCCGGACCTGATGTCCCTCTTTGCTGGCTACTGGTTTTGTTGGTCCGTCTAGTTGGTTTTGGTTCCTTCCTCCCTTAGGATACATTATTCCCAGGAAGTTCAGTAAACGTTTTTGGAAATAGAATCCTGACTACCCTACCCTATCCTAACAGTTTATTAGAGAATCCTGAAAATGTCTGATTATTGGTAGTAGTTAGAGATAGGAAAGAAATACATCAAATCTTAAAGAGTTGCTATTGCTTTTTTTTTTTTCAAGTGGGGCTTGAACTCATGACCCTGAGATCAAGACCTGAGCTGAGATCAAGAGTCACACCCTTAACTGATTAAGCCACCCAACTGCCACAAGTTGGTATCTTTAAGTAGTAAGATCATGAATAATTTTTAAAGTTTTATGCTTTTCTCTATTTTCCATATTTTTTATTCTGAACATGTATTACTTTGTAATCAGGATACTTAAAACATAACAATAAATGTAAAAAAAAATAAAGTACTTGAAATACCTTATGGCTTGAAAATTTTGCAATAGTTTAAGAGTGATAGGTGATATTCCTTTACATGCAACAACAGCTAGTCTGAACACAATTATCCTACTTACTCAAACATAGGCTGTATGGGCAAATATTTATGGTCCACTTATCCAAATGTTTTTTTTTTTTCTTTATAATTCCTGAGGAAAAAGTTGTCCAGGAATAATTATGGAGAATTATATATTTTGGCAAACCTGGGGCACAATTGCCAAAACCCTTGGAGTTGTGTTTAGTGTCAAGTTTATAGGAACTGTATGTTTCAAAAAGGAGACAAAAATTATATTTCATCAATTAAAAATAAAAAGCTTTCCATTCTTTAAGTATTTAAGAACTTGTCTATATTTCCTTCAGTCTTTCTATTAAGAAACATAAGATATTTCTCTCTTTCAAGTCAGCATTTATATTCCTTGATAACTTTGGCGGATTCCACATATTGGTACCATATTTTTGTTGTTCTGTTATTCTCGGGGATCTGATATGCTTTCTTATTTTGGGAATGACAATTTATTTCCTTGGTTTTTAAAATGTGTTATCTGAGCTATAAAAGAAAGTTGTGGAGATATCTGTATATTTTAAAACTGACTACTCAAGTGAGCTAGTAGTAATTCAAATAATTTTTCTGTTGATATTTTGAGCCTTCTCAAAAAGACACTCATTTTACCTGTAAATATTGGAAACTTTGCTTCTTTATTTTTAGTTCTTCTTTCTTATCTCTTTCCTCGGTTAGGATTTTTTTTTTTTTTTTTTTGAATGCCACAGCTTCTTCACTCTTGAGTTCTTTTATATGGCTTACCACTCCTTCTAGGAAATATTTTGTTTTTATTTTAGGAAGGACATGTGAGTTGTACACTGTCTGAGGGCTTGAATATCCCAGAATATCTTTATTTCGTCTTTGAACATCAATATCAACTTCGTTGGTAGCTGAATTACAGGTCACAGCTTTTTGCCCTCAAGCCAGTGTGGATCTAGCCTCAATACCTCTGCCATTTTCTATTGCAGACGCATCGAATTTGGTCTTTTTTGACTAGTAAGATCAGTACAACAAACGAAGTTATTTTTTTCTCGGATAAATCACCTGTGACACTAACAATCTTTAGAATGTTTGCCCTTGTTCCAGTAAGAAAAGAGGCCCTTAAGGAAATCTTTAGAAGTTGGGATGAATGGCAGCCTTCTGTCTGTGGCCTGCAAACTTACCTCCTTACCATTTGTCTGCTTGTGATGCTGTTAAGCTGAGGAGCTGTGATGAAGATGGTGATGACGGGGAGGAGCAAGATCAACTACCCACTAGGCTTTATTATATTCCACGACCCTTAGGGGTTGTAAAGTGATTATCTCGGTTTTTTTACTGTTGCTGTTGATTCCTTTCTCATGACACTATACAAGTCTGTGTATGCAAATAAAATGGATTTTTGTGTGCTTTTGAATGAAGTGTTTTAGAAAATTTAAGAATCAAGAAATATTTGGACTCTTCTTATGGGGCAAAGACCTTCCAGTGATTCCACATCTATTGACCAAGGTGCTGTTGATTACTTTTCTGGCTACATTCCAGAGGATGAGCACCAGAGGTCAGAGTAATCCCTGAGTAGACTTCTTAGACCTGACCATCTGGAGAAGTACTAGAAAATATCAAATAAATGGGATAAGTTGAACTACTTTATCTTTAAAGCAATATGCTATATACCCTACTCTATTTTGGGATAATGTGGTAGAAACGCTATTTTTGTTTTTGCAGTCAGGCTACTAGTCTGTGTAACCCAAATGGAGAAGTATCCAGATACATGCTAGGCGTTAGGGTCTAAATATTTTAGCAACTATGAGCTAAATTAGGCGCCTAGAATACATCTCCACACCTCTTCAAATGACCAAGAGGATGAAATATTGAACTTTTTCTGCCTGACTGTTATGGAATTTTTCATTTATTCTTTAGGGTTTTTTTATTATCTATTTTGAACATTTTAATTATGAATTAGCTAAGTTTTCACTTTTTCATGAATTTTGTCTCAGATCCAAAGATGCAACTCAAGCCTCTAAAAATTTAAGCTTTTCATGAGCTAAAAACAGTTTTTATTCAATTGCATCTTTGATCTTTCTACTTTATTCTGCTTTTTATCAATATAATTATTAGTAGATAATTGGCATTATTTTTCTCCCTCCTCTGCTTCTGTCATCTCTTTTTCAGAATTTTCCTCTGTGTTATTTTTCTTTGCCTTTGGAGAAGCATTTCAATTTCGTCTTCCAGATCAATAATTTAAATTTCTGCAATGCAGAGTCTACATCATACAGGTGGATTTGCAGTTTTATATATTTTACTGTGTATTTTGGATTTTAACATTTTTATCAATAAAAAAAGAAAAAAAAACTTTCCTATATCTTAACCAACCCCTCGTGTTTACACAGTTGCCTTATCATCTAATTGTTCATCTTTTATTTCACAGAATTGATGATTTCTTGAATTTCATTCAGCAATCTGTTTATTACTTTATTCAGCACATATATGGGAGGCTCCTCAGTGTCAGGCACTGTGTTTAGTACTGTGACTGTAACAGGAGTTTGCAGTGGTAGTGATAGGTGCAGATAATTTGGCATTTATAAAAGTGATGGGATACACTGTATGGTCACTTTGGAGGTTATTTAGGTTTGAGTAGTACGGAAATATATGCAGAGAAAGAAAGTTCAGAAGAATGGGAATATTTGACCCAGATGAAGTAAGCAGTAAGGGTGATGGAATTGGGGGTGGGATTTGGTGGCAAGAATACATCATATGGAAAGACCCAGAGACAAGAGACCTAATTCAACACTTCAGCTTGGCTAAGTGTACGGTGCAAGGACAGGTCCCTGTCTCTGAGGGCGGGTGGCAAAGGACAGGCAGATGCGTCTTTCACCTTGCTTTCCTGGTTCCGCTTGAGTCTCAGAATTCACCCACTGGAGGTGGTGAATGCTCATCTAGGGTTCTTGAAACCTGTTGAGGCAGGTCTCAAAACTAGTGCTCTATGTTGTCTTTTTTCCTCTTGTAGATATTTTACCTATAATTTTCTATATTGATTGTATTATTAAAAAAGAACTTGTGTCAAGATTTTTGGGTGGGACTGGATATAAATGAACATTCTTCTGTAGCAGGTGATTTATTTTGGATCATGTTTATGTGTGCTTGGAGTAAGGCAGTGTATGTGATTGTGTGCGGGAAGGAATCACGTGGGATTCTTTTTTACTCAGTAACATGTACCACCTTTTGTTTGCAAGTTATGGGCCCATGAAGCTTAGGCCTCCTTATTCAATGTATTTTTCTCTCTTACTCACAATTACTACCACCTACATTATTTCCTGGGATTTCTCTATGTGTAAGAATTGTAGCCAAGTAGGACATCATTTCTTCAACAACTCTCTCTGCCCACAACAGCTAAGTATATAAGCCATTTTTACCTTACAGATTTCACTGCTAAGTTTTGAGGAAATCAAGAGAGAAAATTGAAAATAACCATTCTAGGAAGTTGAATAAAGTTGTCCCTTGTTTCTGCCTTTCTTTTTGGATTGAGTGTGGACATGTGCAGTCCCATTGGCTGTCAAGTTTATGTGAGATGGTTGATTTTATTAATCTTCTCCCACCTTCACTCTTGTTCTCTCCTGGGGCTCTATCGGTCTCAGTAGATGTTTTGCTGCATTGGAATAATAGGTATGAAGTAGTGTTGATCAATTACTTTCTAGAAACCTGTGGACAATTTACTTTTCAGAGAAACTCTCAAATAGGTGACTGTTGTATAAAAAAATTCCTTTGCTATATATGGAGGAAATTCTCTTTCTAGTGGGAAATTTAGAGCCATTCACATTATATTCTGCTTCCCAGAGATAGGTTCAGATTTTTCTTTCAGGGTTATTCTGACGATATGTTCAACAGCCTATTTCTTTAAGAGTTCTTCATTATTCCCTACCCTACCATACACACCCATACACATACAGCCAGTAATTTCTTACTATTCTCTTATGATGGTCTCTTTACTAGGTTTGATTCAATTGGTTTGAAAAAGGCTCTCCTTTGTGTCAGCTAACTCAGTATTGCCAGTTATCTTAATAACTAAAGATCTATTATTGTGTACATTAAAGGATTAACTCAGCAATCTGGGGGGCACAAGTTCTGCATATTTCAGAGAAATAATTGACACTTATTAGGCTCTTGGAGGTAACCTCTAAGTTGTTGGAATAATTTGCCTAATCAGAACATCTGTTTATCTGGGAGCCATGGACCACACCAGATAGTTTATACTAACAGTGTGATATGTGGTAGGGGCCTTAAGTCACATGGTATCAGCTTGGCCTTTGCCAGTTAGCCATCCTACATGACTCACCTGCCAGTGAAAACCCTGGAAGCTCAGGTGAGCTTCCTTGGTTGGCAGTACTTCATGTATGCTGTCACACATTGTTACACATTGTTATTGGCAGAATTAAGCACAGTCCATATGATTCCGCTGGGAGAGGACAGCTAAAAGCTTGTATCTGATCTTTCCTGGACTCTGTTCTATATGTCTTTTACCATTGATGATTTTAATCTATATTCTTTTGCTATAATAAATTAACCATGAGTGTAGGAGCTTTGCTGAGTTCTGTGAGACCTTCTAGTGAATCATTGAACCTGAGGATGATCTTGGGTATCCCTGAACATATATATATTGCAATTTATATATTTGGGATAGAAAATATTCTTTGTGGTTTCTGTTAGGAAATATATATATATATATATTTTTTTTTTTTTTTTAACGGAAAGGATAAAATATCAGGTTGTTAATACTGTAGCATGAACTTCTCTACTGTGGTTGGATGAAGGAAAGCATTCGTTCATTCATTCATTTAACAAATATTTATTGAGGACCCGCTCAGTGCCAGGATATGTGCTAGATGCTAAGGACATGGCTAAGAACAAGACTGAAAAGGTTCCAGCCCTCGTGAAGAAAAACTAATATAAATAAATAAGGTAAATATAGTTGTGTTAAGTATTATGAATGAACTTAATGTGATGATATGGAGAACACATAGGGAAGTTCACTTTAAGTCAGAGAAGACTTTTCTGAGAAGACATTTTCAGTGATAACAGAGGCTTAGAATGATCCAGACATTTTAAGAGCGTTGGGAACAACCAACTGCAAATGCCTTAAGTTGGGAAACTACATGCCCTGTTCTCAAAAGAAAAAAGAGGCTGGTGTGGCTGGCATGTACTGACAGAGGAGAAAAATGGTGTGAGACAAGATTAGAGAGGGAGGCAGGAACCTGCTCATGCAGCTCTTATAGGTAAAAGTAAGAAGCTTGTAGTTTATTTTGAGAGCAATGGGCAGACATTTAAGAAATGCACTTAGTTTTTGAGATCCAGTCAAGCAGGTATAAAATATGTAATAACCCATCATCCTGGGAGGGTTTCGTTTATTGTGCCAAGGCATTTGGGAGGGGGAACTGAGGTGTGATAAGTTCCCTCAATGCTGGTATCTCTCTTTTATTTTCTTTAGAAAGGGGGAGAGAGAGAAGGGGAAAGAGAATCCTAAGCAGGCTCCACACCCAGTGCAGAGCCTGACGTGGGGCCCATGGTGAGGCCAATTGATCCTATGACCCTGAGATCATGACCTGAGCTGAAATCCAGAACCGGTTGCTTAACTGACTGAGCCATACAGGTGCCCCAGTGCTGGCATCTATTAAGGCATATTTCTTTCAATCTATCTTTGGTTACGACTCATGCAGACTGCTTCTTTCTTTCTTTCGATTTTTATTTATTTATTTATTTATTTATTTATTTATTTATTTATTTGACAGAGAAAGAGAGGGAGAGATTGAGCACAAGCAGGCAGAGTGGTAGGCAGAGGGAGAGGGAGAAACAGGCTCCCCACAGAGCAGGGAGCCCGATGCAGAACTTGATCCCAGGACCCTTGGGATCATGACCTGAGCCTAAGGCAGACGCTTAACCGACTGAGCCATCTAGGCTCCCCAAGACTGCTTCTTTTGTCCCTCACTTCACCATAGGGATTCTAGAGTATGCCAACTCTTTTCTCTCTGTGTCCTTGGGGTCGCAGGACATATTTGGTTGCTTGCTCTTGGTGGCCTAGAGATGAGGGGATCTTTGGGGGTTCTCCCCTATCCCCTTCTGTTTAGATATGACATGCAGCCTTTTCTCCTTCTTTACTCCTAGACCATGCTGGGCTCAGAAAACTGGGGCTTTGCAACTATCTGAGGCCATCTTCGGAGATAGGACATAGGATTTCCCAAACACACCCAGAGTTGTGTTCTTCCCTCTTTGGACTTAGCCCGACATGTGGGCTCTATGTTGGGCTCAATGTTCTCTCTGACTGTCCTGACTCAAGAATCTTTATCTAGCCTAGAGCTGGGCAGTGTGGTTTTTCATTTGTTCTTTCCAAATCGTCTGTTTACAGTAAAACCTTTCTGCCCTGAAACCTTTGAAACTCAAAATGTCTTTTATTTTTTTTTAAATGAATGCCTCTGCCAAGAGTTTTGAAAACCTTATTTCCTTGATGTCATTCTTTCCCTGAAGCAATAAGCATAAACTATCCTAGCAGCTGCCTGAGTTGGGATATTACAGAAAATATGGAAAAAGCCACTTTGGTAAACGTAAAATAACGGCTAGCTTACTAATGTCAGAAATCCATCTAAACATTTCACATGTATTCACTCACTTAATGTTCAACATAACTCTGTGAGGGAAGTACTGTAAACATGCTTGCTTTGTAGATGAGGGAATGGAGGCACAGAAGAGTGAAGTAACTTGCTGATGGTCACAGAGGTAGGAAATGACAGGTCTGGAATTCAAACCCTGGGAATAACATGGTCTGATTTACATTTTTATGCTGTTATTTTTACTGCTGAGTGAGGAGTGCATTATAGAGGAGGAAGAGTAAAAGCAGGTAAGTTGGTACAAACAGTAGAGAGTAGTGGTTGTGTGTGTGCCTGTACATACTGAGGCGCGGCATCCTGAAGGAGAAGAATTCTAGCTCATGGTTTTACGTGGACCAACTCTAATTTCTTTTTTTTTCTTTTATTTTAAAGATTTTATTCGTTTATTTGAGAGTGAGTGAGAGAGAGAGAGCGAGCGCACACAGAGGGAGAGTGAGAAGCAGACTCCCCACTAAGCAGGGAGCCCGATGCGGGACTTGATTCCAGGACCCCGAGATCATGACCTGAGCCGAAGGCAGACGCTTAACCAACTGAACCACCCAGGCGCCCCCAACTCTAATTTCTAATGACAACCAGTACATACACATTTGACAAATAGGAGACCATAATTAAAAAAAAAAAAAAGTGGGGCGCCTGGGTGGCACAGTCGTTAAGTGTCTGCCTTCGGCTCAGGGCATGATCCCGGTGCTCTGGGATCGAGCCCCACATCAGGCTCCTCCTCTAGGAGCCTGCTTCTTCCTCTCCCACTCCTCCTGCTTGTGTTCCCTCTCTCGCTGGCTGTCTCTCTCTCTGTCAAATAAATAAATAAAATCTTTAAAAAAAAAAAAGTAAGACAGCTTGTTTAGATTATTTGCAAATATTCTTTATTTTCCACAAAATTCAGGATATTTAGAATGCTAAAATGGTTCTGTAAAAATTTTCTCTTTTTCCTTTGGTGTTGCTGTGGCACTAATTATATTCTTTTTTGATATTCCTGTAGGAAACAATTGTATTGTCAGTAATTGGGGAACACTATGTGGTATCCCCAAAGAGCTTGGCATGGAGAGTGTAAGTATACTTATACTTTCTGAGAGGTAAAATAAGAAACCAATACATAATGGGTAAGAGAGTGAATTTATTCCTCAGGGTATATTCCCAAACCCAGCATCTGCCAGATGTATCAAAGACAGCATATATTTATAGAAAGCAAGAATGAACTAAAATCATTTTATAGAAACCTAATGGCCCTCAATCCTACAAGATTTGACTATATAAATGAAAAAAATTCTAAAGAAGAAATATACCAATCAGAACTGCATATGTGGAAGGAGTTTGGGTGCAGCGGGGGATATGGCCATTGCCTTGAAAACTCAGTACAGGAGTCAAAGAGATAAATTTTGTTAGTGTAGGTTGAGATACTTTTTAAGGATAGACTCCTGTGGCCTATCATGACTTTGGAGAAGTCATAAAGGCAACAGAAGAGGCCCAGGCTATGTTAGTCTAATGTCATAAAATTTTTGTGTAATATAATTAACTCTCCTCTATCTGAATCTAGACTTACCAAGCATACTTTTGAATAATTGACTAGAAGTTGGTTTCTTGTGCAAACGCTATAGTAAAAAAAGCAAACTGTTGGGAAAACTAAGGTATCCAGTCCTCTTGACAACAATATACATTATTGGATCTTAATAAATTAGCACTCTGGATTTTATCATGGCTTCCTGAGCTTTGTGTCCATGAGTTCTTTAAAGTATGGATCCAGGTTCCTAAGACAGATGCCTAGCTGAAAGAATGAAAATAAGACATTGATTCATGTTAAATGCATCAGGTTGTTCCAACCTATAAGCTGGCAGGGTTTTGGCAGAAAATAGAATATAACCCAGGTACTTCAAGCAAAGAGACTTAAAGAACTACTTGCCTGGCTGCCACTTGGGTTAAGAGAATGAACAGGAAATGGTGAGGTAACCACGGAGAATAAAATGTAAAGTCTTCCTCACTCCTAGGACCAAAGGATAAAGAAAGGAAATGGAGTTTATTAGAGTTCAGTGAAAACTAGAACCATTAAGGAGAGGTTACCCAGTGGGAGCTGTAATCATGGAGGAAAGTGACTGTCTTAAGAGGTTGGCCTCTAGAACAGAGAACGGGACAGAAATACCACGCTTCTCTCTCCTCCAGTCTTCTGATCTCTTGCTAATGAGTTCCACTGGCCTCAGTGAAGCTGGCCAGCCAGAAAGCTTAGGAGAGAGATGCCATCTGAAAGATAGTTTCTCAGGCCACAGAACAGGCAATGAGGGGCAGAAATGGATGAGGTGGGTGGGCTGGAACGTGGTGAGGGAGGCAAGGGGAGAGTAAGCAGCACAAGCTTGAGAGAGAGCCACCAAACTCAAGAAATAGCCCAGTTGGACAATAACCTCTTTGTTCTTTACAATCAGAATTTATTTTATTAGTTTCTTATATAATTTTGATAGGACAAATAAAATTTACTGTTTATTTATGTACAACTGTGATAAATCAAAATTCTTAGTTCTAACCAATTCAGCAAGGTTCTTATTCTGAGAGCAGCTCCTGGCTCTTTTGAAGTTCCAGTGTTCCAATGAATTCAAAACAGACTAATTTTCTCCCATATTTGTTGCTCTTTGAGGTACTCTAGGCAGAAGGTCAAAAAGTAAAGACTTCACACTGTACATTTGGTACAAAAACATAAACGCCCACATACAAAGATATATGTGGAATATTTAGAACAAAATATTGTGCCTTGCCCATTATAGAAATGTATTATTATTCAGTAAATGCAATGCCATGCTTGTTTAAAAGCTGGCTGGGAGAAAATCAGTTGGCCTTTCAGGCACAGAAAACATCTTTACCTGTTTGGTTTATATGGAATGTTTGAAGGTCAGTGATAATTACACCGTATCTTTAGCATTCACAGAACTTCCACTTCAGTTTTGTATCCACTTCTAAATTTCAGACTTTAAAGGGATATAGGAAAGTTTTAGACAAAGTTCGCCATCAAGACTTTCCCCGCAACCTCGTAAACAAGAAATAAAAAGAAATGACCCCCTGAAAAAAAAATTCAAACAAAAACCAAAAACACCACCTTTTAAATTTTAAGTACAAATGAAATAATGATTTAAAAGCAATTTGAGACTTAGTGCCATACAGGTTTGAGCATGTCTATTTGAAGTATTACATAAAATACTGGTTATGATTTTTATCAATAAGTAACAGATGCTGACCCTTAAGAGAAGTTTGAATGGATATTGGGAAGTTCACAGAATTTCTATGAGAATGCTAGAGAAATAGGCTTGGGAAGTAGGAATGAGGAGAGACTAGACCATCAGAGCCAGTCTTGTGAGGACACTGCTGCTGACTCTTCTGAAACCTGGACACTGTAGCTTATAAGGCCTTTCAGGACACTGGTCACAGTGGTGTCCCCGCTGCCACTGTTGCCATTTAGGAATGGAGTCTCTCCAGAGCGCCTGGGTGGCTCAGTCAGTTAAATGTCCGACTTCGGCTTCAGTGGCGGGATTGAAACCGTGTGGAGCTCCCTGCTGGGTGTCAGGGAGTCTGCTTGAGATTCTCTCTCTCCCTCTCCTTCTGCCGCTATCCACACTCCCCACTTCCCCGCACCCATGAGCTCTCACTCTCTCTCTAAAATAATAGGTAAGTTTTTAGGAAGGAGTCTCCCCTGTATCACCAGCTGCTGAATCACAGCTCCAGCCCATGTCACATGCCTGTACCCTATCTGGAGGGGATTGAAGGTCCTGAGGACCTGGCTCTTTTTGCTTTTGTAGGGAAGATACACTATGCCTCTTATTAAGATTCATAAGTTTGAGAATACCACAAACAAAGCCAGAATATGTAGATGTTGGGTAATCAAACCAGAACCAAACCAACCAACCAAACAAACCTCAATCTTGGTTAATATAGATGCAAAGATTCTAGTATTATCTCTATTAAAGCAGGATATGTTTGGAGGGGTTTCAAGATGTAGCATAAAATTTTAGACCAGACCAAAGGAAAAGTTATCTGATTAACAAATGTTAAACATGAATTACTGAGGTGATTTTGGTGTCTCTTTTTCAGAGATCTTTTAAAATAGGATTCTCAGTTAATTGGAGAGATGTAAATTTTTGTTCCATATTATCACTGAGTTTGCAATATTTGATTCAACTGGTAACTTATTTTGAAGGTTGTATTATTAAATGAGGGTAGAAATTGTTAAGCATAAAGAAGACAAAAACTTAATAAAACTTGATAAATGGAAAAAAGTCAGAGCAGGATCTGATGAATCATGTAAGCTCATGCTTTAAGTCTCTTAGCAAAAACATCTGAAAGTTTCACATGACATAGAATTATCATGAATCCAATGGGTGTTTTAAAAATGTAAATGTATTTCTCCAAAAATAGATAAACAAAGACGCCATTATATCATAGCACTTTAATTTGAATTTACTCTGAAATTAGTTTCAAGGTGACCTATCTCTTTTTCCATTCTTAAAAGAAATCGAGAATGACAAAGTCAGGGTCCTGGTATGGAATTTTTCTAAGTATTTCTTAAAAAAAGATGAATTTTAGATGAATTATACAGGTGTTTATTAAATACCTTTCACATTGAAAGGCTGGCATCACATGTAAAAGATGAATATGACGCCATTTCTGTTTGGAAATGGTTTTACTCCAGTGGAGTAAGAGGCATATGACTGGTACAAAGCAGAAGTCCTGAGTGCTAATAAGAAAAGTTCCAAAGAATGGGAGGCTAGAGAAGGCAAGGATTCATTCTGCTGTGGGGGCTCAGAAGATGTTGCTTTTTGAACTAGACTTTGAAGATAATTATGATTGGAAGAGAGGAGAAATTTCACATAAGATGATGAGACTGAATTTTCAAAGATAAGATGAATGTAAGTGCTTGACTTATTCAGAAAACAGCAGGTAAAGCTGCAGAGAAAGAATATAGGGTTTGTGGAAGAATGTATTTGAAGGACTAGAAAGATGGGTGGGAGCTTATATGTGATGGTAAAGAATTTGGCTTTTGGCTGTACTATCTGCAACTCTCCTTGGGCACACATTGCTCCTTGCCTTCGTCAAGAAAAATCTCCATTTTACTACTCGCTGCCATGTACCCCAAGGGTGGAATTAGTCTAAGTCAGTCACAATAATTTTTTCTCCTTTGGCAGCAATTGTTTTAGGCATGGGAGTGGGATAAAACCTCAGTCAGTAAGATGTAACTGGATGTATACTGGGGGCCTTCTGGAAAAGGGATCCAAGATACCATGTTGGCCCTTTTGGACTTTGGACATTGTCAGGAAAGGTGTTGTTTGGAAAAGTGGCAATTAATGTGGATCCATGAGTAGAACAGAGGTCTTTGTAGAGTCCTCTGTACAGTTAGTTACTGAAGTAGCCCACCTTGGAACCAACTACTTGGGCATTTACGAGATATGAGGAATTTTACTTCTTGCTTATGGCATTTTTCTCTTGATATTTCATTATTTGTAGTGAAAGCATTGGAGTGATATATTTCTTCTGCTATGACCCAATACTGCATTTTCTTTGGGACCATCAGAATTAAATGTTTACTTTTTTATCTGTCATTCTATGTAGAAAGCTTTTTCTTACTTATCAGAATTACTTTTGTAATTAATACTTTTTTCTTTAGAAAGAAGTTTACTCTCTGAAGTTCTGTTAAATATTTATTCATATGTTATATTCAAGGGGAGAACAGATCATTATGGAAAGAGGTCTAGTAGTTAAAAGTGTTCAAATATATTCATATGGTAGAGTCTGCTTGTATTGTTCATGAGAGAATATTAACTTTCCTGTAGAAGCATGTGGATACCGGTACTTTCTGCATTACTTGGGAGAACGGCAGCATGTTTGTTAGCCTTCTATTTGAAGAAAGCAAATAAACATTCAGCAAAGTTTTCATGAAAGAGATTATTCTTTTCACTCTGGGGAGCCCTTGAAGATCTGTGCTGTGGATCAGAAAACTGAACCAGGCAGCAAGCGCTCCTTTGGAACCTAAATTTGCTTGTTGAGATTCTGCCAGCTCAGGCTTTATTCTTTTTTCCTTACTCCCGATGATTCTTTTATTCCGTTGTTTGGAGCAGGCACTACTAGAATTTTATCTGTTCTGATCTTCCCACTCAGTGCCAGATCTTCTCCTCTGATCAGTGTGTTAATTTATAATTAGAGTTGTCCTGTGTAACTTGAACATGCCTTTATCTGATCAGGTGAAGCATGGAATTCGATTTACAAGGCACAGTCTCCTTCGCTTCCATGGTTATTTAAAGCTAAGGGTGTGGTAAACTAACTGGGGTCCAAACTCAGTTGGAACCCAGAACTTCAGATGCAGTAATGTATTTATTCAATCTTTAACTTCATGAATTTCTGAATGCCTAATTTTCCAGCTTCCTCAAATAATGGGTATTATTTTAAATACCTTATTTTAATTTCTTCATATAAGGATAAAAACATAGGGGCTGAGTTGTATTTTGAAGCCATTATTTATGCAAGACTTCTCATAAAGCATTTAAAAAAAATTTTAATACTCTTTTTCTCCTATTATGAACATGATTCATATCTATTTAAAAATTTGGAAAATACTGAGATAATGCAAAAAAAGAAAGTTTTTCCAAATCATATCATCCAGTGTAAATTGCTCTTGATCAATGAGATAGTCTATCAATTTTTTTCTACATGTGTGTTTATGAGTGTGCATATGATGTCCGTGTGTACACACACACACATATATACCTATCTTATATGTAGATAGATTCGGACTGGAATTTATTGTACTCACTGGTTTTTGAGGTAATTTTTTATGTTAATATAATTTTAAACTCACATACAATTTGTAACATTAGTACAAAAAGCTCTAGTACACTCTTGACTCAGATTCAATAATTGTTCACATTTTCCCCACTGTGATCAGAATTTTATAACTTGCTCTTTTACTTAGCAAATATAACACATTTTCTGGCATTTACTAAATATGATTATATTCTGTCATTCTAATGATAACGTGGTTGAAGTTGATAATAATGATAGTGATTGTTGAATGCTTATTGGATACTTTCATGTGCTGGGCACTGTTCTAAGTACTTTACATGTATTATCTTACTGAATCCTTAAATACGTCTGGAAGGTATACATTATTATTACCCCTCTAGAATGGGTATTAATACCTCTAAAATTGTCACATTATTATGTTAAAGAACATAAGACAGAGCACAAAGAAATGAAGCAACACAAAACTGGTAGATGAAAAAGCAAGGAGTCGGGTAAGGAAAAATCCCAACCCTTATAACCGAGTTGCTGAGAGTAGACTATGATACTCAGTGTGTTCAAACAAGACAGTTTCTCACTTTTGGCACAGCAAACAGTAGGATCATTCACATGGTATTGTCAGTTCTCCTGACCCTACATCTTACGGGGTGATTTAATGGCCTGGATGATAGCTATGTCACAGTAATTTGCACTGTATCTCAGGAACCCAGGGCTAAGGACTCAGCACCTTTTGTAGCAAGCAATAAATAAGCATCTCTTGAGCAGTCTCATAGTAGTCATGCTGTGGTTGCCTTGACCTACTTAATTGCTTATGTATCTATCTGTTGAAACAATATCAGGTCAGAGGAGGTTAGACCTTGTCGCTGGGCACACTGAGCGAGGATGTGCAGTGATACTCAGGGCCCATGACCAACTGCCTTTCCCAGCTGATTTGTAATTGGAGAAATTGATTACAAATCCACATATTGATTATATTGTGATATCTTCTGTATCATTTTATACATTTATTATAGATTATTTGATTAACACCATGGTTTGGGCCATAAAAGGTGTTTCCTTCTTTTTTTTTTATTACCAGGGAAGCAAAGTTTTGATAAATATCTTCACACAAATATTGGCTCACATCTCTGGTGATCTACTTTGAGTAAATGTCTTGAACTAGAATGATTGTTATCAAAGACAATGCATATTTTAAAGGTTTTTTTTTTTTTTTCATATTGCCAAATTGTACCCCTGAAATGTTGCATTGGTCAGTTCTTCCAGAAACTTTACCTACAAATAATAACATTGTCTCTTCCTTTCTAGTATTTATCCTCAGTATATCAAACAGTCTTTTTTTATCTTACTGAATTGGTTAGAAAATCCAGAGCAATGTTATTGGACATATTTATCTAAGCAAAGATCCATTTCTAATGGAAATTTTATGTTTTTAAGTCATTTATTGCCTATCCAGACAGCAAACCTTGTTAAAAACCAAATTTATTTGCTCACCTGTTTTGTCTCTTCTAAGAATCAGAACATTGATGAATACATGGAGATGTTGTTAAAGTCAGTATTTTATAAAACAATAAAAAGAATATTCTCTATCCCGTGCAAAAAGAGCTATATGTAGTGGTGCTGGGCTGTAAACTTGTTTAATTTATATGCTACACTTATGGATTCTCAGCAGTGGTGCTATCATCAACTTTCATTTTTGTTTCATAATGAAATTGCTAAAAATCATCAGACAGTGTGAACAAAAGAGTGCTTTGTTCATGTTTAATTTTCATGTTTCTTCCCGGTTCTGCTGACCGTCTTCTGTGCCCCATCCTTTCTCGTTCCACAATATTTTAGTCCTATGTCAGTCTGCTCCAGGATGTTATGCTGCAAATGCAATTTGCATAAGATTTCTTCGCCTGTGTCTTTGCTCAGCATTCATTTGAATTTGAGTTTTTATCACTGCCTTACCAAGGAGCTTTTATTTCTTTCCAAAATACTCTGCAGAATGCTTGCTCTTGATTACTTACTCCCTGGGAACAGCTTTGCTCTCTGTGAGGCACCGAAGTTCTGACTGTCTTCTCTCATTACTCCATGCTTTTGCTGCTGCTGGCCTTTTGTATTTTGAACCCCCTGTGGCCAATGGCTGCCATGAGAAGGTCAAATCTGTAATGTGACTAAAATGACTGATGGAGTAGCAACCTGAGAAGGTATGGATCAGTCCCTCCACGAGATGGCACTGAAAATGTTTCTCTGCTTCTAGCCTTTATCTTGACAAAAATTTAAAAGTTTAACACTGTCAGAGATAAAATAGAATTGAATAAATAGTATAGTTTATTTAATGTGACTTTGTTTGTGACTCATCACAATGTGATATCAAAATTTCCTTCTTCTGAAATACCCCTGGGACCCAAGAGAAAGCTTGGTGTAACCTGAGGAAGAGGGTTCCACCAGTTCATCTTATGGGGTATCAAGCCTGCTGACTGATTTCTAATTCTGGCCACCCCAGGTTCTGCCCACCCATGCAGATGTCTTTCAGAAATACTCTGAAGGGCGTATTGGTCGTATCCCCGCAGGGTTCTGTCCATATTCTGCAGGAATCTAGTCTGGTTGTGTCAGCATCCTTGGTAGTTACATCTAAAACAAAAACAAAAAACAAGAACAACTTGGTGTTGAATTTCCTATCTTGGTTTCAGTCATTACGTTGTGTTGGTCAGGTTGAGAGGTTTTGTTTTGTTGCTGGAATTAACATTCTTGTAGACTTTGGTGAAATTCTTATTGATATTGTTTGGATTGGGGGAGCTCTGTTTGCAGTACACCAAGCCAGAGAACTTGATACATCATGGTGCTCTCTGGATTTGCTTGGCTGCACTGTTGCAGCTGGGTTTATCATTCTTATCAACATCCCTTCCTGGGATTATGGGACTCCATACTTACCTGCTACTGGCCTTAGTCTTAAGGCCTAGAAGAAAAACAGTGGCCAGCAGGGCACATTTCTTTAATCTACTCAAGTGCTTCCCAAGGCATGAAATCCAGTTTAGCTTGTAATGTAATTTGCTTGTTAGGTTGGAGCTAGAGTATGGCACATAGTGGGTGAATTGTTTGAGGGGGGCCCATGGATAATGATCCCATTCTAACTCTCCAGCTAATTGCACATATTACCTTTTTGAATGTTAGGATGTTATACCCCTTCCCCCCAATCAGGACATCAACCTAACTTACAGATATATGATTATTCAAATAATTTGGATGCTACATTTTGGCAAGGCACATCATTTCTTGATCTGGAACACAGCAATCTGAAGGTGCTGGCTCCATTTTCTTCTCTGTCTCTACACAGGAAATTCTTTTCTCAAATCTGCCTCTCCTGCTGTATGTTTTACAAGTTGTAATATGCATAGTCTGATGTCTTTAAATTGACTATGACATTCTTTAAAGCCTCACTTTTTGTGGAAATACAATCTGAATTGTCAGGGATAGCCGATGATAGCTGAACTATTTTGTTACTGCCAAACAGAAACTGCTGGTTTCCTATTTGTTGGGAGAGGAATCATCATTGCCCCTCAACCTGTACTCCATTTTATCTGGTTTTGCATTATTTTTTTAAAATGTAGAGTTGTTAATTGTAACTTCATTTCTCATACTAATTTGTGTTGTTTTTAAGACTATTTTGGCTGCAAATAAGTGAAACCCATCCAAAACAGCGTAAATAAAAGAGAAGTTATTAAATGTACCCAGATATCTCGTGGAAGCCTACGGCAGGAAGTATATTGGGTTTCAGAAGGAAAATAACAAGCCATCCTCTTCATTTCAACTAAGTTGATCTTCCATCTCTGTGTATCGTTTTATTCATTTCCCTCTATAGTCCAGGATTTAGCCACAAGGCCCGTTCTGGCATGATGTGTATTCAGCCACCGTGTCTGTGTTGCAGTCCCAGCCCACAGATGATGAGGATCTGACTGGTCTAACTGGGTTAATTCTGCATTCACGTGCAGTCAGCTCTGGCTGTGAAATAGGGCCACGTAGGACAAAGAGAGCTGTATAGCCATAAAGACCCAGGGGGGCAGAATATAGAATGGGGGATCATGGTCTTGTAGACATCCAAAAGGTAATTAATTGATTACAGCTCCGATGGGGTAGAAAGTTGGATGCCATGTGGCAGCATTAAATGTTGTGTCAGCTGAAGAATCTCCGAGAGTTTGATAATATTATCTCTATTGCTGTATAAGCTACACCTGGTTTCAAGGGTAACTTCAAACTTCGAACTCAAAATAGCATCATTATTTCATTTTTATTCTCTAATGTCCGCATACTATCCACATGTGTTTAGCTTTAGTTCAGTATTTAAGCTGATTTTTAAGCACAGCTCCATTTAGCTTTCTCTCTTGGGTTCTTTATTCTGTTTCATTCTTTCTTGGCTGGATTTCACTTGGCCAGCAGTTTTGCACATGAAGCCCATGGGTGATGTAATCTCTGAAGACCTGTCTACGTGAAAATGTCCATTTTCTGTATAGGTGAAGAATAACGTGGCCAGACATAGAGCCTTTGGGTCCTATCATCTTTTCCTCAGAACGCTGGAGACCGTGCTTCACTTTCCACCTGGCTAGGGTGCTGCTGCGGAGATCTGAGGCAGTCTGTTTATTTCCGCCTTACTTTGGCCGTGCTTTATCTAGCTGAAGATCTGTAGGATTCTTTCCTTGTAATGAAAGTTCAATAACTTCACCAGGGTATATCTGGGGATCGATCATTTTGTGCCAGTTTTTTCCCTAGGATATGATGTGCTCATATTTCAGGGAGATTCTCTTGTAAAACACCTTTGATAATTTTCATTTGATGCATTCCTTTTTTTTTTTCTCCCCAAAAATAACAAATATGCGTATTTCGGGTCCCCTTTCATGTCATTTTCCACAAAAAGACAGTCTCTCCCCCCCCAATCTTTGTTATTTTCCATTTTATTCAATTGTATTTCCTCTCGCCAACCCATAATTTTGCTTCCTGGATTTCAGTCATGTTATATGAAGCTGATGAAAACCTGGCTTTCTTCTGGGTGCTGCTTCTGCAGTGCTCTTTCCTTTTTTTACCAAACGCTACCAGTTTATTCTTAATTTTTTCCCATCTTCTTGTAATTTCATCTTTGGAACTTTATATCTCTTCCTTGTACCTTGTCCCTCTGTTATCACTTAGTTGACACTGCAAAACACGGAGAAATTTTGTGATTTAGTTTCTCATGTACCTTTTATTCCCTTATCTATTCTTAGCTTTCTTTTGGTTGCTTTTTTGAATATTACTCCTGTTTAAATGGGATCAGGTTGTTTGTTTGTTTGTTTGTTTGTTTGTGTTTTGTTTTGTGTGGTGACTGAGCTGATGCCCTTCAAAGTGTTGGTTCAGGGTTTATGTCCTAAACATGTTCTTACCAAAGTTGCTGTTTACTTTGCCTTAGATATGCATCTGCTTTCAATTTTTTTTTTCTTTTTCTTGATGTGTGTGAAATTGGTGGTTTGTTAGTAATACTCATTGAATCTCTAACTTTCTAACTTGAAATCTGGTTGTTTCTGCTTCCTTGTGTCTTCCTCCTATTCTTCATATTGGACTGGACTTCAGGACTGAACTTCACACTGAACTGTTCTTGGCTGGCCCTCTTATATCCCCAAGTATTTTTTTTTTAAGATTTTATCCATTTATTCATTCGACAGAGATAGAGACAGCCAGCGAGAGAGGGAACACAAGCAGGGGGAGTGGGAGAGGAAGAAGCAGGCTCATAGCAGAGGAGCCTGATGTGGGGCTCGATCCCATAACGCTGGGATCACGCCCTGAGCCGAAGGCAGACGCTTAACCGCTGTGCCACCCAGGCGCCCCCATCCCTAAGTATTTTTATCTTGATCAACAATGGGATAGGCCCTGGAAGCCTGTGACACTGACTTTTCTCCTTTAAAATTTTCAAAATTCAACTCTATTGAGGCATAATTCACATATAATAAAATGCACATATTTTAAGTGAAAAAGAGTGAGGTGGGAGCAAAAGCCTTCAATAATGAAGAAGGGTGACATGGAGGTGCATAGATTAATACAATGAAGAGAAGTCGTGGGTGGCTATTGCATCAAAGGAATTGCAGTTTAAGGGGAGAGTGGAGAAATGGTTTGGAAGCAATAATGGGGAGCAGGGAGAAGGGCTAACCCCCTTCCAGGCATTCAGGTACATGGGAGATTAGACATGAAGTTCCTTGACTCGTGAGGTGGGGTTCACAGGGGAGGGCTACATTTCAGCTAAAATAGGATTATGAAGAGGCATGAGTCCCCACTGATTATAGAGCAGTCCTATTCTCTTGTACCCTTAGATTGTTTTTGGCTTCTTAATTTAATATTCATCAAGGTAAAACTTGCAGATATTTTGAGAAGTAAAAAAAGCACTGTAAGACTTAGAGCAGATATAATCATCCATTTTCCCACCCTTTTTCATCCTGAGATTCTGTTTCCAAGAAGCAAGAGTTTCTTTTGCTATTTACTTTTAAATTTTGAAATAACATGCTTCTATTGTAGGTTCATAATTATTTTTTATTTACAGATATTTTTCCTGACTTTTTGTACAACTTCCTCTCACACACATCTCCACATGCGCCATATTCCTGATGGAATTATATGAAAATTTTGGGGTTAATATGCTCTGCATATTGTAATGGCTATATAAACGTTATTTGGCTGGGTATATAGTATAGTAAAATTTCTTTTGCTTTCTTGTGAAATTGTCTAAAATTAAGTCTTACATCATTTTAAATTTTGTTAATTTTTAATGTCCAATTAACGATCCATTCATAAACTTTCCACTATAACTGTAAAACTTCCAATACATTCAAACCTATAAATAATGTATCAGTTTTATTCTTTTCTTGAAGGTTTTCCATCTTGGAACCTTCTCTCCTTGTACTCCAGTCAAAACAGCATGCAGCACAGCTGTCCTCCTAGAATTTTTCCTTTGCCTCTTTCCTCTATTGGATTCCCTGAATGCTTCATCCTCCACTTTCTGTCAGATTGGTTTACTTTCTAATTTTGGTGGTACTCACATCCTCCAGTGGTTTATTAAAAGACAGTGTATTGGATTAAAATTTTGAGAGCTCGTATATTTGAAAATGTCTTTGTAATTCCCTGAAACTTGATTGATAATCTGACTGGGTATAGAATACTGGATTGGAAATAATTTAGCCTCAGAATTTTAAAGACTTTATTATGTTTAAGGTTCCAAATTAGCCATTGAGAAGGTAGAAGTTAGGTGACTTTTGGATTCCCAGTCTTTGCATTTAAATTTTTTTCTTCACTGCTTTTAAAAGCTTCTGTTCATTTCTGGAATTCTCAAAATTTTGATGTTGTTACTTAGCGAGGTCAGTAGTCATCAGTTTTGCTTGGCATTCAGTGGTCTCTTTTAATCCAGTTGTTCATGTACTTCAGGTCTGGAAAAACTGTTTGTATTAATTATTTGAGAACATTCACCCTACACATTTTCTTTTCTCAGGCTGGAATTCCTTTTAATTTGATGTTGAATATTGTAGACTGCCACAGATGTTCTTATCTCTTTTATTTCCATTACATACCTTAAAAAAAACCTTTTGAGATATTTTAACTTTACTCAATTAAAATTATTACTGTAATCATATTTTTAATGTCTAAGTAATCTTATTTTCTGGAAGGTTTCTTTTTAAATAGCAATACTTTTAAATAGATGCTATATATGTTAATTACATTGTATTTGAAATGTATTAGTTAATAGATGCAATATATGTATAAGTATCTGTATGCATATGTAAATTATAAATTATATTAAATATGTACAAAATATTACAAATTGTAATATATTTGAAGTTTTCTTTTGATCTCAGCACAGTCTCTGTTGTCTCTGGTTACTTGTTTGTTTTGATACCTACATTTAATGATATAGTCTTTCCATGATTGACATGTGATTCTTAGGGTTTTTTTGTTTTGTTTTGTTTTGTTTTGTTTAATATTTCAGGTTGCAACCCTAAAATTCTGACTGCAAAGTCTGTGGCAGGGGCAATACTTGTTGACTACTGGATCATTGATCAGTCAGGGATTGGTCATTTCATTAAGGGATCCACAATAATCAAAATCTATTGACCTTTTCTTTCATCCTAGTCAGTTTCTTCTAAGGGAATATCCTCAATTTTAACCCTGGAGATATAAACCAGGAGATATAAACCAAGGATCCCCAGTGGATATTACCCTGCATACAAAATCTTTTGCTCCTTTTCCTTAATGGGTTCTAGCACCTTTTCTTTAGCTATGGCTGGTGTCTTGAGTCAAGAGGCATTCAGCTCAGTAAATGAGTAAATGGCCAACCTTCCCCAGCTGAAGAATTGCTTGGCTGTTCCCAAGTGATCTAGGGGTCACCCTATAAAGATCTTCAACTGAAACTTCTGAAACTAGACAGTATTTCTGCTTTCAGTGTAACTCTAATTCTTGAACTGTTGGTACCTCTAAATCTTGAGACTTTCTAGGATCCTAAGATGTGCATTTCTAATTTCTTGGCTTCCATACTCTTGAGCTCCTAAGTAACATCTTTCTCTGTTTTGTGCAGGTAGTCACTGATGAGCTATTAGCCCTCCTGCTTCAAAAATGTTGTTGAATTTCTTGTTTTCTGAGATATACTCTCTCATTTCCACTGTCTTTGTATATTAGGGTCTTATTAATTCCTTCATTTTAACAGTAGTAGGGTTTTAAGAGGGGTTGTTAATAAATGCATATATTCAATCTATAGTGTTTTACTAGAAATTCTTATAGCCACATTAAAGACCTCAATCTTTTTTTAATAAAAAGAGAGAACTTTTCAGGGTCTGTGTGAAGTGGATTAGAGATAGTTTTCAAGTACTTCGTGTTGTGAGAATGATAGGTATGGTTAATCCTGCTGAGAATCAAGTATGTTTCTATTAAATCTTATAGTTTCAAAAATGAAACTTAGAAGCAAAAGCTTTCTTTGGTAATGAAAAACTATATATTATTAACTAAACTACTAGGAGTTTTCCCAGAATGCTGATTCAGTAAATTCTTTCCATGTTCTTGGCTTGAAATGCTGCAGGAGGGAAAAAGGATAATGGTACAAACAGAATAGTATTAAGTTCAGATGTGTTTATACAGAGAAAGGATTATTCTTGTCAACCTTAAATTTTTGGACTACATTTAAACTCTTTATTATTTTGTGTTTTTCCCATTTTTTGGTTATTTCTCTTTACACACTAACACTGAAGTAAACAATTGAACAAATGTGTAAATAATTAAGTCTTATTTTTGTATTAGCTGTTGGAAGGACTTTCTAGGGTTCTGCTAGTCCTAGGTAGCTTTTCAGGAAAAAACTCAGATTTGTTGACTTTTATTTGGTGGTTATCTATTAAGATTTTACATTGCTATTTTGCCATCCCAAAGGTTCCTTTTTGTTTTGCTTTTGGTAAGTGTATACTTTAATGATGATTTTAATTCCAAATTTCTTTGGTGCTTGTAATATGTGCCATCGCAAATATTTTTTCACATTTATTTAAGAATGAGAAAAAACCTCCATTAAATATTTATATTTAATGAATGACGTAAGATACTTCAATATTTCATAACTATTTGAATGTAAAAATTGTCCTGCAGTCTATGAAATATGCAATTTATGTGGATATTAACTACCTATGTATGTATAATAATTTCTGGTGTCAAAAAGTAAAAGAATATTATAAGCAAAATGATTAAGTGTTGGTTATCATGAAGTCTGTAAATGTTTTCAAAATAATTTAAGTAATAGAATTTATTATAAATTTGTTGCTTTATATTAAGAGTCAGGATTGCTATTTAATGTTTTATTCTCTATGCTATTGATAGGCTATGATTTAGGACAATGAATAGAAAATAATATGAGTTTTTTTTCTAAGATTCATAAATCTTGGAATAGAAATTACAGATATTCTACCTTTTTAAATTACTTATTTTTTCCTAAAAAGACTGATACTTCTTTGTATGCATGTAGCTTTTTTCTAACAGAGATTACAGAAACTTTCTTGGTAATTTAATTCTAAAATAAAATTAATTTGGCATCTACAAAATGCTATACTCTAATGTTGCTTTTCACTTTTAAAGAAATTTCACATACATTGCATCATCAGCATTTGTTATAGCATATATAGTTACATCTGTGCTTTAAATATTTATTTATACTTTTATATTAGTTTTTCTGATTCTTTTTCGTTCTTTTTTTTTTTTTTAATAATTGAAGCTTAAAAGCTATGATTTCTTTCTCCCTTCCCTTCAAGTTACATGCAGTAAAGGCATGATTTTTCCTAAATGCTTATTTCTTTTCACATGTTTTGTCAGGGGAGATAAGAAAGTGGGATGCATATTAGTTAATGTGATACTTTCCCTTCTAAAATTGTATCAATTGTACCACGTCACGTCATAGTGCAATTTGCAAATATTAGATCCAAGGATACAGTATTGAAAGCAGCCGGGGGAAGAAAATCCTTATGTACAGGGCTAAAAATATCAGAATAACATCAGACCTGTCTACAGAGACCTGGCAGGCTAGGAAGGGTTGGCCGGGTATTTCCAAAGCTCTATCTGAGAAGAACATGCAGCCAAGGATCCTTTATCCAGCAAGGCTGTCATTCAGAATTGATGGAGAGATAAGGACCTTCCAGGATTGGCAGAAACTGACCGAATTCATAACCACCAAACCAACCCTACATGAGATATTAAGGGGGATTCTATAAAAGTAAAAAGGCCCCAAGAGTGATAACAGAACAGAAATTTACAATCTATAGCAACAAAGACTTCACAGGCAACATGACATCATTAAAATCATATCTCTCAATAATCACTCTCAATGTGAATGGCCTAAATGCTCCCATAAATGCCACAGGGTTGCAGATTGGATAAAAAGACATGACCCGTCCATTTGCTGTCTACAAGAGACTCATTTTGAACGTAAAGATATATCCAAACTGAAAGTGAAGGGATGGAAAACCATTTTTCATGCCAATGGACTCAAAAGAAAGCTGGGGTAGCAATTCTCATATCAGACAGATTAGATTTTAAACTAAAGACTGTTGTTAGAGATACAGAAGGATACTGTATTATTCTTAAAGGATGTATCCAACAAGTGGATATGACAATTATAAATATCTATGCCCCCAACAGGGGAGCAGCAAGATACACAAGCCAACTCTTAACGAGAATAAAGAGACATATAGATAATAATACGTTAATAGTAGGGGACCTCAACACTCCACTATCAGCAATGACAGTTCACCTAAGCAGAAAATCAACAAAGAAACAAGAGCTTTGAATGACATAATTTCTAAAACAGATTTCACCTTTGAAGCATTCCTTTTACAATAAAATATAATAAATATTTTATAGACATGTGTAAAGCAATCTGAGTGCATAATCCCTACAAAATAGAATTTTGTAGATTTCTTGCCACTTTTATAGTTTTCTTCCATATCTAATTTCATAACACTTTTATGTTAGTAACTCACCTTTATTAAGCTTTCCCCCCAAAAAATCAGTTTACTTTTCATAGAAATAGCTATATTTAGTACTTAACATTTCTTCAATTTGTGTAATAATCAGAATAAAATGAAAAAGTGGTGTAAACTTATTTGGGTGAAAACACAACTGACTCTTGGAAACTAGTGGAAACAGAAGATAGCCCAAAGAAAGTAGCTGGGCATCTTTGAGTATTTAGTGTGCCATAGTCGTCATTTGCTATATGTTACTAAGTAAATGGAGAGCATTGGCTAATCTGATGAGTCAGTTACGTAAAGGTCAATTAAGAGATCTACTGCTAGAGTAGACCTCTGAGCTAAGAGTGAAGAAGTGATGGAACCAGAAAAACCCAGTGATACGTTTTTCCCGAAGTCAGGGTAATTTCTTTCATGAATCTTGAATAGATTTAAAACTTTTGACTTTTGCTTAAATAAATTATGGTATGTGCATACTGTGGACCACTGTTTATAAAATAGCACTATGCATCATGAAGCCAAGTAAGTCCGTGAGCTATAATTAAGTATGCACGTATGTTTATATGAGTTAGTTTAACTGCTTGGGAGTGGAATTACAGTGGGTATGGGAGGAGATTTACTCTTTATACACTTGCAGTAGTTTGTGCTTATGTTATAGTCAGTATTGCTTTTGCAATGCTAAAGAAAAGAAAATATAAAAAGGAAGGTCTCTATGGCTCTTGGGGATTTATCTTCCCTTTTGTGATATGTTTTAATTCCCTCCCCCAACCCCATCATTGATGCAACAGTTAAAGAATCCTTAATATTGTTTAGTTTAGATCATCCAATGGAAGCAAGGTAATGGAGCGCCTAGGGAGCAGAATTCCATGCTACAAATGTCCTCTTTGGTCAAATGGAAGTAATAGTACTTTCCACCAACAGTTGTTAAGAGGATTAAATGAGGAAACGTATGGAAAGTGCTAGAATTCTGTCTTGCACACAGTAAGCACTGTATATGAATAGTGTTGTCGTTGTCGCTGTCACAGTGTCTAGCCAACCCCGTACAGATAGAAGTTCTGCCTCCGATTCCATCTTGACATATCTGGGCCTTGAGAGTAGAAAGAGTATGAACTCTGAGATCAGACAGATCTGGTTGTGAATTCAGGCTTCATCTCTTACAGGTATGTGCTTTTGTGAAAGCTATTTTAATTCTCTGTGCTTCAATTTTTATTCCATGAAATGGTTATTATAATAATTACCACCCAGAGGTTTGTGACTATGAAATGATTTTAAGGGCTACGAAGCCCTTCATCCGTGGCAGGCGGCACACAGTCCTCAGTGATGCCGCCTTCCTCCTTTTATTCTTATGCTCCTCCTTTCTCTCCAGGCCTCCTTCCTTTTGTCTTCATGACTGAACCATCTTCTTTCCCTCACTTCTTTCTTTTTTATTATCAAAAGGGGTCTGTATGCTCTTTCTGAGCATTTTATTTGTGTGATAAGCCCTACACAGAGACATACCAGAGATTGGTATGGTATTTCAAAATGATAGATCTAATTGTGATATTTATTATCAAATTTTATCATACAATTTGGGCTTCTACCTAGAGAGAATAAACATTAATAGCAATCTCAGTTTGTGCTTTCCTGATCTTCGTAGATGCAGAACTGGAGTGCAACTTTAATTATTCATTTCTACTCTGATGGTTCCATTCATTTTTTATGATTTTTGGGAACCATTTAAGACAGCTACTTCACTTCTCTCCAAATGGGACTCCTTTTGTTGTTATACCACTGACAACCTTCAAATGAGTAACATACCTTAGTGTACTTTTTACCTTGTAAAAGTGCCTGGAATTCTAGAAAACATTCGAAGAGATATTTTTTTTCATCTTTCCTGTAATAAACAAGCTCTCTTTGAAAAAGGTAACCTGAAAGAGGAAGTTAGGGAAAATTAGTTGTAATTGATTGAACCTCAAGTTGGTATAATTTATCAATACATTTAAACTGAATATTTCTACATTTTTTATTGCTGGAGATAAAGAGTCCTCTCTGTGTTGTGTACATGGCACGTAAGACTGATAATATCATATACACAAAGTACTTGTATCTATTATTTTGTATTTTAAAGGCCTACTTTATTTTTTTTTAAAGATTTTATTTATTTGTCAGAGAGAGAGAGAGAGAGCACAAGCAGGGGGAGTGGCAGACAGAGGGAGAAGCAGGCCCCCTGCTGAGCAAGGCATCTGATGCAGGACTCGATTCCAGGACCCTGGCATCATGACCTCAGCTGAAGGCAGATGCTTAACCGATTGAGCCACCCAGGCGTCCCCTACTTTAAGTTTAATGTTACATGCAGCGTTGGATTCCAGTTTTGCCTTGCTGAGGGATTATACTGTTGTTGGGGGCTCTCTTTAATAAAAGGAATACAGAACTTAAAATACAAAGTTAGATGCGAATGTGAACGTTCACATGGGATAGGGAAAATAAAACAGCTTAAAATTTTTTAAAGTTTAAAAATATTTGTAGAATATTTTACAAATATTCTAGAATTCTACAACTATTTAAAAATATTTCTACAAATATTCTACAAATATTTAAAATTCCAGAAAATAACTCACTTTATTTATTAATTAACTGCCTCACAAAACTCTATAATACCATTCCCCATAAAGTTAGTTGAATGTTTTTTGAGTACCTCATTATATGACAAATGATTTTGTAATATTCTCTGTAGAGACTGCAGAAAGATAATTTAGCTTTTTGCTACCATGGCTGATTAAAACTTGTTTCTTAGCATTAGTAGTTGGGCTGTAGTCAATATGAGATTTTACAGTGGGCTATACTTACTGTTTGTAGTACTGCTTTTGGTTTGTGCAGTACAAACAGGAATTCTAATAAATTCTATTTTGAGAGATTCCTTTAACATTTGTTGTGTTGATAATTATATATGCCAGATTACTGAGAATATTCCTGAAGGGATAGAACTTTCATTTTTGATTGCTGTCAATTAGAACTTAGTCTTCTCCTTCGAACTTATGTATTTGATAATTAGAGGAATTTTCCACATACTAACTTCTTGCTCCATACATTTCAAACCTTATTTCTTCTCTATACTTACAAATGTCCTGTGTTGGGAATTACAGGACATGTTCATATCACATTATGATCTCTGGATATACACATTAATTTCAGTGATGCAACAACTTAACCATACATAGAAAAAACTGTAACACATACATACATTGGACCAAGTAAATATATCTCTAACTCAGCTTTCCCTTAGCCAGATTTTAAAATGCCCATTGGCACTCCATAGCTACGTAACTCCAAAGGTTTTGTGATGGAGAAGAAGTCAGAGAAGGAAGAGATAGCAGTTTTCAAAACTTGAGAAAAACCAGTGATTAAATGAATACATTGCAAGAGAACCCCCTGGGGCCTTGCAAAAGCCTCATCTAAGTGAGGTGCCCTAAAGTTAAGCTCCATTAGCTTCATAGTAAATCTGCCTCTGATGACAGCAACTTCTGAGTAAAAGGCTTGCCCTAGAGGGACCCACTTTTTCCAGATCCAGATATGCCATACTTAATTTTATGTTTGGTTATGTTAACCTATTCAGCGTTTTTCTCGAAAGTTGCAAGCAAATCAAAAGGCACTGAGGTGGTGACCCAAGAACTGTTTCCTGCTTGTTAGAGCACTAATTCTGTGTAGACTATTGAAAAATGAATGACTGGCAGCATGGTAGACAACAAGGAAGATGGAGTCAAGCAAAAACGTGTACTGAGCTTAAAAAAAAAAAAATGGGAGGCCTAGTTCAAACCGTTGAAGGCAGAAAGTTGAGTGTTGCAAAGCCCAGGAATTTCCAAAAAACACTCACTGGTTGTCTAACAAGAGTTCTGTAAGTTAAAAACTGTTCACAATCGTGTTCTCAGTCTTCCATGAAAAGGAATATGGTTTTTGTTAGTCTGTCTGAGCTGAACAGATGACAAGATGTTAACTTGGAATAACTAGGTTCTCTAGGGACTAAAGTATAATTCTGAATGACAAATTATTAATTTATAGTAAAATAAAACTCTCCACAGACCCAGATTCTTCTGTTAAAAGTTTCTCTATAGACTAGCTTGAATAAGAAATCTGATTGTATGTAAACTAACGGTTGCTTGGTGAGTCTGGAATGAGAACCTGGGGTGTGTTTTAGTTCTTTCAGCCTGCCATACCAAATCCCACAGACTGAATTGCTTGTAAACAACAAATACTTATTTCTCACAGTTTTGGAGGAGGGAAGTCCAAGATCATGGCACTGGCAGATTCAGTGTCTGGTGAGAACACATTTTCTCATAGACAGCTCTCTTCTCACTGTAACCTCACCTGGAGGAAGGGGCAAAAGAGCTCTCTGGGCTCTCTTTTACAAGGGCACTAATCCCATTTACGAGGACTCTGCCTTTAAGACCTAATCACCTCCCAAAGTCCCCACCTCCTAAACCATCACCTTGGGGGTATGGATTTCAACAAATGCATTTGGGAGGGGGCAAACATTCAGGCCTTAATTGAGTGCATGTGATCATAAGCAAAGTTTCTCAGTTAATATATATTGAATCACTCTTCCCCATGTCTGTTGGTTAAATCTTGATTTTCTTTTCACATTGATAGTGCACACTTGCACATTTGTCACGTATGACACACTCTTTGTTAACTCATATGAATGCCATTATTATGAGTACAGTCCAACTCTGGCCCAACTGGGAGTTACTTTTAATCTTTCAGGTGACAGAGCATACGTTTTTTCTGTATATTTTAAAATTTTTGCAAAAGTCGTACTCGCTTATGGTTGACAAATCAGAGGGCTTACACGGTAAGTGTAGCCCACTACTACGTCACCACCATTCACAGTTCTGTCACTGGAACATTCCCTACATATCTGCAAATCATGTGTGTAGTAGAAACACTTGATTATCAGTTTTTGGATATTTTCTATTAACAACTTGCTAAGATAGATGAGGATTTAGCCCACTTATAACTAACAATCTTCCTTCCTTCCAATGTGGCTATATTATCATTTTGGTCCTAAAGTCTTATAACATTAAATAATATTCTTAGACCTTTGCCTTTTATTCTGCCAATTAGAAACATTAGTGTTTATCCCCTACTTTATAAAGTGTAGATATTTGTATCTGTAACTCTTACGTTGAGCGCTTCCCTCTTGCAGTTTCTATTTAATCTTTAACTTTTGTCAAGATTGACAACAATTGCCTACTACACATTATATGGAAGAGAAGGTTCATTAAACCCAAGACTACTAATATTTGCATTCTGTCCAAGAACTAATTGTTAGGAAAAAACATTGATCAAGAAAGAGTTTTATAAGCAATAAGCATGGTCTTTAGAGCCTGTACCTTGCTTTGCGTGAAAACTCCAGGCAAGAAGTCCTAGAAAACGCACCATCAAGTGTGCTTAAGGGCAATTTGCATGTGCACTATGGCCTTATGATCTGAATGCAGACACTAAGGCCAGTCAGGTCCCGTCAACTCATCCTGTACGTGATAAACAGCCTTTCTATGATTCTCTATAAAATCCTCTCCCAAAGGTCCTTGGAGAACCCACGTATTCATTGACTTTTTTTGTACACTCACAGGTCTGCACGCCTATAGGAAAGCTACACAGGCACTCAATTCAGACATTGCTGGTTTCTTTGATCTTGTATATTGAAAAAACTAATGATGACACTTACATTAGTATGATTATGTAATTACATTTCATCGAGAAGGGTCCTTTTTTCATTTCTGGTTCAGTGTTTCGTTTTCCAGTTGCCCTCTTCTTTCATCATTATTTGCCTTCATTACGTAATCTTTTCTTCTCCTACCCCACTTCGTATCATGCAGCTGCATTCAACAAGAGGGTAACTATACGAATAAAGATTCTCTACTAGATGAATCATAAGAACTCTAAATTCAGCGTATTAAAAACTGAATTCATTATCTTTAATCCGGCTTTGCTTCTTCTCTGTTCCTTATCGAAAGACACGCAGTCCCAAGGCCAGAAATCCACACAGCATCCCAGTTCTTTGCTCTTATTCTCCATATCCTGTGTGTTGTGAAGTCATCTATCTGCTATGCTTTCTAAAGAACAATTGGATTAGGGCAGTTTTCTCTGTCCTCACTACTGCTATCTTGGTTTGATCTGAACTGAATTCTGAATCCTCTCACTGAGGAATTCCTGCAACAGTCCCTTAACTGCTCTGCTTGCCTCTGGTCTTATCCCATCTTCAAGCCATTTTCTCTTCCCACTCAGCATGATCTTTCTTATACTCAGATCTGATCCAATGCATTTTCTGCTTAAAAAACCTTATTGCTTTTTCTTTGCTTACATGATAATGCCCCAAATCTCCGACATGATATTCAAGGTCTTCCATTACCTAGGTTCTTCTTACCTCACCAACCTGGTATCGTAACACACCTCTCCACACCAAACTATTCCTAAGTGTCTGATATGCCAACTCCCTGTATAGCTTTAGGCTTTTGCATATTTGGTCCTGTCGCATTGGAACAAACCTTCAGTTACCTTTTCACCTGACAAACGTGTGTGTCAGGTCTCCGTTTCGATTGTAAACCCTTTCTTGAATATCCTCTTCTAGAGATTAAATATCAATCTCCTATTTCCAAAGACAATGTCCTAAGTGCTTCTCAGAATGCATATATTACACTGAAATGATCTCTTTACCTGTTTTGCTCTCTAGACTATACATTCTTCATGGAGATTGTATCTAATTCACCGTGCCTCCCTAATGCCCAAGATAGATGCCAGCATTGCCTGTTATCTATTTGCTCAGTGGATGAATGAAATCATCCAAGTCCTTTGTCATAAATTCCTGATTCAAAGTATTTTCAATGGAGCAGAAAACTATTCCATGTGACGGCCTAATTTTGCTTTAAAAGAAGTAAGTGGATTAGATGACGTCTCCAAGTTGCTTTAGGGCTATGAGAATATTTACTGCCTTTGTATATTCTGAAGCAAACACCATTACAACAGCTTTTACAAAGCCCTCCTCAAGTTACTAAGATTTACCTGTGGTTTGCAGCAATTGCCACCTAGTTAAGAAAGCTACTTTTATACACGCTTTAATTTTCTAACTGCATGAGCGTGAGAAAAGCAATTGCTGCTTGTATTTTTAAGAGTATAAATAATGATCTCTGTGGTTATTCTGGGACATATTGCACTATGATAAATTTGTTCCATTTTAATTTCAATTCAACGACTTATTTTTTTCCCCCAGAAAGCTATTTGAAATCTTATTTTGCAATCAGTTCGTTTAAAAGATACTTCCAAATGGGAAATTTGTTTTTCCAATTCTTTGATTAACCTCCTTAAACTGTTTGTTGGCATTCTCTCTGCAGGGATTTCAAAAAATCTCTAGGCCCTGTCCTGTGGCTGTGTCCCCGGGAGAGCTGTGCTCCTCTGGCGTGTTGGATTTAGAGTCCAAGCTTCAGTTCATCCAAGTCTTCCATAGTTTATATCTACTGCTAACAGAAAATTTCTTCTCCAGATATTCTGTGCTTTGTTCTGAACTTTCCCATATAGATTTGCTCTTCAGCTTGTTTTGTAATGATATGTTTAGTGTCAGAGGGAATTCGGGTGAGCTAAATTGTCCACATTTTAAAATTATTCTTTTAAATTCATATCATCAGACTAGAAGTTGGAAGAAGGCAGAGCAGCAATCCTAACAACTATGTTCTGCTCCTTCATTGGCTGTGAGACTGACTTTGTCTACTGGAACTGTCCATGCATGAGCCTCAAGGCTGGTGGCAGGAGGAAGCTGGGGCTGGATATGAGAGACCGTGCTCCTGTCCCCTCCCACACGGAACGCCAATAGCTTCACTTTTATTTATATATGTTGAGCTTCTGAGTAAAATTTCATTTGGAAAAAAAAAAGTGAATAGAGCATATTGCTACAAAATATTTTGAAAACAGGTGCTACAGATAGAATCTGAGTGAGGCTTAGGGGGTAGATACAATGCCAATCAGGCTCAAAGTAGATTTTGGTTCTATCTACTGCATGGCCTGAGTATCCAATCCATTCTGTGTACAGGCTGCTAACTAATCAACCCTTCCATTGATTATGGCTCATCACACCCAGGGTCTTCAAGGACAATTCACATTCATAATGGACCCAATGTTCCTCAGAAGCAATAACTGTCCAGTGAGTGCCTTGGAAACTTCCTCCCCACCTAGGGCTGAAGAAGCCTGGGCTCCTCATCTTGAAGAGCATCCTGAATTAAATCTTCCCTTTTTTCTGAACTCTTTTTCAAGGAGCCATACTATCCATTTTATTCTGTTTATCTTCGTAATTTAAATAATCACTAAAATTGTTAAATATTTAAAGTATGCAAGTGCATAGGAGAAGTGAGTCAGATATTGTTATTCCTATCTCCTTCCAGTGGTGCTCATATCTCCCTTGTCACTTGTGGAGAACATTGCTTGTGGTTTTTTTGACCAGAGGCCCTTGCCCATCTTCTGGAGACAGAGTAGTCTCTCCCTGGGGGAAGTGCTCTTCCCCTACTCCCTGGGTTCTGGAGAGGAGATTTTCAACACAACCCCCCTGAGCTTGGCTGTGGGTGAGTCATATGAGCAAATAGGCTAGACAAAATTCCCCTATGGGATTTATACTTTCTTTAGCAAGAAAGAAGTTATCTTTCTCCTGGAATTTACCAATGTGAGATGAGGTAAGCCTGAGTAGTAATTGCAGACTGTTCTAAGTTAGCTCAGATCTGCTCTGCTTTTGCCTATGTGATAGAAGGGCTGATTTTTATACTCTCCTGGTAATATTCTTAGGGTGGCAAGAAGTCTATCTCCTTGGCAGGGTGCCTTTAGCATGACTCTGCTCAGGAAACAGATAGTTTCTATAAAATAGAGGATTTCTATTTCTGAGAACTTAAAGATTTTAGTCTTTCCCTTTCAAAACACTGTCATCTTTTCTTGCTTCAGAAAAAGTTTGGAAACTAAAGCTAAAGTTTTATGACAGATTGCTGCTCCCACAGCTTCTGTGGTTGAGGCAAAAGCAAACAAGCATTTAACGGTTTTCACCTTTTAACTCTTTCCCGTCTCTATATGTAAAATGTCCTCTATAAAATATATATTTTCCAGAAGGCCTGGGTAGCTCAGTCGGTTGAGCATCTGCCTTCTGCTCAGGTCATGATCTCAGGGTGGTGGGATGGAGCGCTGCATCCGGCTCCTTGCTCAGTGGGGAGACTGTTTCTCCCTCTGCCTGCAGCTACCCCAGCTTGTGCTCTCTCTGTCTGTGACAAATAAATAAAACCTTAAAATATATCTATATATTTTTCCCTATAGCTTGCTTATATTAATTTCATAGGTCTATTTTATAAATATCTGCATTAAAGAGAATTAAAACAATTATTAATTTGAACCTTCCTAGTTGTGCTACCTTCATATTTCTTGTCCCATGAAAACATTATGAACCTTGCTACCTTCAAATTCAAATTCATGTTTTCTCATGCCTTTGTCAGCTAATTTCTACCTTTCAAACCCATGTGTGTTGAATAGATTCCTCTCTGCTCCCTGAGAAGTAGAGTGGGAAGGACAAATTGGTAAGAATCACACTGCTGTCATCCGCTATCCAGGTGAGCAGAGAGCTGGGCTATAGATCATCACTTTGGCCCAACTTGTCTCTGTCTTCTTTTTATTCATACGTAAAAGACTACAGTGGTTAAGAATGGGCATCGTTTTAACAGAGTGCATTTCATTACTAATAAAAATGAAACAAAGCATTGGGAGTCTCTTTTTCTAAAGACATAATTGAAATATACATAATTTTATTGTATTACTTCTCCAATCATCGCTTACTTCTCTGCTGCTATGAGGGTAGATAACTGCTGCAGAGGCATATTGGGTACATAATCTGAGATTTCTCTTCACTTCTGGGATTGGTTCCTCTCTGCTTAGGACATCCCTTTCTCATCTATCAGGCAAAGGGAGTCCAAAATCTGGAGGTAAAAATGCATATTTAAATCATGTGTCATGTCTAAGCATCTCAGGTTTAAATGTGGTATTGGAATCTAAATTTTAGATACCTTAAAATGATTCAGACATAAAAGGTTGTAACATTTCTTTCCTACTGGTAAAGATTACCCAGGAAATTGTTTATGGTTTGAATTAGGTGTACTGCCCCCAAACAGTTATGCTTATAGTTCAGCAAATAATTTAGCTCCCAACAAATGAAAGAAGTAACAGGTGTTCAAAAATACATCTTTTGAAGAGATTACAATGTTTAAAAGTCTTTAAAATTGTTTCCTGGTAAATTTTCCTATGCAGGTCTTTATTAAAATTTACTTACCTAAGAGAAAAGAAACATATTCAACAACGCAGATATCAGCTGTAGATAAAAGAAGAGCCATCTCTTCACATAAGAGTTAGAGGATTCTCACAAATGATATAATTAGAGGACAATGTAATAATTCTTACATTTGCAGCCTAAATGCTAGAATGAGGTTGTAATTATTGAAAACCCAATTGTGGTATGTATTCTGAAGGAATTCACAGATACTGCAATGAAAGGTCCTTCAAAGTCATTAAATACTTTAAATGGTATAAGAACTCCCCACCAAGGTTGTGCCCTGTTTGCATTAACAAATAAGAACACAGATACTATTACCAGATATTCTTACCATCACTATAGACTGTTCCTTAGAAAGCCAATGCAGACCTATAATTATCATTATGTTCACATACATTATGTTCTAAGAGTATAATTTCATCTAGCTCCCTAGACAAATATGTGGTATTTTAGAATTACAGAATGAAAACTTCTTGAGTATACAGAATGCAGTAAAATACGAACAAATACCATGAATATTTTTAAGGTTTCAATAAGGAGATTTTGAATTGGGAGAAAAAGACAACAGTGTTAAAGCTCTATATTACTTTCTGAAGTAAAGACGTGTGTGGTCTAAATGTATTTTAATAGGACAAGTTTAATTTAATGTTTGCATCCTGAAGGGGCAAAAAATGAAACAGAAAAGTGTTTATGTCCATTAACTACATTAATAAAAAAACTCTACTTATGAAATAACCTCTCTAATAACTTCATGGATCATTAAAAGTTTGTGAAAGACCTATTGGCAGTCTGGCTTTGAGGTTCTTTAACTTAGAATCTTTATGGGGGAGGCAATGCAACATTCCTTTCAGTAAGTTCAAAATCATTCTTTGGAATTCTAGTCAGGTTTTACATTTGATTTTTATTGAGACTTGGGAAAGAAAGAAAGGCCACATTGTGACACTCTTGCTTTAGGAAAAAGCGATTTATGTGACAGAAATTTGCTTTTGATTCTCCTTACTCTTATTCTGAACCCCTGCTCCAGTTTGGGAGGCAGTGGTGGTGGACGTGGAAAATGGATCTTCATTTCCTTGTCTTAGGCGCTGAATACCTTCACTTATCTCTTCCATCAAATCCACCACCCCCCGTCAGAACTCCCAATTCATCAGTGTCTTGAATTTAATGATTAGTTTGAAAGATGACCTTCTATGTTTTCTTTTCCATGTGTAAGAATATGTGCACTTTCAAATTAATTCTAAATGCTAAATGTATTGATCAGGATGAAGGGTTCAGGGGCTTTGTGGTTAACTGAACAAAGAAGGGATCTAGGTTCATCTTGTTATTTACTTGTGTGTCTGAAAATTAGAGACTATATAGGAGTAACCTCCTCAGAAGGGTTGTGTTGCTTTGTTCTAAGAGAATTGTGACTTGATTATTAGTTAATTATTATTACTACTTATTTTCCACCTCAATTGTAATACTGCTTTGACACGTTGTACTCTAAAATGAACTCAAACTTCCAGGAAAAACAGGGACATAAGAACAAGCTTCTAACCTCCTCCTAGCAACTCACCAAAATAACAAAACATAATAAAAAATAAGAATAACATCTTCATCCATTCTGAAAGTAGGAAATGTGCCAGCTCTCCCCTACATGTTTGATGTATTTTTTTTTCCACAAAATGTACAGATGTCAGCAAATTGATGTAGACAATAGGCATTGTCACTCATTTCCCATTTTTTTAAATGATTATTTATTTGAAAGAGAGAGAAAAAGCGAGCGGGGGGAGGGCAGAGGGAAAAAGGGTCTTTCTTTAAATTCTTTCTTTAAATTGAATTTAATTAACATACAGTGTATTATTAATTTCAGAGGTACAGTTCAGTGATTCTTCAGTTGTATATAACACCCAATGCTCATTCCATCAGTGCCCTCCTTAATCCCCATCACCCAGTTACCCAATCCCCCCACCTACCTCCCCTCCAGCAACCCTCAGTTTGTTTCCTGGAGTTCAGCATCTCTTATGGTTTGCCTCCCTCTCTCTTTTCATCTCATTTTATTTTTCCTTCCCTTCCCCTATGCTCATCTGTTTTGTATCTTAAATTCCACATATGAACAAGATCATATGCTATTTGTCTTTCTCCGATTGACTTATTTCGCTTAACATAATAGTTATGTTCCATCTCTAGTTCCATCCATGTCATTGCAAATGTCAAGATTTCATTCTTTTTGATAGCTGAGTAATATTCATACACACACACATACACACACACACACCACATCTTCTTTATCTTTTCATCTGTCACTGGACATCTGGGCTCTTTCCATATTTGGCTATTGTGGACATTGCTGCTATAAACATTGGGGTGCATGTGCCCCTTCGAATCACTGTTTATATCCTTTGGATAAATACCCAGTAGTGCATCTGCTGGGTCATAGGGTAGTTCTATTTTTAACTTTTTGAGGAACTGCTATACTGTTTTCCAAGGAAGGGGAGAGAGAGAGTCTTAAGCAGACATCCCACCAAGCCGTGGAGCCCAACTACATGCCGACAGGGCTCCATCCCACAACCCTGAGATCATGACCTGAGCTGAAACTAAGAGTCAGACAAATAACCGACTGAGCCACCCAGATGCCCCACACATTTCCCTTTCATAGGAGAACTATATAACACTGTGCAATAATCTGAAAGAAATTCTGGGTAGTTCATGTGAAAGATTAAGAGCTTTTGGCAATCACAGTGTAAAAGAGATGTGAAATATCTGCTCAGGGTTCTCTATTTTCAACAATGCTTAGATGCAGAGGAGAAGAAGGAAGGGATAGTCTGCAGCCTAATTCCTGATTTTATGTGGGTCTATATTCTGAAAGGTTTTTTGGGAAGGTTTCAACATGGGGTAGGGGAGCCATCCAATATGGAGGGGTGGGGTCTAAAGGAAAGTGTATGTTCTGAGGTGGAAGCAGGGACTGACTGACATTTTTTTGTTTTTGTTTCTTAAGATTTTATTTGTTTATTTGACAGAGACAGAGAGTGAGAGCACACAAGCAGGGGAAATGGCAGAGGGAGAGGAGAAGCAGGCTCCCCACCGAGTAGGGAGAGTAATGCAGGGCTCAATTCCAGGACGCTGGGATCATGACCTGAGCTGAAGACAGATGCTTAAATGACTGAGCCACCCAGGCGCCCCTTGGCTGACCTTCTTACACCATTTTAGCAGCTGCAGACCCATGGCAGTAAAGGCAGCTCTGGCAGGAATATGCAGGACATGTGAACCTAACTGCCTGGGGTGGTCTTATTTGCTGTTAAGCAACATAAAATGTTCAGGCATAAGGTTACAAGCCTATATATGGTTAATAAATTGGGAGACAAATTGTGGTATAGTCACACAACAGAATACTACACAGCAAGGAGAAAGAACAAAGTACTGCTACATTCAAAGCATGGAAAAATCTAAGATGATTCATCCTGAGTGAGTCAGACATAAAAGAGCATACACTGTATGGTTCCATCTCTCCAGAGTGCAAACACAAGCAAAAGTAATGTATTTGATAGACATAAGAATAGGAGTTAACTTTAGAAGGAGGTAATGACTGGGCGGTGGCAGGAAGGAGGCTTTGGGGGTGCAGATAATGTTCCATATGCATAATGGGTATAAAGATTGTTTGCTTAGTCAACATTAATTGAGGCATTCACACTTTATTATAGGCATATGCAATTTTATTATGTGTATATTACATAATTTATTCTATGTATATTGCATGTTTTACCTTAAAAACATGGCAAATCCCATTATGTGGCAAGGAAAAGAACTAACTGAAGATACTTTAGGAAAGTTGGGGCTCTTTACAGCTGCAGAAGGACCTGCACTGGAATTGGGAAGTCGTGCCCAAGGCTGTCGATCTGGCACGTAGCCCCTCCCCTCCACAGCGTGTTGATTTTCTTTCCTTTATGCGTCTGTTCCTTTTCGCCGGCTCTCTCATACTGCGGCTTGTGCATGCGTTGGGTTTTCCACAGCTGCGGATCAATCTCATGGCATTCTTTCACCTTCAGTACCACCCTCTCACCATCCCAGTCTCCCTACTACTCTGACAATTTCCTGAGGGGTGGCTCTGAATCACGGGAACACCCACGGAGGTCTGCCCTTGAGAAGGGGCCCACCTGATCCGGAGCATGGATACCTAAGTGCCAGAGGTTGAGACTGGGAAGGGTTCCCTTTGGAAGCGTGTGGGCAGGCAGGGCCAGCAGTAACACTGCACCGCAGCCCAGGCCACCTGTTTGTCTTCTCTTCACTGATACAATTTCAAAGATGTCTCCTCCTGACCTTGTCAAGGTAGGACTCCCGTGAGTAAAAAAGTTGCAGTGGCTTTCTCTGGGTTGTGAGAATCCGAGTTACTTCTGTTCCCTTCTTTGTGTCCTTTTTTATAGCCCAAGTTGTTACAATTAGCTTGTAATCATTTTATAACTAGAAAAAGGCAGTTTCTATTAAAAATAGAAGAGGGGCGCCTGGGTGGCTCAGTTGGTTAAGCGTCTGCCTTTGGCTCAAATCATGAACCCGGACTCTCCGGATGGAGGCCACATCGGGCTTCCTGCTCAGTGGGAAGTCTCCTTCTTCCTCTCCCTCTGCCTGCTGCTGCCCCTGCTTGTTCTCTCTCTCTCTGTCAACTAAATAAATAAAATCTTAAGACAAAATGAAATAAAATGGTTTTAAAACCAGTCAAGAGGATGAATCTGGCTTTCTTAGCAGATATGGAAAAGTACACGAGTGGTTGGAATTTCGAGATACAGGGAGTATTTGGTATTATTGATATGCTTTAGCTGGAGAACAGTCTTTTGAATCAGATCTTGTAATTCCAGAGAATCTTCTGTGGGTCATTGTAAATAAGTAGTGGGAATGCACAGTCCTATGAAGAAAATTCAGGGCCAAATGAATGGAGAGAAATGGAAGTAGAAATAGCAAATATGTCTCAGGGCCGTAGATGCTCTTTCTGCTGGTGTTTTTAGTTTATCGATAGAAAGAAATGGTTAGGAGATGGTCTGTGATGTTTCCTCAGAGCTCTGGGAATTGGATGCTGAATCCAACCCTCCTGTGACTCAAACTCAAGGAATGCCAGATTCACAGCAAATGGTACTTGCGACCAAGCACCAGTACCCGACCCTAGGGATGGGTTAGTGAGTAAGTTATATTTGACAAACTGCTGAAATCGATGAGAAGTAGCTATACCAGAGAATGAGGGACTCTGTGACTGACAGTGCCTAAATGTTGAAGGGAATTTATTGCTAATGGTTTCTGTAGATTGACAGACACCCACACTTGCCTCTCTTAATCACAAATGTCTTGAGTATAGTCATGGAGCCTCTGTTGTGGTGTGGATCTCTATGACATGTTCCTTGTCCTGGCTTTTCCTTGTCATGAAATAACCCGGTACTGGGTGAAGCTTGTTGTGTCTCATGGCAATTTTGATTACTGATCCAAATCACTGCCGCTAACTGAGCAGTAAATGTTGCAATGTATGCTAGCAGATTTATTTCCTAAGATTCTTCCAGCTTTTAAATGCTCAAATATATTTGAAACTAAACCTTTGGAAAAATATTCAAGTGATGCTCGGTGTCAGCTCTTCAGTAATTTTTGGTAGAAAATGTGGCTTCCTTTTGCAAAGAAATCCAATTGTTGAGGGGCGCCTGGGTGGCTCAGTGGTTAAGCATCTGCCTTTGGCTCAGGGCCTGATCCCAGGGTGCTGGGATCGAGCCCCACATCAGGCTCCCTGTTCTCCTGGAGCCTGCTTCTTCCTCTCCCACTCCGCCTGCTTGTGTTCCCTCTCTCACTGGCTGTCTCTCTCTCTCGGTCAAATAAATAAATAAAATCTTAAAAAAAAATCCAATTGTTTAATTATTATGATACCACATACAACACATCATAATAAAATTTTTCTGTTGAAAAGATCAGTTCTTTCAAGAACAGAACATCAAGAGAAGCATAACACAGGTACTGACTTTTATCACATTGGGTGGAGACACTTTCAAACATTAGTTTTTATCATGACCGGGACTTGCAAAATAAAAGACTTTTTTTCTTTTCTTAAAAGAAAAATTATTTTCAATTTAATTCAGTCACTCAGAAGGAATCATGATGTACGTTCAAAAACTAGCATTTTCCTATTTTCCATTTGACTTTGTACTGGTCTTTTCACCTATCTTTTACAGATAAAGTGATAAAAGGGGACAGTTCAACTGAAGCTTTGAATATAATTTTAGGAGGCAAAAGTTTGACATATGTGTTTTGAGAAATCTGGGGTTTAATAAAAAATTATAGAGTAGTGGCTACAAATAGATAAAATGCATATGCTGCATCTTTTCTAGGAGCTCAAGCTCCTTACACATATTATGTCATTTATCCTCACGAATATAGAGAAACAGAAAGACAAAACGGTGTCTTTGAAGCATACATGACATGGGCTGGGGATAACACTTGTCAGGGTAGGAAATGTTTTTTTAATGATCTGAGTTTTCAGGGTCTGGGCTTTTTTTTGTACAAAAGTAACGTTTTAGGATTTTTATAAACTATATTTTACAATTTATTTTATAGAAATAGAGTATTTGGGGAATTATTAGAGCACCTAAGGTTTCTAAGACATTCTCAGTTTTCTTATTCCTGTTACTTATTTTGTAAGTGATGTTTCTGAATGAGTAGTAACAAAATCACAAATGCCTCCTTACTGAAATTTAAAATAATTATTTTGTGTACAACTTCCTTTTCTCAATGAGAGGTATCAAATTGGGTGTGCAGTTATGATTTTTCAGTTTTCACTTTATGAACACTGCTTTGTGACATAGCCCCTGGGGTCAATAACAGTTTACATGAGTCAAAATGCCATAAATAAGCTTTTATTGTACTGAAAAATAGACACATTTTAATTTTAACAGCGTAGAAAATATCCTTTCCAATTTCCTATGTTTTGGGGGCTCAGTTTATGTCCAGCTGTCACTGTTTACATCTCCTGCTATTTTTGCAATGAGTAATTGCCTGAACCCTGAGAAAACAATTTCTTTTTGAAAAGAATTAAACTCATCCATCATAAATATGTTGTTATTTCATTTGTGAAGTTATTCTTTGATAAAAGTTTGGAAAATCCAAGCTAAATTTGTATGTACATTGGCTATGGTCAAAGTATAATGGATAGATAGTAATGAGGGATTATTACCCATTCCTTCTCTGTATTTCTCCTTTATTGTCGTAGTCCCAGTTTCTTCTTGTTTCATATGTTTTCAGTATTTTCTTTCTTCTTCAACTTTCCTTACCCCAAGCTGGAGTTATTTCATTTCCCAAAGTGAGTTGAAATTTTAGTGATTCATTGGAATTTAAGGTGTTTAGAGGGAAATCAAATGTTCAAATAAAGGGACAGTTATTAAAAACAACAACAAAAACTGCATCCACAGCTGAGTTTTAAAACCTCCTCTAAATTCAGCTCTAGTCATATTATTAGATATAACTTCAGTACATGTAGATCCTTTCCTCATTGGACACTTCTTGAGTGTATTTGATCCAATAGTCTTGGCATTCACCTGATCAACAGTTAATGCATTCTGGCGCAGGAGATAACTTTCATTCTACAGACCAGGGAACTGAGAGGAAGTTTAGTTATATACCCAAGATGATATTAGGTGGTGATGGGAGAAATGTATTTTCTACTGCCCTTGCTGGACAGTTGGTGTATTAGCTATTGTGCCATGGCCCGAATGGAGGCCTGTTTGATGCCTGAAGTCATCAGCTCTCAAGTTGGTAGAAACAGTTGGGAATATGCAAAATTGTAGGTTAGGTGTACTGAAAAATATTTCAGTACGGACTATTATTGGTGAAATTAAAGACTGAAAGTTCTTCTTTCTTTATTTTTTTAAAGATTTTTTAAATGTTTTTTTATTATATTATGTTAGTCACCATACAGTACATCCCTGGTTTTTGATGTAAAGTTCAATGATTCATTAGTTGCTTATAACACCCAGTGCACCATGCAATACGTGCCCTCCTTACTACCCATCACCAGCCTATCCCATTCCCCCACCCCCCTCCCGTCTGAAGCTCTCAGTTTGTTTCTCAGAGTCCATAGTCTCCCATGCTTCATTCCCCCTTCTGATTACCCCCCCTTTCTTTATCCCTTTCTTCCCCTACCAATCTCCCTAGTTCTTATGTTCTATAGATGAGAGAAACCATATGATAATTGTCTTTCTCCACTCAACTTATTTCACTTAGCATTATCTCCTCCAGTGCCGTCCATGTTACAGCAAATGTTGAGAACTCGTTCTTTTTGATGGCTGAGTAATATTCCATTGTATATATGGACCAAATCTTCTTAATCCAGTCATCTGTTGAAGGGCATCTCGGTTCCTTCCATGATTTAGCTATGTGGACAATGCTGCTATGAACATTGGGGTGCATATGGCCCTTCTCTTCACTACGTCTGTATCTTTGGGGTAAATACCCAGTAGTGCAATGGCTGGATCAATGGAACAGAATAGAGACCTCCACACTGTTTTCCAAAGTGGCTATACCAACTTGCATTCCCACCAACAATGTAGGAGGGATCCCCTTTCTCCACATCCTCTCCAGCAATTGTTTCCTTGTCAATTTTTGCCATTCTAATTGGCGTAAGGTGGTATGTTAGTGTGGTTTTGATTTGAATTTCCCTGATGGCTAATGATTTTGAACATTTTTTCATGTGTCTGTTAGCCATTTGTATGTCTTCATTGGAAAAGTGTCTGTTCATATCTTCTGCCCATTTTATGATTTGTTTATTTGTTTCTCGTGTATTGAGTTTGAGAAGTTCTTTGTAGATCTTGGATACCAGTCTTTTATCTGTAGCATCATTTGGAAATACCTTCTCCCATTCTGTGGGCTGCCTCTTAGTTTTTCTGACTGTTTCCTTGGCTGTGCAGAAACTTTTAATCTTGATGAAGTCCCATAAATTCATTTTATCTTTTGTTTCTCTTGCCTTTGGGGATGTGTCATGAAAAAGGTTGCTTTGACCGATGTCGTAGAGGTTGCTGCCTATGTTCTCCTCTAGAATTTTGATGGATTCCTGTCTCACATCGAGGTCTTTCATCCATTTGGAGTTTATTTTTGTGTATGGTGTGAGATAGTGGTCAAGTTTCATTCTTTTGCATGTAGCTGTCCAATTTTCCCAGCACCATTTATTGAAGAGACTGTCTTTTTCCCACCGGATGTTTTTTCCTGCTTTATCAAATATTAGTTGCCCAAAGAGCCGAGGGTCCATTTCTGGGCTCTCTATTCTGTTCCATTGGTCTATGTGTCTGTTTTTGTGCCAGTACCATGCTGTCTTTGTGATCACAGCTTTGTAGTACAGCTCGAAATCCGGCATTGTGATGCCCCCAGCTTTGTTTTTCCTTTTCAACAGTTCCTTGGAGATTCGGGGCCTTTTCTGTTTCCATACAAATTTAAGGACTGTTTGTTCCAGTTCTTTGAAAAATGTCCTTGGTATTTTGATCGGGATAGCATTGAAAGTGTAGATTGCTCTGGGTAGCATGGACATTTTAACTATGTTAATTCTTCCAATCCATGAGCATGGAATATCTTTCCATCTTTTTATGTCTTCCTCAATGTCTTTCAAGAGTGATTTATAGTTTCTAGAATATAGGTCCTTTACGTCTCTGGTTAAGTTAATTCCAAGGTAACGTATGGTTTTTGGTGCTATTGTAAATGGGATGGATTCCCTAATTTCTCTTTCTTCGGTCTCGTTATTCGTGTATAGAAATGCAACTGATTTCTGAGCATTTATTTTGTATCCTGCCACGTTACTGAATTGCTCTATAACTTCTAATAGTTTGGGAGTGGCTTCTTTTGGGTTTTCCATATAGAGTATCATGTCATCTGCAAAGAGAGACATTTTGACTTCTTCTTTGCCCATTTGAATACCTTTGATCCCTTTTTGTCGTCTGGTTCCTGATCTTAAGGGAAAGGCCTCCAGCTTTTCCACCTTGAGAATGATATTTGCTGTAGGCTTTTCATAGATGGTTTTTATGAGATTGAGGAATATACCCTCTATCCCTACACTCTGAAGGGTTTTAATCAGGAAAGGATGCTGTATTTTGTCAAATGCTTTTTCTGCATCTATTGAGAGAATCATATGATTTTTGAATTTTTCCATATTCATTAGGGAAATCGGTCTGTAATTCTCCTTTTTGATGGGGTCTTTGCCTGGTTTGGGGATCAAGGTAATATTGGCCTCATAGAATGAGTTTGGTAGCTTTCCTTCTGTTTCTATTTTTTGAAATAGCTCTAGGAGAATAGGTATTATTTCTTCTTTGAATGTTTGGTAGAATTCCCCAGGAAAACCGTCTGGTTCTGGAGTTTTGGTTTTTGGAAGGTTGTTTATCACTGACTCAATCTCTTCATAATTAATTGGCCTGTTTAAAAAATCAATTTCTTCCTGTTTCAGTCTTGGTAGTTTATAGGTTTCCAGGAAAGATTTTATTTATTTGTTTGATAGAGAGAAAGAGGGAACCTGACGTGGGGCTCAGTCCCAGGATGCTTGGGATCATGACCTGAGTCGAAGGCAGACACTTAACTGAGCTACCCATGTGTCCCAGAGAAGTTCTTCTTTAGAACATATAGAGAACATGGGACACCTGGGTGACTCAGTCAGTTAAGTGTCCGCCTTAGGCTCAGGTCATGATCCCAGGGTCCTGGGATTGAGGCCTGCATCGGGCTCCCTGCTCAAGGAGGAGACTGCTTCTCCCTCTGCCCACTGCCACCCCCCCACCCCCCGCCTTGTGCGCTCCCTCTCACTTTCTCTCTCTCTCTGACAAATAAATAAATAAAATCTTAAAAAAAAAAAGAACATATAGAGAACAATCTGAGCACACTTGCTATGGTGGTTTTGTCGTTTATCATAATGTGCAAGTATACAGTACATATTTATTTTATTGTTTGATAAGCATTTTATCTTGCAGTATGCCCTTTGACAACAATACATTTAAAAATAAAAGAGCATGATTAATTAAATATTAAGGGCTGAATTTTCAAATCTCAAGAAAGTTGATGAAGATCGTGTAATTTGTACGTAATGTCTATACGTAGTTTCAGTGGTGGTACTTTATGGTCACATAAAAATCAGAAGACACAGATACACAAAAAAGCATCAGCACCTACTCAAAGTGTTATAATTTATTTTAAGAGAATTGTAGAAAAAGACAATAATTTAACACGTGCCATTGCAGAAGGTACATTTACACATCAGTCTGTGAAACATGACTTTTCATTTAGATTGAGTGACAGTTGTATTTTTATTTGCTTTTTTCATTTCCCAGTTTTATGTGTACAGCTGTTGTGTTTGGTTTCACCATCAGAGGACGAGCTTCACAAATGTTTGAGAGATGCTGATTTTATATCAGTGTCATTAGAATAGAAGTTATAGAAACAGAAATAGAAATCAAATAGAAAATCAGTTGATTTTAACAATAGTATTTTCCTTCTGAGACATGAAATCAGATATACCTGGGAGCTCACACTGTTGAAGATGAAAATTTGACAATATTGTGATTGCTACTGTGAATTTGGTGAAAAGTTTAACATTAAAGATAAGTGTATTTGCTTTTGTGGCAATGATTGGAGTGTACATTTTGGTGGTCTATAGCATTATGGTAAAAGTAATGTTCTTGTTAAATTAAGAAATCCATAGATCAAAAATGAATTTGGAATTGGCTCATTTGAACACGTAATTCATAATTACATCTAAATAAGCTATGATCATCACTGATGAAATTAGCAGCTGTATTGACAAAACTTAAAAGTATTTTTACATATAAACAGAGTAACTGAACTATAAAAAATATTGCAGCAAAGCAGAACATGCCTTCTCTCTTGGCTGTTCATATAATATCAGATTTTAAAAATATCTGAGACTTCATAAAACACTTTATTGATCAATCTAAATGTCTGATAATAGTACTAAACATTTTTTTAAAATGAGTCTTATAAATATTTATTGCATTTTGCTCGGTCAGTTGGAAACACTTAATCAAAATATTCAGTAAGTCAGCTGCTGAGAACTTCAACTTTTGAGTGTTTTTAGCCAATTTTGATTATTGAACGCTAAGTGTATGAAAATGAAGACATTGAAATCTCCACCTAAAAAATCAAGGGAAGAATTCAGCAAATAAACAATGAGAACATAGACTGTGTAAAAGTTTTAATTTTGAAATTCTAAAATTGTAGTTAGAAGTCTTAATTGTGGGAAGATTCTTGATGGAGCATCTATTTTTATGATAATATGATAAAAACACTTGTTGGAGAGAGATACTTTGAATAGAGGGAAGACTACCTGTAACAACACTTGGGCTGAAACACACATTTTAAAACAAAATTTAGAATTGGAAAACACTCTTTGTTTAGCAAAATTTTCACTGAGTTTTATAGTAATGTGGCAAGAGTGTTTTATTTTGATTAAAAATACTATAGTATACTGGAAGTAGTCAATTGAAGATATCAGTATATGAAAACTTATTAATTATATAATTCAGTTCTGATCAAGGCATCCAGCAAAATGCATTAAAAATTTTTAATAATAAGATCCTACTTAAAAGTACATTCTTCAAAAAAATAGTTGTGACATGATATTAGGTGCACATGAGGTTTAGAAACTGATCATAATACATGAATGTGTATCAAGATTTACCATTCTGTTTATAATCACTTATAAAGAGTATAAAGACTGTCTGGTTTGAATACACATTGGTACAGATGGATGTGTGGTATTTTATTTGTTATAAAACATTTCATTTAAAAAATTAGTTTTTGAGTAGAACCATTATAAATGAAACCTGTTTTGTAACATTAAATCTTTTAGGCCAATCACTCACTTTTTCACTAAGATCTGACATTGTATCCTGACTTTAAAATTGTTACAAAAAGCTGAAACTTTTTATTGTGATTAACTATAGGTATTTTAAAGACCTTTTCTCCCTGAAAATTTAACATGTGCTAGAGATGCTAAAGTTGTGGTTTTGTCAAGGAGCTGACAAAGAAGGAGCTCGGCAGGCAGATGGGTTGTGCAGCCAAGGTCCATACAGGGAAGTATTCACACAGATACTGGAAGAGTTCAGGAACCAGATGGGATGGTGAGGTAACCCAGGGATTAGCAATAAGAGCACATTAATACCATTGATACTACCCCTAGGTCTAGGAAATATAGAGAAGAGATGGCGTTACCAGACCCCAGAAGCTAGGAGGAGCTAGACCCATGGAGGGAATGGCTGTTCAATCTGAAAAGATGCCACTTAAGGCAGGTTAATGGGAGGTATGAGAAAAACCTTGTTTTTTCCCTTTCAGCCCATCTTCCAGTGCCTGCCCTGGTCAAATCTACCATTCAACAGACCAGGGGAGGAAGTGGGAATGGGTCGGAAAGCAACAAGGTAATGACCAGCACAGAGATAACCTTTGAACATAATACACTTAGCCAAAGATAAGAATGGGTCTTCTTAATGTTGATCGTGTTGATAGTAGTAAAATATGACACATGGATATACCAATCTCGAGTACTAGCTCTCATCTGCTTTCCTATCCTTTCTTTCGAATAGTTTCACAAAGACGTATTTCTACGAACATTGTAATTATATACAATTAATACAAAACAACAGCAGTTTTTAAAAATAAAAGTGCAAAGTCAGATATTTTATTCACAGGACTTTACTCAACACCTAATTATCTATTCTAATTTGCACGTAATTATTCTGTGTACTACTTGAAAGCAGACCAGACACAGTACTTGAGGAAGGTAAAATGGGCTGGCTGGTGTAGACAAAAACAAACCCAAAGTTGGAATATTTCCCAGTTGATAATGAGGAAGAGAACAGGAAAGAAAAAAAAAAAACACACATAAAATTGAGACAAAATAATTTAAAAAGTTTTTTGTGGTTGTTTAATATAAAAAACAATCTATCATAGCCAACTTGAGAACCCTTGAGGGCATGCACCTGAGGCTTGAAATCTTGCGTTTATTGATATTGCTAAAGGTTGAACATGAATCACTGAGAAAAGGTTAAATTAGTCACAGTATCAGCTGTTTAAATGGAGAGAATATATAAAAGTTGTTCTATAGATCTGCAGACTCCCATGGTATCTGTCTTCTAGTTGAAAAACTAATGTATTTTGACTACTTCAAAGTGTCTTGATACCATATAGATAGATAGATAGATAGATAGATAGATAGATAGATAGATAGATCTCTCATTACTAGAGTAAGATACGTAAAAACATTAAATGTGAACAAGGAAGATTACTGTAAGGAAAACAGTGAAATGTTATACAGGTTACCCTTAAACACACTCACACACACATCCCGTCTTCAGAATGAAGACTCCCAAGAGCAACATTAATTCATTTATTCTACAAATTTTTACTGAGTACGTACTATACATCAGACATATTTTAAGTATGTTTTCTTTGTTTAAAAGTGACTTCATTTCCAAAAATCATCTCACAGGGTAACTATATAAAATTTTAAACAGCTAGTAGAGTGCAAATGCACTTTTAATTGCATCATTATTTATTTTGAAATTGACCTATAACTGTAACTGGTGACATGTGAATGTGAGACATTTTCATTTGCTTATTTACTGATACTGAAATACTCAGTTTATTAGGGACAGGGTTATCAACTGAGATAGATTGATAATCCATTTTAAAGACAATGTCAAGGGATATTTGTTGAATATTGTCCAACAATTTATTTTAAAAAAGAGGAAATACTAGTATTTGCATGTTACAGCCAGAGAATTACAATGTTCGTAGAAATATGTCTTTGTGAAACTATTCGAAAGAAAGAATAGGAAAGCAGATGAGAGCTAGTACTCGAGATTGGGTTCCTGACTCCACTGCTGCCACCAATTTCACCACCCAAAATGATTTATGAAATGTGTTTATATTTAACTGCATATTTCTGGAGAGAAACTTGCAGCTTTCACCAATCTTAAGACCCCCGAATGGTAAAGTGCCATTGAACTAGGGTGACTGCTATCTGCTTTCTTATTATTTCAGTGAAAGATGGGCCACAAATTAGTGAAGAAAAATACTTCCCCTGGGTTCGGTTATTTATATATCCCAATGTATTTATTAATGATGAAAGTGTCACCTTTGTTTCCTCAAATATACCCAGATGAGTATCAGTGAGCAATTAACACAATTAAAATCATTTTGATTTTTTAATGTCATATTTGTTATTGATTATAAAATTCTAAGTCAATTAATGTATCCTTTGGAGGAGGGATGTGAAAGATGACAGTTCTTCATTTGTAAAAGTTAAGTGGTAGAAAATGGAATTTCATTGTTTAATGACTTGTAATTTAACCAGTGAGAGAATAAAGATATTTATCATCTCACAGATAAATATATTATATGTCTAATTTATACCTACCCTGAATAGTTTCAAATCATTAAACATGAAAAAAGTAAATTCATGCAAAATCTTTAAAAATAATTAAAATCAAACAATCTGAAATATAGTAAAGAAAAGATTATAGAAGACAAATCTGTTAAAGTCACCCTTCTTTCTCTCCAAGTTTCTCCCTTCTTCCTTCTCATTTCCATCTCTCATCTCCCATTTTTATTATTGGGCCAGAGTCTCTGACAAAGGTATCCTCCCTATCCCCCATTACAAAATCCAAAGTTTTTGAATAGTCTGACTATTGCATACATTTCATTTGGTGCTGATTTTTAATTTCTAACCAGTGATTAGGAAGTTTACTTAGATTGATCTTTACCTATGTATTTCACTTTTTACTTGTATTGATAAATAAGGTGATCTATTGTCAATGTAACCATGAAGACTTTAATGCAGTAAAATATCACCAATTCTGTATCCTGCCATCTATTTAATGAAGTGAGCCCTACGTATTTTTGAATCTTGAATCTACCGACCAGAACTGGTGAGTGGCAGATGCCCCATTTATTTCTCAGAATCTGTCCACTTCTCATTCTTGCCTTGACTTTTGGTTTATTGTCCTGTTCCTTAATTTCTGATCTTCATGTTGGTATTTGGTCATCATGGTTTCACACTTGGCTGTCTCTTAAGAACGAGGTTCAACTCCAATTCTTCATCACATTTCTAAAGCACCTTTATATGTGTTAAAGTCATTTTCAATGACAAAACCTTGATGCATTGATTGCACTGTCCTGTTTCTTCTATATGTATGCCCCTGAGGACTTGTATCCTACCATTAATGTGCTTAAAACAGTGTGAGGCAGACTGTATATTATGAAGTTTAAATGGCATTTCCTTTAAAATAGCTATATAAATTAAGTTGAAGTAATGCTTTCAATGAAGTTAGTGAGTAGATAGAGCATAATGTGATCTATTAGAGATGCAAGGAGTCCTTTTTAGTAATGTGTATTATTAATTCTGTATCATTGAATATTATACTTTCTTAGTACATATTTAACTTGGTACAATATAAGCATTTAATTTGGGAGTATATGATTTATCCAACTTACTTCCAAAGAGAATTTGAGGTCAAGCTGAGGCATTTGAACAGGACTGGTCTTTGACTGAAGAAATAACCATCTAAAATATGTAAAATGTCTAACAATTTAGTGGTATGTATGTGGCTTTCAGTTTTGAGGTAATCTATCTTTCCTAACAGGCTCTCCATTTAATGTTGTGTGAAGTACCATGTAATGATTGCTACCAGTGAAGTTAAATGCCTTTGTAATTAAATCTATATTGAACAGATTTCTTTGTCTTTACTAGGCAGTTTCCTGCTGTGTGTTTAAACTTGCAGCAGTTTAGAGTATTATTACGGTAAATGTAAAATATCTGAGAATGAAAGGGAACTGTGTTCTGTGACAGGGCAAATATATTTTTCCCAAATAAACAGGCATTGAATTGTATTTATTTATCTAATTACATACATTGTAATGCCCATTATAGCATAGGAAAGAAAATACCTTTTGTGAGATGGAAAGTATGGAAAATATTATAATATATTATGACAAGGAATATAGAAATGTTTATAATTATCTCATTCACTGTATAATCTTCCTAAGTACTCCATGGGAAGCATGATTCATGCTGGTTGAAAGCACTAACTCAGGAGTTGGAATGACTTTAAGTTCTGATGGCTTTGTTTACTAGCAATGTGAGCTTGGGTTATTTACTTATCATATTTAATCCTGTCAAAAGTGACAAATAATAGTACCTGTGGCAAGAGATGGTTTGAAATTTAAATGTGAAGATGTGTACTTAAACTGCCTAGGACAGTGTCTGGTGCCTAATAAATATGAGCTATTATAATTTTTTTTCTTACTAAATAACCTCTCGACATGAAATTATATTGTGATTTATTAAAGAAACTCTATGAGTATAAAATACTTAAATTTAGCATATAAATTGGGGTGCGGATGTCCATAGAAAACATCTTTTTCAAAAATTATTTATATCATAATATATAATATATATCATATTTCCTATCTCATAGTGGTCTGTGCCTTATTTTAAAATTAAGGAAAGTGGAAGTGATTAACATGGTATCTAAATGAAATTCTGTTTGCATAATATTAACTATACATAGTAAAGTCCACAAAATAGTTATTATAGAGCCAGTGCCTTTGCTTATACTCCAGATTCTCCTTCAAAACTGTAGGATAGATTCATTAACTTTAGTAGAATAATATGAATATTTGAATATACATGAATGTAAGATAATATTTATTTGCAAAAAATAGAAATGAACAAAATTAGGCTTAGTAAAAACAATTTGTGGCTGTGCTTAATAGTTATGGCTGAATACATGTGTCTAAATTTGTCATACAAAGTTAGTCGTTGATTAACATTCGCATGCTCAAGTGTTAAAGCAACTACTAGCTAGCGGACTGTTAGAGCATGACAGGTAGTTATCTGTAATTGGCTTTTTCTTCATTTTGTATTCTTAAATGTCACTTGGGTATTTTTTCTTAATTGGAAAGGGGTGGTCATATTTGTAGAATTCTTACCACTATAGTTTGTGTCTCATGAGATTTAAACTGAAATTACTGTTCTAACTCATTATGCTATTTTGAGGGAGTGAATAGAAAGAGAAAAAGGGAGGTAACTTATATTGTCACAAAGTCCCAAAGTTTTGGGGAATTAAAAGTTCAGAAGTGTAAGTGAAATCATATAGTATTTGTCTTTCTCTGTCTGACTTATTTCACTTAGCATAATGCCCTCTAGGTCTATCCGTGTTGTCAGAAACAGCAAAGGTCTCGTCCTTTTTTATGGCTGAATAACATTCCTATTCACCTACAGGTACGTGCGCGAACACACATACTTTTTATCCATAACATAGACAAGTTGAATCACACCTGAAATTAATGTAACATTGTGTGTCAGCTATTCTCAAAAAAAGTTCAGAAGCATGGATATAAAATAGTTTAAAAGTTCATTAATTGGTGCTAGGACTTGTTGAAGATAGCTGGAAGGAACAAGCAACTGGCATACCAGTATGTAGTCTGACCCGTTCTGCTCTTCCATTGGTTCACTGTATATTCATGTTTATGCAGGTAAGAGTTTCTTTTTTTTTTTTTTTTCCTCTCCATAGCAGCGTCTTCCAGTCTGAATCTTGCATTCTCTCTGTCCTAAACCTGGAAAGATCAAAATGTAACTCAGTCCAGTTGTCTGGGTATTAGGTAAACCTGTGGGTCAATATCAGCTTATTTCTTCCCAGTGAATCAGAACAGAAGCAGAGAGATTGGACTTTGGCTAAGGAAAGAAGTGGGAGAAGCATTTCACAATTACCTGAGCTATGAGTAACTGTGCCTTATTTTAAAATTGCCTAAGGAAGATGGAAGTGATTAACATGGCGTTTAAATGAAATAATGTTCGCAGAGAATTTTGCTTCAAAAAAATAATGCACATTCTAGTCTTTCCCTGTTTACTATCTATTAGTTAAATTAAAGTCTGTAGGTCATATAACATGAGTATTAATTGCCAGTGATGTATCAGTATTGGTCACATATAACATGCCTCTTGATGCCTGGAAAGATCTAAATCTTACTATTTTATTGTATCCATTGAGTTCTGTAATGCCTTGTGGTATTTTGAAAGAACGCATTGGTTTGATATTAGACAGTTCAAACGTCAGCTCTGCCAGTCACCAGCGTCAGAGTACTACTAATTCCTTCCTATGAGCTTCAATTTCTTTGCTCATAAAATGGAACTATTGAAGGATGTGTGAGGATGCAGTTATGATAACCATTTATATTAGTTCTATGATACAGTGATTATTTTTGTGTTTTGGTTCTTGTCCACCCATTACGTTTTACATTACGTCTGGTGAGGCTTTTTTCTAGTCTCTTTCCATGTCCAACTGGACTTGCCAGTGATGATACAACTGCCATTTTGAAATATCTGCTTGTCTCACCATAAAAGTCATATGCTTGAGAAATGAGTAATAGAAAGAAAGAACTGGATTTACGTACCAAAGACCTGAGATCGAATTGTGTGCCTGTAGTCTAACAGGTGTGTGACGTCTCTGGGCCACAGTTTTTTCATTCGTAGGATGCAAATAATAGCAATATCTGCTTTGTTGCCTGATGTTTTGAAAATCAAATCCGAGATTGTTTAAAAATGCTTCTTGAATTATAAAGTAATCTGCAAATGTAGTCTGTCTTCTTGATTCAGCTGTTTATTGTGTCATGGTTTCATTTTTGTGGAATGATTAAATATTGGTTACATATTTTACATTCTTGACATACTTTTTTACATAGTCTCACATTGACTCTTTCAAAATGGCTGACTGCAGGCAGGAGGGCAATCTGTTACTTAGCAACGGTGTTTCCTGAATGCCATCTTCAGCAACACAGCTTTTGGACACAGGTATTTGCTCCATGTCACAATTTAGTAGGTTATTCACATTCACCAAAACATCTGTGGAATTCCTACAGCTAATCAAATAAATGGGAATTCAATAACTATGACTTAGGAGCATACATGGGTTAACAACTCTTAAAAAAATTCATTAGAAATTTGATTTTACCTATTCATTAAGTGTAATAATCTTATTTTTTGAACTGAGTCTCCTTTGTTTATTACAACTATTATTGCTTATCAATAAGAGCTAATGTTTCTGAATTTCAAAAGCATCTACAAAATTGTATGTTTCTAATATATCTGGCAGATATTCAGCCCTGTTAAATATATTAGTGTAATAATAGCAGTAGTCAAAGCACAGTTTCATTTAAGCTAACAAATAATTACCCTTAACAATAGACCTATGAAAAGGCCCTTGATTAATAAATTTGTTAATGTTTATTTGCTGGTTACAGAAATGAATTCAAACTGGATTACAGCTAATAAAAGCCTTTAGTTTCACTAAATGTCATAGTGAATAACTCTGTTCATTATATAATTTTAGTTTGTCAGGCAATGAGAGCCCTCACATAATTTTTCTAATGTTTTTAATACAATTCTTAGGTTCTATTGAAGCACGTTTTTCTCAAAGTGACTATGTAAATCATGGAAAACGTGCAGGCATTTAGAGTAATCAGATATCTCTCAGGAATCAGCCTGAAAATAGTCCTGACGGCTCACATTAGACCTAATTAGTTTGTGGCTATGTTAATTGATGTATGACTGGCTGATTGTTGCTTTGGGACTGTTTCTTGTTCTTTCCCAAAATCTTTGAAACAATTATAATATCCATTTGTAGAATATCATGTAATACTGGAGACACGATGTGATACCTTGAGTTTTGTATTTGCACTTTAACATCTTATAATATGCATTAGCAAGATACATGGTGCCTTGATGCCTAAAATTCAGGATATGAACTTTTGTTTCTAAAAAGAGAAGATAGGTAAAAACTAAAAACACCTGAAGTTCATTTCCCTGTTCTCAAACCATTATATAACTTTTTAAAAATGAAATCTTATTTATTATATATAGAATCTTGTTTGTCACACAGCACTCAAGAAGCATATGTGTGCAAATTATTTTTCCTGACCCTACTGTGATATTATTCCCAGGTGCTACTTCAGAAACAGAATGGTTATAAGGGGTAGAGATTTTGGAAGAGAGCTGAGACTGTTTCTTTGCAAACAAATTCTTACTATTGATTGTGTACAAAGTAAAAACACTGCAACATTGCTATCTCCATATCTGGAACATAAGGCATAGAGATCTCTTTCCAATCAACGATGCTAACTATATTTACACTAGAAACTTCACTACAAAACAATATGCAGTTCAGCTAATAGCAAACATTACTTGTTTTCTAGAGAATGGACAAAAGATATAACAATTTATGGTCATAATTATTTAAAAAGATGTGGAATACTTTTAACTTGGGGCAATACAAACTTAAAAATAGCTATGTAGTTATTTTTCAACCCACAGGATTGACCAAAAAAAAATATAAAATTCTGACAATATCATTTATTGATGACATTTTCTGGAAAACATCTATTATCCCACACTGCTAGTGGGAATGGGATAGATGCAGCCATTTTAGGGACTATGAACTGAAATGTGGGCCCTAAGAAGAGCAGTTACAATTCTTCGGTATCTGCAAATAAGATTAGCATATCTGCCCAAGGAGATATCAACAGAGATGAATTGAAAACAAGTTAACTGTTCATCAAAAGAGAAAAGGTAAATAAAATATGGTATATTGTTGTATGAAGAAATAATCCACCCTGAACAAGATTCAGCAGAAATCACAAGCCAGAGTCAGACCCTACAGAGAATAAAGGGTACCATGTTGAGAGAATAAAAGACAGAATTGGAAGTATGATCAGAAATTAACAGAATTTCTAGAAATCAAAACAGTATAGTAATGGAGACAAAAGCAACTTATTACAGAATTAAAGATATAATTAATAAAATCAAAGCTAGAGCGGCGGAAATTGTTTAAAGTAAAGCTAAAAGAAAGAAATGGTAAAAGTGGAAGTGAGATTAGGGCACATAAATATTAGAGGCAGGAAGCCAGTCCATATCTAAAAAGAGATCATAAGAGGGGCGCCCGGGTGGCTCAGTCGGTTAAGTATCTGACTCTTGATTTCGGCTCAGGTCATGATCTCAGGGTTGTGAGATGGAGCCCTGCGATGGAGTCTAAGTCAGGCTCTGCACTGCGCTTGGAGCCTGCTTAAGATTCTCCCCCTCCCTCTCCTTCTGCACCCCCCACTTATGCAAATGATCTCTTTCTTTCTCAAAATAAAAAAAAGGGGGGAGATGAGAAGAGGTAGAGATCTGGCATTATCTGAGATAATAACTGAATTTTTTTCACCCAGAATTTACTAAAGACACAAATTCTCAGATTCAGAAACCCCCACACATCCCAAACAGGGTAGTGGAGGCAGGGGAACAAAACCAAAAATAAACACACCCAAACAAGCTGTAGTAGAACTGAAGAATCCAGGGGACAAAGGGAAGATCTTAAAACCAACCAGAGAAAAAAGATTGATTACCTAAATACTGACCATTAATGTCTCAGCCACAGTGGAAGCTGAAAAGACAATGTGATAACTTTTTCATGTGCTGAGAGAAGGCAATCAGTTATAAATGTAAATTCAGAAAGACTACCTTTCAGTAAAGACATTGGAATAAAGGCACTGTCAGACAACAGATATTGAGGGTGTTCATTATCAGCACCCACAAAGTTCATCTCATTCAAAGAACTGTGACATCTTAACAGGGTAAAAGAAAAATGGCCACAGAAAATAGGTCTGGGAAACAAAAAGGAAATGTCAGCAAATAAAATGTAAATTGGTGAGCAAGTTGAATAAACATTACTTAATATAAAATAATACACATATCTAATTTGTAGGGTTTAAATCAAGCTAGAATTGAAATCCTATTAAAGAGCATATAAACTGGGAGTATTGTGATATTTATTTAAACATTTTAACCTGCCTATATTTTTTCTGGAAGAGTACAGAGACACTGATTATCACTGAACTTTATTCAGAGTTCAATATGTCTATAAAAATATCTTGGATAGTCACTAAGAGAAAATAGAATAATGGAATGTGAGAAAGCAAAAGTCAATTCAAGTAAGGCAAGAAGATTGTCAGAGAATAAAGGAAAAAATGGGACAAATTGAAATAAAATAAGATAGAAGGGAATACAAATGTAGAAATAATCATAATCATTGTAAATGATCTAAACTTTTCTAATAAAAGATACTGAGTGTCAAAACTCATTGAACTACTTTCTATAAAGAGACATAGCTGAAACATAAGGGAGGTGAAAGGCTGGCTGAACATAAAAGGTTGGAACAACCTGTATCAAGTATAAATCAACTCAAGAAAACTGTCGTAATCATACTACTACTTTATGAAATAGGTTTTAAGGCAAAAACCTTAAAAGGGAAAAAGAGGGGCACTGTATTTTTTTTCCAAAAGATTCAGTACACCCTTGAAGGTAGTTTTAATTCACATGTGCCCAATGATAAAGCTGTAAAATATGTAAAGCAAAAATTGACATAACTTCAAAGAGAAACAGAACGTGCCATCATCATGGTGGGAGATTGCAACACACTTCACGTAGAAAGAACTGGATCAAATTACAATATAAAACATTAAGGACTTATGATGATTTAAATAGCTCCATAAACAGGCTTGATCTAAGGAGCACATATAGAACCATGGACTCCAAAATTGAAGAATAAATATGCTTTACAAATTTTGTAAAAATTTTCTAAAAATTGACCACATTACTAGTCTATAAAATAATCTAATTAAAAACGTAGGTATTATACAGTCACAATGTTTGACCAAAATACAATGATCGATCGAATCATATTAAATCAACAATACACTGCCATTTTTTAAGCTATAGAAATGGAAAAATTATATACATTAGAAATCAATTACAAAAATTTTCTTAGAAACATATTTTCAATATATAAGGGATAATTCAAATAATCATGGACCAGGGACAATAAAAAGAGAAATTAGAAAATATTTAATATTGAAAAATAATGAAAAGTCTACCAATGAAAGCATATATAAAGGCACAACTTATAGAATTCAAATCTTATATTAATAATATATCATATTACTTTTCCTGTTAGGAAGGAATTAAGACTGAAAAATGGCTAAGAAACCAGTTTAAGAACTTAGGAAAGAAATAATAGAACAAATCTCCCCCCCCCAAATAAGGAAAAGGAATCTTAAATATAAAAAATAAATTAATAAATGTAAAACAAAGATACCCTAGAGAAGATCAACAAAGCTAAGGCTAATTCTTTTAAAAATTTAATAAAATATCTTCTGATAAGATTACTCAAAAAACAAAAGACTAACAGTATTACTAATGAAAAAGACGTATAGAGACAGCAGATATTAACAACTTGATAAAGATAATAAGTTTGCTAGAAGTACATATACTACTGCTTTGGTTAGTAGAGTAGTATTATGAAAGGAGCTAAATCATATCATATAGTTTATTTAAGTCTTTTTAATCTGCTGTGATGAAGATGAACTTTTCACAGCGTAAGCAGTGTGACAGGGTAATCAGGCAGATGAAATAGTTGATCTGTTTTTTTCTGTTTATTCTGGTTTTATTTTCTGTGTATCTGTTTATTGAGGCTGCGAGGCAATGATGCCTGTGAACTGGTAAGTTGGATTATCAGATATATGATAAGATTATAAATTTTCTTTGTAGATAAGATGAGGTGCTTATTTTTCCTTCTTTTATACACTAAATTCCTAACACTCTAGCATATTTTTTTGGTCACTTTGGATTGTCTAACTCCACTGTCATTCTGTGCTCTATTGGTTGGAAAAGTTAGAAACCCGAAAACTACCTTTCCCTTGTCCATTCATTCTTTCTTTTTTCTTTCTTTCTTTCTTTCTTTCCTTTCTTTCTTAACTAGGTTTCTTTTTGTGCATCGGTTTCTGCCCTTTAGTTGCGTTCATGGTATTTGGAAGGCAAACATGAGGTGGAGATCGCATGCCTGATGTCCTTGTCTTTACTGCTGTCTGGAAGTCCCTAGAAATCTGTGACTGCCTTGTAAACAACACAGTGTCTGCCTCCAGATTTCAGTGTATCAAGAGGCAGAGGTAGCAGTGATGAGGGTCCTTACTTGTACTTATAAATTCTGGAGCCTAGCTTCACGTTTCATTCTTTTTTTTCTTCTGCGTGTAAGTGCTCACGGCTGATATTGTAGGTTCTTGGTTTCAGTTTGTATGTGGTGGTGGCTTTGAGGCATCAGTTCCATATTGCTCTGGTCGTCATTCAACAGGTCTACCCTAGAATCTGCTCCATAGGCTCTTCCAACAATGTTTAAATGCCTGATTTCCTGACTAAACCTTTCTTTGAAGCACAAGGGCTTGTTTCTTGTCCTGTACTTTGACTAAGATGGACTGAGATCCTTTCGTGTTTTCTTCTTTATATGATAGAGAATTGTACTTCCTAGCAAGGGATTTGACAGTACAATCAGTGACAATATAAGCACTGTTGATTCATTTTCTACACATGGATCCCTGAGTATTAGTGCAGAGATAGCTAATCATTCAGGGTCTACAAATATCAACTTCAATTTGACAGATCTCTTTGTCTTGCTACACACTTTCTGTAACAGGGTTTCCCTCTACCGTTCTCGGATTCAGAGATGTGTAGTGTAGGTGCAATCTCCTGACTGAGAAAAACAGAGGTCAGTTTTGATACATATTACTATGGCAAACCAGGTACAACACTAAGAACATTTTTTGTGTGTGAATGTTTCTCAGTGGAAACTTAATTATTTTTTTAGAGAACCACTGGATCTGATTAAACCATAGTTCTTCATGTTCATATATGATATGATTATTAAATTAGTCAATTTATTCGTGACTCCAGGGAGCTATCCATTCATTAATAAGAAACAGGTATTACCCTGAGGGATACTTGAACATATCAACAGACTCTTGACCTAACTCATGTATTGCTCCTGGAAAGAATCGATGGGTGACAGGTGACCATTTATCAAAATCTATATACCTGCCATTTGGTTTTGCTTCAGTAATCCCAGGGTCTTCATTTTTAGACAGGCTGGTCTAAAATAATCCCAGAGGATTTGAGCAGAGTCAAGTCCTAGGGCATAGCACTTGCTGTCAGTTACTCTCCCTGATCAGAAGACATATTGTGCTCTCCTTTTTTTTTTTTAAAGATTTTATTTATTTATTTATTTGACAGACAGAGAGACAGCCAGCGAGAGAGGGAACACAAGCAGGGGGAGTGGGAGAGGAAGAAGCAGGCTCCTAGCGGAGGAGCCTGATGTGGGGCTTGATCCCATAACACCGGGATCACGCCCTGAGCTGAAGGCAGACGCTTAATGACTGCACCACCCAGGCGCCCCCTCCTTTTTTTTTTTTTCTTGACATTAATTTCAGGGAAGTAGGATGAGAATTGAGTTTTACTAGTTTATCCAATATCTCCCAGCTTAATATATTATAAATATAATCCTTTTTCATTTAGAACATGTCTATAGATGGCTTTCCACCTTGAAAACAAATTTGTTTATTTGTATCTCTGAGTTGATTGTAGATAATCTTTGAATTAGTGACCAATATACGGTGTTATTTCTCCCCTGGCCATAATACATGGGTTCAAGAATCAAGGAAAGTGAACACAAAGGATTGAATTATCAAATCAGACTTACACTAATCAGAGATCTTACCCAGGAACAGGCTTTATTAATAATTTTAAGGTTACAAGCAATCAAAAGTCACAGGTGTTGCGGAAGTTGGTTATATCCTGTGTGGTTCCTCAGGTCATTCTTTCTGGCATTAGGCATATTATTTCTGGCCTAGAGAAATAGATGATGTTTCCAATGATGTTAGCAGTTCATATAACACAACAGAGAGGGTTTAGGGTATATAAGATCTCCATTTTCCTCCCCATATTGTACTAAGGTTTCTGTGTCATTTTCAGCCAATCCATGACTCATGAATTCATAACTTGGTGTACTGTAAACAATTCTAAACCAGAGATAAGGATATCCTGGTAAAAAAATTCTCTTCCTAGCCAATGTCATTAGCTTATTTACTAGGAGAACCAGAAATCAGGTTATTTATAATTAGACCACATTGCCTGTCTTTCTTTCCCCCAAGGTATTCCCTTTGATTCCTGTAATCAACAGAGAAATTGATGAAAAGCCAGCTGCTTTACTCCTTCCCCAGGGTGGAAATGGGAGTGACTCTTTTCACTATTATACTTAATAACCTACTTATGGAACTTTTACTGCATCCCCGCAACTTTGAACTTTGCTAATTAAGAAACCTTTTTTCCAAGAAAAAAAAAGTACTTCCATCAGGGGGATATACAATGATTCCATTTAAATTTAAGTTGGTACTGATACCTGACTACTTTAGGGAATTACAATATTGGCTGAGGTGTTTGGTCCAAGTTATCAAGGGAAATCATGTTGTTGCTACACAACTGGGCAGGGAGGAAAATGTCTGAAATCCAGGGGATCCTCTGGGGTGGATATCCATTAATAAAAATCAGTTAAGCCTCTGACTCTTGGTTTCGGCTTAGGTCTTCATCCCTTGGGTTGTCGGATCAAGCCCTGCATCCAACTCCTTGCTCAGTTGGGAATCTACTTTAAGATTCTCTCCCTCTGACCCCCCCATCTCTCCCCCTCAAAATAAATAAATCTTTTTTAAAAAAATCAGTGGGAAAATACAATCCAAAATGATTATCAAGGTTTCAGACCCTTTAGGGATGAACAGGTAAAGAATTCCAACTAACTAAAGTGTTGGCTTACTAACAAGGAAACATGGAATGTGTCATGGAAGAAAGAAGTTATATCAACTGCAGCCTTATGGCTGGTCACAGAAATGAGATTGCTACAGCTCTATGTATTGCCTTCCTTGTTTATTATATGGTATACACGTAAACTAACTTGTTTCTCCCTTCTTGTATCTTGTATCTTTACATAAGGATTATTGTTTGTGGCTAACTTTCCAATTTAGTTTTTAGGTTACTGAATATGCAATCCCTATCAAAATTCTGATGGTAATTTTTTCCCTCAAAAATAGAAAAAACAGGGCATCTGGGTGGCTCAGTTGGTTAAGTGACTGCCTTCGGCTCAGGTCCTGATCCCAGGGTCCTGGGATCAAGCCCCGCATTGGACTCCCTGCTCAGTGGGGAGCCTGCTTCTCCCTCTCCCTATGCCACTCTCCCTGCTTGTGCTCTCCAGCTCTCTCTCTGTCAAATAAATAAATAAAATCTTTAAAAAAAAAAAGAAATAGAAAAAACAATCTAAAACTTGATATGAAACCGTGAAATATCTCTAATAGCCAAAACAACATTGAGCAAGAAGAACAAAGCTGGAAGAACAGTCCTGATTTCAAATTATATGACAAAGCTATAATAATCAAAACAATATGGCAATGGCATAAAAACAGACACATTGACTAATGTAGTATTATACTACATCAAATAAGAAAGCTTCTGCACAAGAAAGGAAACAGGAAAAAGAAAAGACAACCTAAAGAATGGTAGAAAATATTAGCAAACCATATATCTAAGAAGTTAATATCCTAAATACGTAAGGATTTTATATATATATATATATATATATATATATATATATATATATATATACTCAATTAAAAATGGGCAAAAGATCTGAATAGACATTTCTCCAAAGGAGACATACATATGGTCAACAGTTGTATAGAAAGGTGTTCAGCATCACTAATTGTCATGAAAATGCAAATAAAAACTGCAATAACCTCATACCTGTTAGAATGGCTGTAATAAAGACAAGAGATATCAAGTGTTGGTGATGATGTGGCAAAAAGGAAATTCTTGTGCACTCTTGGTAGGAATGCAAATTGGTAGAGCCATTGTGGAAAATAGCATAGAGGTTCCTCAAAAACTTAGAACTAGAACTACTCACTTCTAGATATATATCCAAAGGAGATGAAATCAGGCTCGATGTCTTGATTTTCTTTCTTTAATTTACAAGTTATACAGTGGGTACTTCTAATCTAAAGACTCATATACAACTTCGATTCTAGATATTCTTTTGTATTATTTTGTTGAAAATTTCTCCCTTCAGTATTCTCATTCTGACATTATTACTTTGGTGTTGGACTCCTCAGTTGGGCCTGTTCATCTTTGGAAAATCCTTTTTTCTTGTATTTTCCATTTCTTGATCTTTCTTAATTTTATGTTTTAACATTTAAAGTAAATTTTTATTTGGCAGTAATATTTCTGTTTCTTTGAGTTCATTCTTCTTTTCTGAAATACTTCCTACATCTTGGTTTTGCTTTTGTGTATATACTCTAGAATTTCTCTAAGAGACTGTGAGACCTTTTTAAATAGTTATTTCCTGTTCCCTGGATTGTCATTATTGGATCTGCCGTCTTTTTTTTTTTTAAATATGTTTGTTTTATTTTAATTTTTTTCATTTATAGTGTGACTTATCTTTAGTGTGTGATATTTCTTGCATGTGCATTTGTAATTCAAAATGATTTTAGTAGAGATGCTATCAGGTGTCTGTCTCCTACAGCCTTTCCTTTGAGATGAGTTGCTGGGAGCCTGGCCTGGGAAAATCTCAAATTTTAGATTGGGGGCATTTGCTAAGGCAAAATACATAGTTCTCCTACTCAGGTTCTTTCTTTTTAGAAATTAACATGTTGTTTTTGTTTTTAGCTAAGGGGATAAATACTTGCTTGCTAGGGATTGTGCACACTGAAATGGAAAGTTCTGTTACTCCATATTCATTATTCAAGTATTGTGATGTTCATACCTGCATTCTTTTATGCTGGTGCCTCAAAATATTAAGACTTCTCAGACTCTTTCTAGTCAGATCAATTTTTCTTTGCTTGTATTCTAGGCGGTAGATTGTTATATATCAATCACCACTTTTCTGTATGCTGTCTGTCTCACAGAAATTTGAAATTGTCTCTCAAATATATCATTTCCCCTATACTACTTTACTTCACATTCCTATAATGTCTCTTCTTAACTAATACAACCATGGTCGCGTGGAGCCTTCAGCTTCTTTCCAGTTCATTCAGAACATCCCTTTTCCATTAGAGGTTTCCATTTAAATAACAAATATAATTGTGTCCCTACAGTGCCTACAATCCTCTTTCATCTCTCCATTGACCAGAGAGTTAAATCTAAACTCTAATTCAGCCCATGAAGTCCTTAAAAATCTGCTCCAAGCAAAGTCTTGAGTATAACTTTAATAGTCGACTTAATTTATTTGACTTTATTTTTGTCCTGCCTTTGCCAGATAATATGCCTGTAAGTGAAGGGCCAGGTTTTATTTTCTGTGTTATCTCAATGCCAACGGAAGTCTGAACACAAACTATTATTTTATTAATTAATTCATTTCATTTTTGAAAGGTATGTGTCAAGTATTTTTCTAGGTCGTGGGTACAAAATCTTGAATGAGATAGAATTGCTATTCTCATAAAAATCTGTGAGAGATACCAAATATATGTGCAAAACTCCACCTTCTACCCATCCATGTCCTAACACAGGACTTCAAACCATTTTTATAAAACATGGGGAATATTCAAAATTTAATTGATTTTACATTCTTTTCCTGTCAGATAAGATTTAAAGATTCAAAATCATGTGCTGCTTTGACATCTGGTAAAATCAGGAGGGTCTCTAATGACCTAACTGCGACGTTTTCCTCCTTATTCTGTTCCCACAGATAAGGTTCTCTAGCCAATTTATCAAGGGGCTGGACACAGTTCTGCTTATCCCTGAGTAGCAGGTTTCACTTTCCTGAGAGCCATGGAATTATCCGTACAAGCCAATGATACTGTCTTGTAGGAACCCTGGGAGTACCTCACCGCCTTGATACACAAAGCCTGCCTCCCACAGCCCCCAGTTGCTCACTGTGTTCCCGAGTGCAATACCTGTGTGACACATGTGCTCCTGGCTGTGAGTATAGGTGGCTAATAACTCCTGTTGATCTTATTTGTCCAGTATTGGGTGTCATGCGTTCAGCCATTCCTATAATTCTAGAATGAAAATACCTTCTTCACCAATGGGGTAAATAGAAGGCGATTAAAACAATTACTCTCCCTGTGAATCTGTGCCTTTTTCTCTCTTCTTCATAGCTGACAAATCAAAAAATTAATCCATTCTAAAGTGTCTTCTTTTGTGAAGATTTACTAACCTTTTCAGAAAGAGTTACTCCATTCGCTTTACTCTTGCTCAACTTTATTCACTCTCCTTATACAATGACATAAAATTTTTCTGTTTCTGTGTATTGTCTCTTCTTCTACATTGTAAGCATCTCAAAGAAAAAATATATCTCTTTGTATCCCCAGTTAACTATATGCTCCAAATTTTTTGTTAGGTAAATTAACGTATTCAAATATGAGTTCTTCTTCTTTTAAATTGCGACTCACAGCAGCCAATAATCGCACTAGGCCACCCATCCATTATTTAAATCCTGTGATTTAGTTAAATTTAGTAAACTAATGTTGCAAATCATGGCTAGGAAAAGTCAGTTTGATTCCTCAAATAATTGATATATATATATATATATATATATAAAGAAAATAAGCACGTAATAGTATGATTGAAGTCATAACATAATCTTATATTAAATTGGATACTATTTTGGAGATTCCATTTTTTATAATAGCATACTGATGTAACTAAATGTTTAAAAATTCAATAGAAAAACACAGATTAACTAGGAAAGTATGTGTTCTAAGATATGTGTCAAAGAAGTAAATAGTTTCTGAGAGATCTAGTACATTCAGGCAATATAATTATACAGAAATTGCTGAAAAGCTATTTGAAGTTAAGAGTGGCTATCTCTGTTCCATTCAGATTGCTTTATTAAATGAAAATAATAGGAAGCCATTGGAACTTTTCATCATCATTTCCTAACATTTTATTAAATCCTTAATGAACAACGGAAGGCAGAATAGAAAAAGTGGCACATTGTTAAACTCTTGCACCAAATGATGGACAGAAAGTCTGGAAATTAGCGTTCTGACAGATTTCTATAAAAGTCAGTAAGTAACCTAACTTGCTATTGGAAGGAGTAAACTATCTCTATTGTTAGTTAGAGCCATGAGGTGGCTATGTTCTGTTATGAGTGGGGAAAAAGAGTGGAATCGACAAAAATGAAAAGGAAGAGAGAATGAGTGAGTAATAGAAGAAGAATACCCCTCTGGGTTTCAGTAGAACAAGTACAGCATTCTGTAGCACGCATAATTCTAGATAATGACAAGAGAAGACGCATATCTAATTGATGTTTCACACAGGAATCATTCTTAAATGAAAAGGCATATGTTAGAGAATGACATTTCATAGTGATATATCAATTCATAGACCAAATCTATTCAACTTTGCAATGTCTAACTGCATTAAATACCTACTGCAATATAATAAATCACCTCAAAACTTAGTGGCTTAAAGTAGCAATCATTTTTTTAGCTCCTACTTTCCTGGATGTCAGTCTAGCTGGGCCCCGCTGGGCAGTGCTTCTTGGCTGGGCTCCCTCATGCACCCTTAGGTGGCCACTATGCTGATGTTGGTAGTACTTTCTCATATGTCTAGGGCCTTGGTTAGGACAACGGGGTTGCCTCAACTCGAGCTTACCCAGGCAGGCTCTTATCATCTAACAGACGGGCTCTGACTTCATATGGTGGCTGAGCAGAGTTCCAATAGAAAAGGCAGCATGCAGGGCCTCTGGAGATCTAGTTGGGGAACTTGTAAAATTATTACTTTTGCTTCTTTTTATTTACCAAACCAAGCCACAAAGTCAGCTCAGATTCAAGGGGTAGAGAGTTAAAGCCTTCAAAGGATGTAGGTACAGAGAATGAAGAATATGGTCCCGTTATAACCTATCACATAAATGTATAGAAAATGGAGACCATTGAGAACAAAGTTCTAGAGACAATGATGACAGAGATAAAATATTTTAAGATCAGAATTTCTTTCAGAAGTTTGTTCTAAACACTTTTGAGAAATAGTCAATGCAAATAAATACCTAAGTTTTTTCAGAAGTTTGTTTTAAATTTTATTTATTTTAGATTTTTATTTCCATTGACTATTTCTCAAAAGTGTTGATGAATCTAACATGAAAACAGTGGATTTTTAAAAAATATATACATATAAGTTAATTTACAAAGGAATATAAATTTAGTTGTCGGTTCTCTGGACTCAGGTTCATGATCCTGAATTGATGGTATTCTAGCTACAAGTGAATTTTTCAGCTACCAATCCATGTGCAATTTATTTCAGGTTGATGCATTTGAATATAAAGAGTGTACTGATAAATTTGATATTTCATTAATATATTATTTTTAGATGTAATATTTTAAAGATCTAGTTAACTACAATTCTAAAAAGTCATGATTGCAGTTTTTACCTAAGGTTGTTTTTACAGAATAAAATTCTAGAATCAACCCAGTGATTGATAAGGTGGTAATTAAAAAAAAAAAAAACTTTTACTGTAGCTAAATAGTAGTAGTCCTACAAAAGTGAATGCATTATCTATAGAATTTCCCAGTACATAATGAGTGATTGGAATTGACCGGATTGGTTACAAAACACAGACAAGGTAAATTTTCTGCTGTATTTCCCAGAATATCATTCTCAGCTTCCATCAGATAAAGATTGATTATAGGAACAGAAAACTGAGGTATGCATTTATTACATTTCCTAACTTATTTATTAGTAGGTAACTCAGAAAGCTAAGAATTATAATGCCAATCCAAAGTTATCCAATTCAGATGACTCATATTCATAATTACCATGAATATTTATTATTGATAATCCATTTTCATATATGAGAACCAAGCAAATCAGTGTTAAAATGGGTTGACACAGAGTTCAGAATATTTTTTAACAAGAGACACTGAGGGTGCATGGGTGGCTCAGTCGGCTAAGCATCCAACTCCTGATTTCAGCTCAGGTCATGATCTCAGGGTCGTGAGATCCAACCCTGCATCAGGCCCCATGCTCAGCGCAGAGTCTGTTTGAGATTCTCTCTCCCGCTGCCCCCCACCCCAATTCATGTGCTCCCTCCTTCTCTCTAAACACAAAAAGTCTTTAATAAAAAAGAGAGAGAGAGAGAGAGAGACTTCCACATAAATTGCCGAGAGGAAGGTACTCGTGTTATATTTTAATGTGAAATAGTGATTAAATTCTTCCCTGAAGAAGCAGAGGAGATGGAATAATGCAATTGCCTTTCTGTAATCAAAATTATAAACTATGTCTTTGCTGAAAAGTATCTTTGACTTTAAATGCCACCTGGGGACCAAATAGCAGTTAAGCTCTTATGATGAATAAGAGGAAAGAATTTTGCTTAAGTTTTAGCTGAATTCAGTGAAATATATAAAGCATAAGACTTTTTTTTTCTCATCTTGATACAAACCCTAAAAAAAAAAAAATAGAGAATAACTGAGTTGAAATGTAGTCCATATCAAAAGACATTTCAATTGTCTGCAGTTTGGTCATTATTGACACAATCAACCACATTCACCATGGCCTATTGCCTTTGGAGAGTGAGTTAGAAAGGGATATGGAAGCTTTTCATTTTACTGCCATTTCAACCACAGCTATTAGAACCTAGCTTTTAACAGCACTAAAATGTTCTCTCATGGATTTCATAGAAAAAAAAAAATTGGACTAATCTAAAAACCTGCCCGTGTTAGGACCTCAATCTGAATGAACATGCTCAACTAAGTAAATTTATTGGCCAAGCCCACATACTCATAGATTTTATTATCATTTTAAGTTTAGGTGTTCAATGAAGCAAAATTGAAAAAGTGTTTTTCTTAAGAATCAATTAAAAGCCTCTTTAGCTATTCTGCTGCACAAGATATTAAACCATCAAACTATTTTCAAAATTTGTTCCAAGCTTCAATTTTTCATCATCTAAAATAGAGCCAGAACATTTTGAGATTGTTTTCTGCTAACATACTAACAGATGGATATTGGAATTACTATTGAGAACCATTAGTTCACAGTATCTGCATTGTATGCATGACATGCAGAGTGTCTTGTTAAACTGTTTATGAAAAACATAGTGTCTTTCCAAGTCAAATTTGCATTTGGGTGGAAAAGCTAAACATTTTTTTTCTTTATGCTTCCTTAAGGTCATAAAATATATGTAAATATTATGTAAATTAAACATTAAATTTACAATAAGAACTCTAACAAGAGGCAAAGACTATTCTATTTTAATTATGAAATTGTAATATTCATATATTTTATATATCTTAAATGACTAAATTTCAGTGGAATTTGTTATGTCTATTTAGTTAAGTTGTTAGAGATGTCTACTTACACACAGTAACTATGCAAGTTAGTATAATATTGCTTTGAGAGCTGACCACTCGCATTGATCACATTAGGTAGTCATGTAATGGGTGCTGAATGATTGTTCTTTTGAGTGTTTTAGCTGAGCACTCATGACCTTCTTGAAGTATATATATCATCCTTATCAGTTAGTGGTATAAAAGTGGCCACTTTAAAGCAAGAAAAAAAAGCCATTAAATTTAATGTTTTTAAATAAAAAAATCATTTTGTACTATAGGCATTATAAAAATAAATAACACGTGGTCACCAACCAGTACTACCCCTCACATCCTTCCAGAAGCAAATATCTTCTATCCTATTAGACGGATCCTTGGTATTTACCATTGTAGTTGTAAGTGATAATCCTATACTACTATCTCATTTTCATTTTTTTAATTGAATAATCAATTTTAGTATCTATTTTTTTCATTTATGTCACATGAGTATTTTAGCTCATGCCTCCTCTTCATCTAACCATATCATTCCAATATAATTAAACATACATTTTTAAATAAAACTAATTAGTGCTACTATTTTAACAGTTTAAATATCATTTATTTCTGTTCCAAATAATATCTATGATTTTATTTTCTTATGTGATATGTTTAATAATTGCCTCATTATCTTATTAGAATAACCATTTGTACATCTTCTCTGTAAAATATTTCCCAATACAATTTGTCCATTTGGACAAGTGTATTAAATGATTTATCAGTTCAATTACTTCTTTCTGAAGGCATATTTCTGGAACTCTCTGACCCCTTCTTCCAGCCTAAAGGGTTTCCTTTTTTGGCAGTTGTCTTGGGAATTTTTGCCACTTTGTTCCTGTGTTAGTTTTTCTCATTCCTGGTTTATTCCTTTCCTAGTGGCACATGTTTTTCTTGTAGTTTACTGAGAAAAAGCCCATGGGAGAGAAATCTATAAGGATTTACATACTGAAAAATCTCTTTACTCACCTCACCAGTTTATTTATTTATTTGTTTATTTTAATTAATTTTTTTGAGAGAGAGCAAGAGAGATCCCAGAGAGAGAGGGAAAGGAGAGGGAGAAGTAGACCTGATGCTGAACGGAGAGCCCAATGCGGGGCTCGACCCTGGGATCCTAAGATCATGACCTGAGCTGAAGGCAGATGCTTAACCGAATGGAGCCACACAGGCTCCCCTCACTGGTAGTTTAAGTAGGGGAAGAGATCTATATTGAATCTCATTTTCACTCAGAATTTTAAAAGCATAACTTCGTCTTTTTCTAGCTTCTAGTATTGCTTTTGAAAACTCTGATGAGATTGGCATTTTTTTTTTTTTTTTTTTTTTTACCATTTGTGTATGACATTGTTTCTCTATTGGGAAGCTTTTAGGGTTTATTATTATTATTTTGAAATATAGTGTAACACTATGTCTCGATAGAGGTTTTTTTTTTTAGTTTAATTTTCTAAAAATTGGGTCTTTGGGTAGGCATTTTCTTAGAGCTTTGAAGTTCTTAAGTTTGGAAAATATTAGTTTCTTATTTTTTTAATGGTTCCTTCCTTTCTATTTCGGTTTCAGAAATTCCTATTGGTTTAATGGTTACATTCTAGATTAGTGCTCTCTTTCTTCCTATTTTTTATCTTGCTCTCCCTTCCATCCTTGAAGGATTTCTTCTACTATATATTCCAGATCCTCTATTGAATTTTTATCACACTTTTTAGTTATTATAGCTTTTGATATTTTGTTTTCTCTGTGTTTTTCCTTTGTTTTAGAGATGGGAGAGAGAGAGAGAAAGAGAGAGAGAGAGAGAGAGACAGCAGGGGAGGGACAGAGAGAGAGAGAGAGAGAGAGACTCTCAGGATCCTGAGATCATGACCTGAGCTGAAACCAAGGGTCGGACACTTAACCATCTGAGCTGCCCTTGCTCCCCTGAGTGTATTTTTTTAAAATAACAATGTATACATTCTAGGGCGCCTGGGTGGCTGGGTCATTGAACGTCTGCCTTCATCTCAGGGTGTGATCCTGGCGTCCTGGGATTGAGCCCCACGTCAAGCTCTTCCGCTGGGAGCCTGCTTCTTCCTCTCCCACTCCCTCTGCCTGTGTTCCCTCTCTCGCTGGCTGTCTCTCTCTCTCAAATAAATAAATAAAATCTTAAAAAAACCCCACCAATCTATACATTCTATACTTCTGTTGGGTTGCAGTGCCTTTTCTTTCACTCTCTTGTCTCTTGTGAGTTCCTTCTCTCTCCCTCTCTCTCTCTTTCTCTCTCTTTTTTCCTCCCTCTCTCCTATCCTCCCCGCTTCCTTCTCTGCCTTCCCTGTTAGAGCCTTTCGCAAACGTCTGGTAGTCTTGGCCACTCGTTGTACTTTAGAACTAAGCCACTAACAAGCTGATGGGAAACTCTGTGTGTACTGGCAGGGCTTGGAGACTGAGCAGAACTTGCTTTTCATGAAGGATCCCCAGTTTTCTGTTGGAAAGCCCTGGCTGTCAGTATCCGTAGGTGTTTCTCTAGACAGTTTCAACTTTCAGACAAGAAACTTAGTCTCCTGCTTGAGGTGGAGTTAAAGTGCACATAGGAAAGTGAACAGAGTATAAACATGGTTGTTGGTATTCTGGAACTGGGAGGGGAAAGGTGGCAGGCCAGAAATTTCATTTTTCTTTGTTTTGTTTTGGTTTTCATTTTTTAATGGGTTTCACACAGTGCACACTGCCAAATGAATGTCTTATGGAGGAGTATTTTCCAGATATGTAATTGGGATATCAATATTAAATACATCCAAAATAGAACTTTTGATTTCTTATGCAATCCTCCAACACTCAGTCTTCACCATCTCAATAATGGCAACATCTATCACCAAGTGACTTAGGTCAAACATTTAGGAGGTATTGTTGGATCTTCTGTTTTCCTCACACTCATATCTCTTTTGTCATCAAGCTAGCACTACCTCTAGAAACATCCCAAATCTGACACCTTCTTTCTACTGTTCTATTCCCACTAAGCCTTTTATCTTTTTGTGCATTCTTCTATTATGAATTCTCCGTCCAGCCTTCATAATGTTGCTATAATAATTAAATCATAGCATATTACTGGTCAGGTCACATGGCTCTTCTGCTTACCATCTTATTATATAATAGGATTAGAATGAAGTAACATATGATCAATATGGTCTACAGTGCTCTGCCTGATTTGGACACTCAGTATTGCTCACTTTCATTTCCAGTATGTTCCAGATGAATCATCTTTCTTTCTACTTTTAGCTATGCCAAACTTGTAAGCCTTTTTCCTTGCACTTCCCTTCACTTGGAAACTTCTTCCCCCAAATCTTTACATTATTGGCTCTGTCTTTTCATTCAGTTCTCAGCTCACATGCCATCTCTGCAGAGTGGTCTGGTCTAAATAAAGAGGTCCACTCCCACCCCTGTTGTCTAATCCTTCTGTTTTATTTCTTCATGGCACCTACATTATCTCCGATGAGTGCAAAAGGCAAGCTCTCCACTAAAATGTAAGTTGGAGAGGAGAGAATCTGACCTGTCTTTTTCTTCAGTTAAAGCCTAAAACAATGTCCAGCAAGTATAGATGTTTGATAAGTATCAGATAAATGAATGAATGAATTAACAGATGAAAAGTCAGTTCTCGAAGAATGTACTTTGATTAATTACAAATAGAAATCAATAACAATGTATCTGAATCAAAAAGTAAGATAATAATGCCCACTTAGCAGTGGGAAAGAAGTCTTTGGAATTAGAGAATTTGGAGTAGAACAGGCTATCCCTTTACTCTGAATTGGTAAAGATTATCAGTAATACCCTAGTGAAGCATTGCTGATACTTGGTATTGGAATCCCTGCATTATTTGTTGCATATAGTTTTGAAAAAAATTATATATATTTTTACTATCAAAGGCAGAATAAATCATTCCTAACAATTAATTTTACCATCTTCAAGGAATCCACATTTAGAGAATCTTTTCGAGGATTTTAAATATAGCTCCTGTATTTGGTAGATCCTGTCTATATGCATACAACCAGGTAACCAATGTTTACAGTATTCTGTCATCATAGATCTTCTGTCTAAGCGATTCCGCTATGGTACACATGAGTCTTAAAAGACATTGACAGAACAAATGAGACTGTAACATTAATATCAGTTTTAGTAGGCACCCCTCCCCCAGCCAATGATAGAGAGGGAGATATAAAAGGTATAGATGTATATTCTGGTCTACTTATAAGTATTAAAGTACTTTTTCATTGTAAAAAAAAAAAAAGCCACTAAATTGTCAAAATAGGTGTACTGGAGACCCAGAGATGCTATCAAAATGAGAGGAAAAATAAATGTATTTAGAGAGGAAATAACTTCCTGAGAGGCAGGTTGGGTTTGCCAGCAAGGCACACTGTGATAGAACACATTTTCTTCATGTGTGTGATATAGTTACTTAGGTGGTAGAAAAAAGTAATAGAGCAAATTTGGATGTGAGTAACAATTTGACAGTTTTTTTTTATTATATCTGTGGAAAAACATGTGTGGAAACTGATAATAAATTATGTGAATTCTTAATCAGTGGAACAGTTATACCTGAAAGGTCCTACTAATTATATCATTGATAGCCTGCAGGAAATAGGTCTCTGGTGGCATCTCAGCGTGCTGTTGAGTTTAATATTATCATCACTGCTTTGAGTGTTGACATCGAAGTAATTCTTGTTAAATTTGCAGAAAGCATGATGATGGGAGTATAAAAAATATACTGAACGACAGAATCAACAACTGAAATGATTTCTATATGCTGCAAAGCTCTTCTGTATCTAACAAGATGAAATTTATTTGGAACAAACTGAAGTAATACATTAAACTTTTTAAAATGTCATCACTAATATTTAGGACAGGAAAACATAATTTTACTTCATTTCATATGGAACAATCTTGTCTACAAAATACATATGAATCAATAGTTTGTTTACTCATTTATTAAGCACTTGTTATTTGCCTACCTCTTTTTTTAAGAGATTTTATTTATTTATCTATTTGAAAGAGAGAGAGAGAAAGTGCGCAAGAGAGGGGAGGAGCAGAGGGGGAGGAAGAGGAAGAGGGAAAGAATCCCAACGAGGGGCTTGATCTCATGACTCTGAGATCATGACCTGAGCCGAAATCAAGAGTTGCCCAACCAACTGAGCCACCCAGGCGCCCTCCCCCTTTATTTCTTTTATGAATTTACCTTTAGGTTAATTTTATTTTCACTCTTCTGGCTACATTATCCCTGATATATTGCATTCAGTACTAGGTACTCACTCTAAAATGGGCATTCACAATTTGAAGTTCATAGAATGGGGAAGATACTGACAATTTTAATTCATGAAAAATGTTGGAAAGAGCTGAGGGAGGTTGGCCTGGAAAGAAGATGACTTAGGAGAGTTAATAGTTCTAAAATGGGCTGGAGAGGGTTGCATGGGTGGCTCATTCAGTTGAGTGTCTGCCTTCAGCTCAGGTCATGATCCCAGGGTTCTGGGATCGAGTCCCAGGTCGGGCTCCCTGCTCAACGGAGAGCCTGCTTCTCTCTCTCCCTCTGTGCTTTCTCTCTCTCTTTCTCTCTCTGACACATAAATAAATAAAATCTTTAAAATAAATAAAATTAAATGGGTTGGAGGTAAATTGGATTTGTGGCCAAAGAGCAAAGGATTGAGACAAATGGGTAGAAGTTATGTGGAAATGGCTTTTAGGTCAATGTAGGAGTAACCGTTCAATTATAAGAACTTCCTGGAAAACAGGGTGTGCTGCCATGTTGAGTTTTCAAGCACAGAGAAATGTTCTAATAGATAGGATGACCAATTGTTATGAATGTTGAGGAAAAGATTCATGCATAGGTTTAATTTGTTTTCCGACACTCATATTTACTTTATCTTAATTTTTAAGATTGCCTGTTTTTGACAAAACTTCTATACTTGTACTGCAGACAAGAGTCCTATGATTCTTTCTCATGGTTCTCCAAATATTCTGGCTGCTTTCTTGATTTCCATCAGATTGTAAAATAAAATGCTCAGATAACGGACATACAATTTCTTAAATTACTATTTTTGAATGCTGTATTCATTTTCCTTTTATGTTTATGTAATTTGAACTTTGAAAATTCCCAGTAATAGTTTATAACAACCTGAAGATTTTTTCTTTTTCTACTCATTTATATATTAGGTATCATTTTTTATATTCTTCAATTGAAAATGTAAATTTGAAAAGAAGTTTTTTACTAAGATTCCTGTGGAAATTCTGCACTAATATATCAATTCCTTTCTTGACTAAATTTGTTTCTTCTGTGTGAATAATACTATAGAATATAGATATTGTATTAGGCCTGTCACTCTTGTTATAATTATTTTTATTTATTTCTTTATTTAGTTAGTTAGAGAAGGGGGAGGAGTAAAAAGAGAGGGACAGAGAGAATCCTAAACAGGCTGCTTGCCCAGTGCAGAGCCCAATGTAGAGCCAGGGAGTTCGATCTCACAACTCTGAGATCAAGACCTGAGCTGAAATCAAGAGTCAGATGTTTAACCAGGCGCCTCTGTTATAATTACTTTAGCCTGCATCGAACTTTATTTTTTTGTTGGGTGCGATAAACAAATGGAGTTTCCTTAGCAAGTCTACCTTGTCTCCTTGTCAGGTCTCTTTAAGCTGGATCCACGGGTAGGCTTTGGGAATCCAGAAATCTCTTTATTCCTGAAATCATATGCAAAATTATATATGTGCAGTCATATAGTTTTCTGAGGAGAAGTTCCTTATTATTTATACTTTCTCAAATAATCCCTAAAATGTTGACAACTATTGCTCTGGATCAATTTGCTAGCTCTAGACTATAACTTACTTTCCTTTTAAAAAAATAAACTGGAATTCTGAAGTTAAACTTTTTCTACAACAGAATCTATTCCATTGTTGTTAAAAATAAAACTTAAGTCTATATAAAGTCCACAGAAATTGTTTTTGAAATTTCTCTCCCTGCTTAAAATTACATTAAGGATATTTGTTTCATTTTAAAAGTAATCAATCACCGTGATTTAAAGATTATAATGTTTAGTTAGTGTGTGGGGAAATTCCCCCCCCCCCAAACAGGCATGACCTACCTAGATTTTCCCAAGTTGTGTGTATTCCTTGAGCCTAGTTGCCTGTTGACATCCCACCACCTCTATTAAGGTGGATACTTTGTCTTTAATGAGGGAGACTCTTTGGCCTCTATAAACCTTTTTTTTAAATGATTTATTTATTAATTTTAGAGAAAGAGTGNNNGTGTAAGCAGGGTGAGAGGCAGAGGGCAGAGGGAGAGGGTGCTCAAGCAGACTCCCTGCTGAGCTTGGAGCCCCACGCACGGCTGCGTCCCAGGACCCTGAGGTCATGACCTGAGCCCAAATCAAAAGTCAGATACTTAAACAACTGAGCCACCCTGGCACCCCCCATGAAAGTTTGTTTTTAAACTTATCCTTCAAAATCTGAGGGCACTGAATTATTAATGACTAAATTAAACTCTAAAAACACAAACTCAAAATTGTTTTACTCAATGGCAGATTATAATTTTTGTCAACTATTCCCAAAATACTTATGTTAGCAATAGGCAGTTATTGTGAGTTACAACTTAAAGTCTTCTGCCTTCTACTATTCATAGCTGTAGTAAAAATAAAACTCAGTTATTTGGCACAAAGTTAGTGCTCATTGAGTAAACGATTGAACACAATTCATGCATTTGAGGAAAGTATATTCTCTTTCCATGTCATTAAGAAGCTATTTAATTATTCTCAAGAAGCAAGAAAAATCTCAAATAACCTAACCTTGCACTTAAAGGGGCTAGAAAAAGAGCAACAAACAAAACCGAAAATCAGCAGAAGGAAGGAAATAATAAAGATGAGAACAGAAATAAATGATATAGGGGCGCCTGGGTGACACAGTGGTTAAGCGTCTGCCTTCGGCTTAGGGCGTGATCCTGGCGTTATGGGATCGAGTCCCACATCAGGCTCCTCCACTATGAGCCTGCTTCTTCCTCTCCCACTCCCCCTGCTTGTGTTCCCTTTCTCGCTGGCTGTCTCTATCTCTGTCGAATAAATAAATAAAGTCTTAAAAAAAAAAAAAAGAAAGAAATGATATAGAACTCCCCCCCAACCCCCCCCCCCAAAAAAAAAACAATAGAGCAGATCAGTGAAACAAGGAGCTGGTTCTTTGGGGAAAAAAAACAAAACAAAAAAAACCCCCAAAAACTCTAACCAGACTTACCAAGAAGAAAAGAGAAACAACTTGAATAAAAATCACAAATGAGAGAGGAGGAATAACCAACACCACAGAAATACCTTTTAACCAATTAAATAGAGCTCTTACCTGTTCCTGGTGTATGCTTCCAGTGACCTAGGGAGTTCCTGTCTCTTTCCTCCTGGGTTGTAAGGGAAAGAGGTAGTACACAAGGGCCAAGCATCCATGGTGAAGATACAAACAGGGACCAAACAACTAGGTGGGACAGAGATTTATTTCAATCTCGCAGACCCTAGGCTAGTCTCTGTTAAACCACTCTCATTTCACCAGGCAGGGGTATCCAAGCCCCGGAATGGCTGGTTGGATGGTTTTCTGTCACCCGGGGATGTCTGGACTTAACTCAAATGAGTATTCAATTCCCTCAGTATTTTAATTGTTATGCTGACCTGTCCAGACTTTGTGAGAAACTCTAGTTTATCTCTCAAAACTGTCCCATAAACCTATGTAATTTATCCTATGTAATTTACTTATTTATTTGAGAGAGAGAACGAGTGGGGGAGGGGCAGAGGGACAAGCAGACTCCCCCACTGAGTGTGGAGCCCCATACTTGATCATGACCTGAGCTGAAGTCAGATGCTTAACCAACTGAGCCACCCAGGTGCTCCACAAGAGAAATCTCCTTCATAAAAGTGATCAGAGTAGCTGCTGGATTTCAGATGAGGTCACACACCAGGCTGGCAGTCACAAACACCAAGAAGGGAGGGCCCCACCAAAGAATCCACTCCGGGCCCTAGGAGTTTTGCCCAGGCAACCGGTGTACAGAACATCAGAAGGACAAGAGTCCCATCGGGGTCACCAGATTTTGTAATCAAAGTAAGGTGAGTTTGCTCCATGGTGAGTTATAGATAAGAACTACACCAGATGGAGTTGTCACACAAGGGAAAGTTTATTTGCAGCAAATAAGGAGATCATGGGGAACAGCTTCCAAAGCCCTGACCCCCAAACAGGGGTGAGTGTGTTTCTTTTATTTAGGGTCAGGATGAATATTGAGAAATGGGAGCTCTGTCATCGTATATAGAGGCAGACATAAAAGGCTGTGCATGTGCCTTATGGAAACCTGCCTGTACATACGTTGTATGCTGTGTTAATGAAGCTTGTGCTCCCCATTGGGTGGTATTGTAGCGTTATAATAAGGCAGAGGTAACTGTCAGTAACTCCGTGGTCCATCTGTGCAGGTGTGAGTCCGCTTGAGCTCAAACTGGTCTAGAAGGTCTGAGCTG